>NC_084802.1:210579724-210891997 GCF_963169125.1 Humulus lupulus
CTACAGTGCAGTTTTTTAAAGCAGCCTCCAAATGCATTATCTTCACTGTTTCTTCATCATTAAAGCACTCATTGATTAAGTGGTCACTAGTCATGTGTTTCTTCAAATTAGTCTCAAATGGCCCGGAACTGAAGTTCAACCCCGTAACCAAAGCAAACTCGCCTCTACCAAATCTACAGGGTCTAGATCCCAAATGTAAGTGCAACTCATCCTCTTTGATGCACTGGATCTTGCACAACATTAATTGATGTATGAGAGATGCAGAGAAGTCTAATTTCTCAGCCATGAAAAATTGTTTGAAAGGGGATTCCTTCACCCTTTCTATCAACCCGAGCTCCTCAAACCTGTCCTTGATTATTTTAAAGTAACCATTGCCCCTATATGTGACTCGTCCAGGAAAGTGATCTGTCAAGGGTAAAAGAAACTTCAGCATCTACAAAAAATAAAGATAAAAATAATACAGTTAAACAAAGTCATGTGAAAAATCCATCAATAAACATACATGCAACCATCGAACCCCTATCGAACATGCATCGAACCCCTATCGAGTACCCACTGAACACCCATCGAACCCCTATCGAACAACCCTAGAGCATGCATCGAACCACCATCGAACTCAACATAAAACCCAATCCATCGAGCATGCATCGAACCCCCATCGAGCATGCATCTAATTTCTTAGGATTAAACCTAGAACCCATAATGGGCCTACCCTATGGGTTCCCAATCGAGCATGCATCGAACACCCATCGAACCCCTATCGAGTACCCACCGAACACCCATCGAACCACTATCGAACAACCCTAGAGCCTGCATCGAACCTAACATAAAACCCACTCCATCGAGCATGCATCGAACCCCCATCGAGCATGCATCTAATTTCTTAGGTTTAAACCTGGAACCCATAATGGGCCTACCCTATCGAACCCAATCGAGCATGCATCGAATGACCATCGAGCATGCATCGAACCATGATCGAGCATGTATCAAATCACAGAAGCACAAACCTTAAACCCCAAATGACCTAATCTATCGAACCCAATCGAGTATGCATCGAACCCCGAGTACCCATCGAGTATGCATCGAACCCTCTAAATGCCTACCCATCGAGGCTCATCGAACCCCCCATCGAACCATCGAGCAACATCAAAAAAACCAGGCAAAAACTCACAATCGTCTTTCAACATACCCATTCCAAAATACTCAAACAAAGCATATCAATATGCTCAAAAAAATTCGTAAACTATGCAATAAACGAAAAGAGTCACAACATTCACACAAAAAATTAAAAAAATATATACATATAATCATATATATACACACCATATGCACATCTGAATACAATAAGGGAGATCGACCTTAGTGGGTCAAGGACCGTTGAGGCGGAGGAGGGAGGTCTCGGGGAATCGACTCGGAGTTGGGTTCAGGAATCGTCGCCATGCGGGTCTCGGGGAATCGACGAGGGAGTTGGAGACAGACCGTCGGTCTCGGTGGGCGGTCTCGGGCAGTCGACGGTTGTCATGCGGGGAGTCGGAGGATCGACGTCGGTGGGCGCACTGAGAAAACTGAAGAGTACCGAGAGAAAGAGAGAGAGAGGGAAAACTGTAGAGTTCCGAGAGAAAGAGAGAGAGGGAAAACTGAAGAGACAAGTGGGAGGTTCAAAATGTGAGGGGTATTTTGGGTATCCTAAAATGAATTGGCATTATTTTGTAATGATAAAAATGCCTAGGATTTTTTTGAATTATAACCCCATATTAAGCATAAAAAGTCAAATTTCCCTAAAACAAATGGTTTATACTTTTTTGGACCATATATTTTGTTCTATTATCTGTTTAGATCATGTGTTTTGACAAATTACTTTTTGGACATTATATTTTGTAAATAGTTCAAAGAGACCCCTAAATCTGATTTTGATAGAAAAAAATGAATATAACAACACAGTTATTAGGCAGAACAGTTGTGCTTTAGTTATGGGCTATTAATTTAGTGAATTATTTGTGATTTTAGTTCAAAAAACTTTGACAAAAATCGAGTTTAGGGGTCTATTTGAACTATTTTACCAAACACATGGTCCAAAAAGTAATTTGTTAAAACAAATTATCCAAACAAATAATGAGACAAAACACAAAGTCTAAAAAGTTATAAACCCTAAAACAAATATTTTATATTACTATATTAATATTGATAATACTAATGTCGTTTTAATATACAAATCTTAAATATTTTTAGATTTTAATTGATTAGATTACTTTTTTTATTTTATATTATTTTTTGATATAATTTATTGTAAACCGTGAAAGGGGGATTGGATTTGTAGCCATAACTACCCATTATACTAACATTTTCACATTCTCATTCATTTCAAAAAACCAAAAAATATCTGCCCAAAAAAAATCAAAATCATCACCCTCTCTCTTCCAAACCAAAAAGTGAAAACCCCTATTTCTTCTACCTCTTCCAACGCTAATGGTTTCAACAAAGAGTGTCGGTGATACACTCACCACAGAGTTGCCGGAGAAGGAGGATGTTATGGAGGAGGCGTCAGAATCCAAGGAGAGTGATGAGAATGGAGAGTCCCCCCATTCATGGTCGCTCAACGAAGAAGATGAAAATGGTGGAGGAGGCGGCTGTGGTTCCAAACAAGAGGTTCGATTCCGACGATGTCCCTGATTCTCCGTTGATCAATGTTTTTTTTTATTGATTAAAGTTGATATCTATTTTTTTTTTTCATAAACCATAAACGATTCATCATTTTCATTATTTTATGTTTATTTTTTACAATTTATTTTTTTAAAAGATGGTTTTTTTTCCATCCATAAAAAAAATCACCGATTTCACATTCTTCTATGTTTAGTTTATTTTTTATTTTGTTATGAAGATGTGATTTTTATTTAGTTTTAATGAAATGATTTTGTTATCATGCATATGTGTATCTATATTTACCCTTCACTATTTTGTGTGTAGTTAATCCTAAATTTTACATTAGTTTTGATTTTCAAGCATTTGTTTATTTTTTATGTTTTATTTACTTGTGTTCAAACTGTTTATTAGCATGAATTATTTTAGTGTTGAGACACAGAAATGGTTATTTTTTATGTTAGTTTATTTCAAGATTGTATTTTCTATTGATCATTGATTATTGTTCATTGTTATAAACAAATATGTTTCTTTTTTTTCTAAACAAATATGTTTATTATTATTTTTAACGTCATTGTTTGTTTATTTTTCTAAACTGAATAATATATTTTTATTTTAAATTTAATGTCTTGGTTGTTGTTAGTAACAATTTTGTTTATTTTTATGTTTATGCTCATGATGTCATTTTTCATTTTCTGGATTGTTTTGTATGTTAAATTTTTTTTCTTTTTTGTGAATATACAGTTATGTTTATATTTATTTTTATGAATATTTCTTGCTATGAATATACCATTATGTTATGTTTTTTTTTTTGGAAAACAATGTTTATTTTGTCAATGTTGAATGAATATATTTTACTTTAAAAAGATTTGTTTATTTTTTAATTGTTATTTTTTATTTTAAATTGGTAGATGTGATTCTTAAATGTTGTTGATATCAACCTTCATTATAAATTGTTATGTTTATGTTTAGTTTACTTTTTATATTTTTACATGGTTTATTTTGTAATTGTTCAATGAAATATTCTTTTTTTTCACAGGTTGGGAATTATATTTTAACCCGACGCATAATCTCTGTTTGATGCTCTTTTAACCTTGTGTTGGTAATTTGATCATATGGACCACAAATTCATTGCATTTATCATACTTTGCTTGTCCTGGAAGACATGCCATGTTTTGATGTTCGTGATGTTTTGCTTCCCATACAAGAATGGATCATCATCAATTTTAGTTGCACCCAGAATTTCTTCATCATTGTTTATTATTGATATTGTTAGATTATGTGCTTCCTCATTCCATTGTAGTTTGTGTCTTTGATATCTCGCCATATTAACTTGATTCATGAAAAGACAAACATTTTTGTTAAATTTTTTTAATAATAGCAATTTATTTTGTATAGCAATATCATGTATAATGTCAGTAAACTTTTTTTGAATAACTAATCAAATAAACATAATTTGATTGCTTTGTCTTAAACATTCATCTACGTTTTGTGTGATTTGTAATTGTGTGTTGTTGAACTCATATTTGAAACTTACCAGCAAAGGGTATAAGTGCAACGATCTTCCCAAATATCATTGTAGTATACGCAATTGTCATATTTGTGCATCATGTTATAATAAAATAAACAATAACATATATTTTAGACAATAATAACGCTATTATTAAATATCGTTTTCATTTATTTTTATCGTGGTATAGTAAAATAAACAAAAATATTTAAGTTAGATGGATATGTTATAATTATACATAGTTGTCCTTTTTTTTTAAATATTTTTCAATAAAATAAAAATAAAAATAAAAATAAAAGAATACATTAAAATAATATGTTATAGTTATATAAATGATTTTGTTAATTTATTGTTGGATGAGTACTTTTATAATGAATACTTTTATGTTTTTTTTTTTTTAATAAAATTGTTTATTTTTTTCACTATATTAGTTTATCAAATTAAATAATTTTATTAAGATAATTTCTTTTATATTTCTAAAGATGGTTATTCAAATTTCATGGAATTGCCGCATGTTGGTTGTGGAATCTCATTTAATCGAGATAATAATTTATATGTTATATAATTACTATTTAATTTATTAATTGAATTCTTATAATGTTAAATAAGAGAAGTTATATATTTATGTAAAACAAATTAGTAGAGTGGCTTAAATGATCGGATTGTATTTATATAATTATGTTTAATAAAATGATATATATTGTATATAATTTTGTAAATAATATATGTGATATTATTATAATAAATTATTTAAGTAAAAAATCCCCAAAAAGAAAAAAATGAGATTATATTATAATATTTAAATAATTGGTTAATTTTAAAAAAAAAATTTAATATAGTTGCAATAAAGAACCGTAATTTGCATATTTAGTAATGACACAAATAAGAAGTAATACAGGAAGAGAATAGAAAAACGTTTATTCTCTATTCTAACGTTTATTATTAAGCATATAATATTATACATTTAATATGTTAATCATTTCAACATTTACAAACACAACATATACACTGTGATTTTCAATTTTCATTTCATACAAATATGGAAGACCTGCTTAATTGATCATACAGCTTTGAACATCCCAAACTCTAGGGCAACTTATTCGAGAGATGAGTAAAAAGGCAAGATATGTGGAGTAATTACCATAATCAAACTCAACACAATATTATTTTATCTTCGTTTCTCTTCATTATCTACTGTTCCTTTCCTCATCATGGCAACAAACTCTTCATAGTTGATTCTTCCATCCTACATATTTATGAAAAAGAAAAGTATAGAAAATAAAACTTTTATCCTTTGTTTGAATCATGAATTTTAATAAAAAAAATTGAGAAATTCTATTTTATAAAATTTAGAATTATTATATGTATTCAAAACCAAAAAAATATTAAAAAAAACCCCTTATAATTTTTTTTAAGAAAAAAAATCACTATATTTTTCTCTAATAAAACTTTTACTTAAGAAATGCCTTAAAGGTATAATATTAACGAATTTTTTTTCTTCATATTTATGAGATTTTTACGGTTGTTTTACAAAAATATAAACATTTAATTTTTCTATTTTTTTATGGCTTTTTTATTTGAAAGTTTATATTTATGAGATTTTATTTTCCATAAATTTGAAAAAATATATAATTATGCCACATTTTCTATCATAGTTATACTTTCTTTGATTTTGAATGCAACTTTATTTTTATTTTTTCCTTTATTTTTTAATTATTTTTCAGTTTTTCTTCTTCCATTTTTTCTATCAATTTTTTCCGTTCATCTTTTTTCTTTTTCTTTCAAATGTTTCATTCTTCTTCTTTTCATTTTTATTCATTTATCTATTTTTTTCTTTCATTTATATTGTTTTTTTTTCTTCATATTTTTCAGTTTCCTTTCCTTTTTTTTCTTCTATTTCTTCTTCATTTTTGTATTTATTTTTTTCTCCTTCTATTTTTTTTTAATTTTTTCACACATGAATTTCTTTTCTTTCTTTTTTTTTCATTTTTTTCTACTAATTTTTTCATTCATCTTTTTTTTTCTTTCTATTTTTACATTATTTTTCTTCTTCTTCTTTTCATTTTTATTCATTCATCTTTTTTTTTTTCATTCATCATTTCTTTTGTTTTGTTCTTTTTCATATTTTTTTAGTTTTCTTTCCTCAATTTTTTTTCCTTCTTTTTTCTTCATTTTTTTACTTATTCTTTTCTCATTCTATTTTTGTTCTTTTTTTTTCACACATGTTCTTTTTCATATTATCTTTCATTATTGTAATTTTTTTATAGTTTTTTCCATTATATGTCAAAAAAAATTAAATCATTTTTTTAGCATTGTCTTTTTCCTGTAACCCTTATAGGAACACCCAAATTTGGAAAGAAAACTAATAAAAATATGAAAATGTGAATAGGTAACCAGTTACCCTAACGAGAACATTCAAATCTAGAAAATATGAAAATGTGAATGGATAACCAGTTATCAACATCCAAATCTGGAAAAAATATATATATAAAAACTTGAATAGGTAACTAGTAACCTGATAATATCATCCAAATTCGGAAAGAAAAAAAAAATAGATATGAAAATCTTATGGGAACATCAAATCTGAAGAAAAAAAATCTGATGAAAATGTGAATGGGTAACCAGTTACCTTAGTGGGAACATTCAAATTTGGAAAAACAAAATTAGATATGAAAACGTGAATATCCATGATATGAATATCCAAATTTGGAAAGAAAAAAATAAATATAAAATATATGAATGGGTAACTAGTTACCATGATGTAAACATTCAAATTTGAAAAGAAAAAAAAAACTGATATAAAAACGTGAATGAGTACCTAGTTACCCTGATGAAAACATCCAAATATGAAAAAAAAAAATCATATATGAAAACGTGATTGTTATTAGTTACTGAACTCAAACAAGGAAAAAAAAGTTGTGATCTTTAAAAAAATGTAAAAAAAAAAAAAAAAGTTAGAACAAAAAAATTGATTTGATTTTTTTTATGTATAGTAAAAAAAATAAGTACAATAATAAAAAATGATAATAAATAATAAAATATTTTGAATTGAAAGAGAGACGACTTAATAAGAAGCTTGCTCCAAAAAAGTTTGACAAAGAATGAAAAGAATTAAGACGTCAATAAGAAGAGAAATTGAAGTGATAAAAATTAAAAATAGTAAAGTAAAAATGTATTTGTGATTTTAAATTTGAACATTAAATTGTGAAAAATAAACATTAAACAATATAAAAAATAATAAAATAGATTAAGTTCCCTTTTTAAAATACTAAATCAATATTGTATAATAAAACTAATATAAAAATACTTAAAAGACAAATAATCTCCTAATTTAAATAAACTTAATTAAAAATAAAACTATTGCATAAACTAATTTTTATACAAAAATATGAAAAACTAAATTCATAAAATTAAAATATTTAAAAAAAAATTCATAAAATAATTTTTTATTAAAAAAAAAAGACATATTTTTGTAAACTTGTTAAAAAAACCTATAAAAAAAAGTAATTTCCTCTAATATTAATTACTCACTTTGTCAGTATCAACATCGTCAAGGATTTCATCAATTGTAGCTTCGTCACCCATTCCATATTGAGTCATAGCTTGCCTGAGCTCCTCTCTTGTGATAAAACTGTTAAAGAATTTAACTAACGTCACAAAAAGACTACTAAATAATAAAATAGGAATAATTTGAAAAGTACCGACTTTTAAAATTAATTAACCAAAAATAGTTTAATATTATACATTTTTATAATCATATTTCTCGTAGGATTAGAAAGTACACTCTGTTGCGAGTGTTTGAAACTAAAATACCAGAAAAAAAATTCAAAATATGGATACAAATGAAAGAGGGTACCTTACTTAATTATTACTAATTAATTAATTATAACAATAAAGAAAATTAGAGTTGAAAAAAATGATGTTTTAATTTAACTAACCCGCTTTCATCGTTGTCGAAAAATCTGAAAGCCTTCCTCAAGTTCTCATCTCTCTCAAGTCTATGGCGATGCATGGTAGCAGTAATGAATTCGATGTAATCTATAGCCCCGTTATGATCAACATCAGCCTGATAATTATTAGGTGAATCACTTGATTTTGAGTCCAACAAAGACTACTTACTTTCATCAAGAACAAGAATATATATATATATATATATGTATGTATATATAAAATACAGAGGAATTTGCTAAACTAACAACCTGAAAATGTGATATTTAAAGTCGCTTAGTTTAGTGTAAATTTTGGGTAACAAGAGCGATTGTTTAGGTGTAAATCAGTCAATTTTGCAAAAGTGCTCGTAAAGTTAACAAATTGTTCAAAGAAAAATACTCACAGCTTCCATCAGCTGCTGTATTTCGGATTCAGAAAGTTTAGATCCCAATCTGGTCAACCCAGTTTTCAGTTCTTCTAGTGTGATTGTGCCACTTCCATCTGTGTCCATGTTGTTGAACATTTGTCTCAAGCCATGGATTTCTTCTTCTGCTAGGTTCTCTGCTATTACCTTACAACAGTCCAGTCCAACATTTGAAATGTTAAAATTCATCAAAAATTTGTTATCAAGATTCATATCTTAAATATTTAGTGGTGTAATAGAGTATACAAGTAAGTAGCTTTTTTTTTTTTTTTTGGTAGTGGAGAGGTTAAAAAGGTACAAATACTATAATAAAGGTTATAGATTATAGTACCTTGAGAGCAAGTTTCTTCATTTTGTTCATAGCCCTGAATTGCTTCATCCTTGTTAGAACAGCACTGTCAATAGGCTTATCAGAGATTTCACCATCTTCCTTCAGCCATGGATGTTCTAATAAAAATAAATTACTGTCAAACTAGTTTCAATTCAAATTAATTAAACATGAAAAGTTGTTTTAAATAAGTTAGTTACTCACCAAGGGCTTCAGCGGCTGTAATTCTTTTTTTAGGGTCTATCTTCAACATTTTTGCAACAAGATCCTTTGCAGAAGCAGATATGGAAGGCCATGGTGAGCTTTGCAAGTCAAGTTTGCCTTCCAAAATTGCTTCAAAAATCGTTTTCTCGGTCTCTGACATAATCAATTCAATTCTTCATTATTCACTTCTCAATAACAACTTATGATGATACCAACCAAAAACAAACACAAATATTGTCGGAGAATAGAATCCCACGAAAGCATGTGAGATTATCATACTATTTATAAAAGCATAATTTATCCACTCATCAGATGGTTTTGAGATGTAACCCATTTTTTCTTTCTTTTTATAAAAAACAACCCCAACAAACAAGAGGTTTGCTCATCAAGCCAGCCAAATTGTCAATAGCAAGCTTGTAATTTTGAGACTAACTAATTAATACATAATAGACAACTATATCCCTTCCCTTCTCTTCTTAATTTTTAGAATTCAAAATAAATTTGAAAAAAACTAAAAATGGAACTAATAACTTGGATTTCCAAACTAAAAATTTAATTAATAATAGAGTGCGAAAGAAAATGGACTAGATGTGGCAACAATGTTGTACACCAATTATAAGAAATTTTTATATTAATTATTATTTTTATATTGATTGCAACAATATATACACATATATAATTTTGAATATAAATAATGAATGAATGAAAGAAAAAATGTACCTCCCCAAAATGGAGGAACCCCACTTAGAAGAATGTACAAAATAACTCCAACACTCCAAACATCGATCTCCTTTCCATAATTTCGACGCAATACTTCTGGGGCCACATAGTACGCACTTCCAACTACGTCTCTGTATACTCTTCCTGTAAAAATGTCGTTTGTAATTAATTTTTAATAGGAATTAAGTCTTAAATTTCTGAACAATAATTTTATTAACAACATCTTATCGAATCGAATGCACTTGATATATTGTAAACAATTAAAAACAACATATAATTAATAATTTCATGACAGTAATTATTTATTTTTATTTTAAATAATCACAAATTTGTAACCGGTTTTTCTTGAAAACTCATCATTGGACTGCCAATCATTACAAGCTTTTTTTCTCAAGTAAATCCTAATGACAAAAGTTGATTTTTAAAAAAAAAAAAATAATAATCTAAACGTGTTTACTGGGACTCAACTCAGTTGATGTCGCAGTCATATGATGCGATGGACCAATATTATAATTTTATTCTTGTCTTTACTTTGAAAATGGTTGACTTGGTTGACTAGTTATTTTCTTTTCTTGACTTGGTTCTCTTGACCCGTTGGCTCACATGGATGGATGGTAATGTAAACACACAGACTTAAGCCTCTCATATGTCTAGTCATTATCTGAATCATTTTTTCCTGAATATATATATAATTCATGAAAAATAGAGCTTAAAGTGTACGTTCCCAACTAACTATTCACATGTGACCCAAATGGTGAAAATACATTATTTGAATTGAACACAAACTGATTTACAACATCACCAAACACTATTACCACCATGTTGAAACTAATATCAGATTTAGAATAATCCTATATATTTTTTTTTTTTTGAAACAAGTCATTTTCGTTCGTTCAAAATTTTTCAAACAACACATGAAACAATCATAGAATCCAAGCAACCAAAAAATGAGACTAAGCTACTGACCAACCTTGCTCAATGAAGACAGAGAGTCCAAAATCAGTGGCTTTAATGGGCGAATCTTCATCTCTATTAACAAGCAAGAAATTCTCAGGCTTTAAGTCTCTATGCATTACTCCCATGAAATGACAAACATGAACGACATTCACAATCTGCCTGAAGATCCTGGCTGCTTCACGCTCAGAATAGCTCCCTTTAGCTGTAATCCGATCAAAAAGCTCACCTCCAGAGCACAACTCCATAACCAAATACAGGTTTTGCTTATCCTCGTAAGCTCCTTTAAACTCAACTATATTGGGTTGACCTGTAAGATGTTGCAAAATATTGACTTCTCTTCTGACATCTCGAATGTCCTTATCAGTAACAAGTTTTCCCCTGGCAATAGACTTACAGGCGTATTTTCTCCCAGTGGCCCTCTCTTCACAAAGATAGGTTACCCCAAACTGACCTCTTCCCAGCTCCTTTTGGAGCTTGTAAATCGATTTTATATCATCGTAAGGTCTTTGTAAGATGGGTCCTCTTTGAACATGAGATGAAGAACTTGATGCAGTTGGGTTCCATGGCTCATGAGTTCTCTTGGGTAATTGTTGGTAACTAGGAGGAGGGGAATCAGAGGACGAAGAAATTGGAATTTCATGGGATTTCGACCAAGAAAAGCAAATACCCATGTTGATTTTTGAGAGAAAGAAAGCTAAAAGAGATGGGATATAGTTTCAGATGAATACTTGGGTCTCTCTTTTTCTCTTCTCTTCAACGAATTTCAATACGTTTTGGACTAATACTATATGTGATAGGTAGGAAACAGAAAGATTAAAGCTTTATTTTGTTCTTTGCTTTTTCCCAGCTATATGGTTCTGAGCATCATTCGTTTCTCACTTTTTTTGCTCAGGGACGCTTTGCCAGAGAGGGAGAGAGAGAGAGAGAGAGAGAGAGAGAGTTGGCGACGGTTTCGTGTTACGTACTCAGAGCTTAGCTTTAGACTTTTGTATGACGATTCCTCTTCTATTTTCTCTTTACGAAATGAAGTGTATTATTAAGCCTTTTTTTTTTTTTTTGCCTATGACTGTTTTGTATGGTTTTATTCGGATGCGTGTTCAAACTCTTGGGCCCATCAAGGGTATGTCTCAATGAGCATATTCCTATTTGGCATCTTAACTTATCCGGTACTGTAATAAGTGATACTGCATAATTAATTAGTAATATTTTATAATAATTATTAAATTTAATTATATAGGACTTGATATTGAATTTCATCTATAGTAGTGTGTTACTAGTATTCCTTAACAATTCTCATCGATAATAATGTGCTATTAGTATCCCTTAACAATTCTGATCGTGTCTAATTAATGATATAAATATAAATTTGAATAAAATAGGACATGACTAAATGTTTAGTTGTGTTATATTTAGATTTTAAGCACAACACAGTGAACATACTTGGCTAAGTTTTTATAAGTTTTTTTAGCTTCTACAATCAAAAATGTCATTTTGGAGGTGTCCTAGTTTTTCTCAAAAATACTTTTGAGAAACTAATTTTAAATTAGAATAATTTTTATAATTCTTAATTTACTCATAAATAAATGTTATTTTTATTGATATTAAATACTTTGAAAAGAACTTTTCTTAAAAATGATCTTTATATAATATTATCCAAACCGAAAAAATAAGTCAAATATTTTACTTATCTTATGATTTTAGTTACAAGAAAAAATTAAAATTTAGTCAAATGAGACCATAAATGATCAAAATTTGAACTTCTATACGTCCTAGTATCCCATAATTTAGAAATATACTAACTGCAATAATTCCCTCAAAATTATGCTTCCTTATCACTTGGGACAAAAATACCCCCCTCATAAAATTTCTCTTCTCTCTATCTTGGTTGCTCATGTCCCAATCTCTCTCTCTCTCTCTCTCTCTCCTGATTTCTCCCTCTCTCTCTCTCTCTCTCTCTCTCTCCTGATTTCTCCTCACTCTCTTGGTTTCTACTCTCTCTACTGCAGAGCACCACATCCACCTACACCAATATCGTTTTGGCTATTAACGCCACCTTCCCTTGCCGTCATCTATCATATCATTTTTTTTCAATGACTAAAATTATAATCCAAAACTTAAACCCATAGAAATGTTTACATAAGACACTAATTTATTGTTTTCAAACACATCCGTGTATAAATTTTTAGTTTTGATCATGATTTTTTTTTTTCAGTTTTGAAATCTGAAAATTGCAGAATTTCAAGTAAAAACAATAGTTAACGATTTAACAATTGTTGTGATGGTCCTATTAAAATTTGGCTTATAAAATCAAATTTTGTTAGGACTATCGTTAAGTATCGTTTTGGCTTCTAAAATCAAGTTTTCATCGTTAAGTATAGGTTTGGCCTCTAGATTCAAGCTTTTATGGGACCATTGTTAACCATTGTTGAATAAAATTTGAAAAAAAAAATTAGTGAGGCATAACTTTTCACTCGGTTGTTAGTATGAGATTATTTTTTTAGTTTTGGTATTTTCTTTTAGATCTACACATTTAGATTATATAGAACCTCAAATTTTGAGATATAATGAAGATTGAGACTTAAATGGTCAAAAGTTTAGGTTCTACACACTCCAAATTTAAAATTCTACACATTCTAAATGTATAGCTCTAAAATAAAAATAAAAAAAATTAGCTTAAACTGACAATCAAGTGAAAAGTTATGTTATCAAATTTTATGCAACGATGTTTAATGATGCTTAACGATGGTTAACAATGAAAACTTGATTTAAATGCCAAAATGATGCTTAACAATGGTTAATTAACAATGAAAACTTGATTTAAATGCCAAAATGAGGCATAACAATGGTTAACAATGAAAACTTGATTTTAAAGGCCAAATCGATGGTTAATGATTGTCCCATGAAAATTTTATTTTAGAGGCCAAATTTTCATGCGATCATCGCAAACCATCGTTAACCATTGTTTTTGTTATAAATTCTATAAATTTTAGATTTTCATATTTGGAAGAAGAAAAGAAAATCGTGATCAAAATAAAAAATTTATGCACTGATGTGTTCAAAACACATATAAATTAGTGTCTTATGTAAATATTTTCGTAAGTTTAAGTTTTAGATTGGAATTTTAATCATTAAAAAAATTGAATGATATGGTGGTGGATGGTGAGGGAAGGTAGTGTTAATGGCCAAAACAATGTTGGTGTTGGTGGGGGATGTGGTGGTCTACCGTCATGGGTAGGGAGAGGAGAAACCAAGAGTGAGAGAGAGAAGTGAAAATTTGTGTCCTAATTGAATAAGGAAGCTTAATTTTGAGATAATTATTAAACTTGGCATATTGTTTAATTGAGCATTTTTATAAGACACCCTAAGGTGAACAGCACCCTAAAATGTAACATATTGTTATTGGTATGATTTAATATTACCTTCAACATATTTCAATTAAATTTAATTGAAATATGTGAGACATAATATTCACTTGCACAAATAGTAGTATAGCGTGTTGGGCACCCTAGAGTCTTCTTTAGCATTTCTCTTTTAAAGTATTGGGTACTAAGAAGTATAAAAACTCAAATTTATCAAATAGTGAATAATCATTTATTAATTATACTCGTATAAAAATGAAGACAAATATTTTTTTTCGCCCCTGGATTATTGACCCATTTGAATTGTGTCTGTCGAACTTTTTGGCGTTGAATAAATTCCCCTTACACTATTTGAGACAATAGAAATAGATCCATTTGATCTGATTTGATATGTTTCTTTATTCTTTTTTTTTTATTTGGTTTTTTTCTTCAAATTTGAGTTAGGTAACTGGTTACCATCACATTTTGATTACTTGTTACCTATGTTACTATACCTATCTATGTTACTATACCAATGTTACTATAAATATAGTTTCTTCTTCTTTGATTTTTTATGCAATGTTCTTCTTTTTATTCAATAGATTTTTAAAAATTTTGATATTGCTTTTCAGATGAGCTAAGATCTGTTTTTTTTTTTCAAATTTGATTTTTCTTTTATAGTTACCATCACCTTATGATAGATATATATTTTTTGTATTCTATACAACTAGTTACCCACATTATTATATATATAAATATAGGGAATTAGTTATAAATGTTATTATTTTACCTAGATCTAAAAAAAAAAACGAATTTGAAAACATTAAAGGTATAATCTCAAGTAACTAGTTACTTAACCCAAACCTATAAAAAGTGATTCTAAAAAAATACATACTCTGAATTAAAAGAACTAATAAAAAAGATTAATACTACATTATAAAATAATTAAAAGAAAAATCATATATGCAAAATATATAATTCAATTGCATAAGATTTAAGAACTTAATCAGAACAGGGTCTCAATTCCACAACAAAAAACAGGGGTGAATAATAGGGAGAGGTCAGAGACACACAATAATTATCTGAAAAAGTGGAGATTCTACCATTGATCATTAGATTACCTCCGTCGAATAACTACTTAGTACTTCTTACCGCCATTGATATGATATGTGACGGTACAAACCTTAAACAACCGCAGTATTACTATCCCAAGTTTTAGGATAAGTGAGTAATTAAGACATCACTGATCACCCTTAATAATAGCGTTCACAATATACAATAATAATAAATAGTACATTGATTAAACTAGATTAACGGAACCATCAGCTGTGGCAGTCCTCACGCACTTGGGGTGTACCTCATAACCACACTCCAAACAAAGGTAAACCCAAGCTGAGCCTTGCTCGTCGCATTGGCAACAGATAAAGGGTCCTCCACCATTGCCCTCGGACACTAAATTGAGCTCGTGGCGGTGACCGGAATGGTAAACCGATCGAGGTAGTTTCATGGCTTCTTCTCCCATTTGTTTCTCCAATATCTCCTTCCTAGCCTCTGTGAAAGGATAGGCGTTTTCTTGGTACAAGTTAATCAGATTCCTGCCGTTAATGGTAATGGTTTTACCATCAGGGCCTAGAATCACCAAACATGGAATGCCCTTCACGTCGAAATGTTTCACTAGGTTCCTTATGTTCGAGTCTCCAAAAGGCAATGCCAACCACGGCATGGTTTCGAAGTAGGAATCGAAAGATGTTTGGTCATGGTCACTTGAAACAAATATTATCTCAAAGTCCTCACCACCATGCATATCATTATTCTTAATAATAATACTATTGCCTTGTTTTTCCACTAGCATTCGCTTAATCTTGTCACGTATGGACTTTAACTTTGGAGTGAAGTTAACACCGGGAATGCACCACTGGGCCGAGAAGAAGAGCCCAATTGTTTTACCTACTAATGAAGCAACCGGCACCTGCACATAACATATAAGAGAATTTCAAGTTCCCAACAAACAAAAAATAAATTGGAGTCATATACACATGTTCTCAGCCATCTTATTACTAAAATATAAGAGAATTTCTTTATGCTAAGATCTATGGTGTATCTCTGCTATATAAGATATATGGTAGCTTACTAAGGAGTTCTATCTGATACCTTACTTAACTAATTGAGGGATTGATCACTTTTGTTGTTGAGTCATTAATTTTTTAAACAATAATGAGTCACACAAGAAAATCTTATATTCTGACATAAGAATAACAACGCCATTTATCACTTACTTGGTCCACCATACAACATCAAATATCAGCTTGAGCATATATTGGAATTTACAACCAAGTCATAAAAGGAAGGAGAAAGGAAAGAGCAATTACAACAATAAAGTTTTCCCAAGTACTACTACAACTAATAAAGACATGAGATCGGTACAAAAATTCATCCCCACAAATATATTGTGTGGTGCGTATATAATAGAATGATTAGTTAAATTAATATCAGATCTCACATGTTTTATGTTAAATTTAATCAATCATCTTATGTCGCATTAAGCGTTGTTAGGGTGCCCTATAGCAATATTTTATAAACATATATACTTCGTCCAAAAAGTACATCTTAATTAATTTGGTAATTTCAAAAGCAAATAAAGAGGTTACCTGTTTAGGAATGGGGTGACCCAAAAGATAGTCTCTATCGTGGTTTGTTAGTAAATCCATTAAGTTCTGTTTCTCATGCCTCTCCCTCTCTTCATTTTGCAATTGCTCCAACCTTTCTCTAGTAAAAGGAAAGGCTTCGACCCCGTAACGATAGACAAGCTCAACACCATCACACAACGTGGCCTCGTCCTCGTTATCATCAGGATGTAAAATAACTAAGTAAGGAATACCTTCAACGCCATACTTTCGATTTAAGGCTTTCTTGGTCTCAAGATCAGAGAATGGAATGGTCAACCATGGCATACATGCACGATAGCCATTAAAGGCCACAGTGTCTTCGTCTGATGACACATAAACAATTTCGAAATTGGACCCATTTTGCTTCAGCTGCTCGTAGATTTCAACCAAGACTTTGTCGAAATTCCTGCATGGCGGGTACCAATTGGCCGAGAAGTAGAGCCCTATAATCTTCCCATCAAGAGCTGAAACTTTCACCTGAAAATAAAACTCACAGAAGAATCGTATCCAGTGAGAATAACTACAACTTTTATTCAAACATAATAATAAGTTTAAATTTGGCATTAAAAAGTCAAACGTAACGCATATGGTCAATTGAGCATGACTTGATTAATTGGTAGTAGAATCGAGCTTCAAGCAAAAGTCATAATTGATTCTGCAGTACCAAACTAATGATCAGATCTGTTAGCATAAGCAGATTCTTAGTTAAGATCGGATCTGTTATACAAGGTAGATCATAAGGGTAAGAATTTGGGGGTAATTAAGTTAGTACATATTCACTTCTTGGTTCTAACTTTACTTAATTATGCATACCAATAGGTGAATTAATTGGTCAACTAACTAACTCTACTCTTGATTTTATAGAAGGCACAAAATTATGATTACATCTATCAACAGACATAAGTATCGAAGTGCTTATACAACTAGTACCTCGCAATGAATATCGATAAAGGAAATAAGGTAATGTCGGATTTTTTCGAATCTAACACACGAACACACAATGAAGGACCACTTGATAAGCGTGCAGACCACTTTTGTGTCACAATATATATGGAGCGGTTAGCACGGATCTACTTTTTTTAACAATATCGTTCAGCCAAAATACCTCCATGATTTGTTTTCGAAGGTTTAAAAAGTTGACTTTTTCACGAGTCTACACCAAATAAATATGAGCACGTGTGCAACAATTTATTTAAATCTTATTTTCGGTATTATAATTTATTCAAAAATTTGTAAAATATTCTAAATAGCTGCAATATACATACACGTTAATATACAAAAATTTAGAATTATATCTATCTAATCATAAAAAGTATAAGTACGTGGTATCCAAAAGGGAAAAGAAAGATAGATACGTTGGAAAGCAAAAGAAAAAATATATGGGTGAGTGGACGGTGGGAGTGATACAATACAGCCGTGGAAAAAGAAAACAAGAGAGTTAGGAATGGTTTAGATAAAATCCCACAAAAGGTATTTGAAATACTTAGTAGTAGAAGATTCAGAAAAAGAAGAAGGATAACGATGTGTTACCAGAATTGTATCTTACAGGTGTATACCAGCCACGTGTTTGACACATGTTTACCAATGTGGTGGGAGCCTAAAACTGACGTACATTTGAGTGACACATGTCCCTTCGGCTTGGTTGTCTATGCCCACAACAACCACAACCACATTAACCTATATGCCCCATATTGATTACGACAACCATTTTGGCATGTGTCCCCCTAGGCTCCTCTCCTCCCTCTCACAACTACCACCCAAGTGAGTTTACATAATATCTAAGTACAACATATATAAAACAATGTTGTACAATGTATATGTTTATGATAATACTCAGCATCGATTTAAATATCGAAATATATATATACAAGCATATGCAATTATATGATCGGAATCTCTAAGATGAATGAAGTGACTCATTATAATAGTTTGCATGCAATGTATATATCATACTATATATTTAAATTTCGAAACCAAAAACAGTCTCTATCTTTCTGTAACTTGTCTAAGTATGTGTTCTAAAATCGTATTAATTAAACTATATTTATATTTTCTCAAGTGAAGATCTCTTTCCATTATGAAAGGAAAGAAAAAAAAAACTTAAAAAAGTAGCTTTGTTACTCTTTATAGTTGCAATAAAACTGATCACTAATCACAGCAAATTACAAGGAAAAAAAATGACATGTATATAGATCTGAGAAGCTAACATCCATAAAATGCACCAATTACCAATACCATGCATATATATATCTATATATATATCAGAAGGTAATATTATTGTTCACTCAAATTATACATTAAAATATTACACATGTGTCACTATTTTAAAAAATAGTAGATGTCTTTTGATTGATTAAATGAAATTGTCTATTTTATCACTTAAATTGAAAAAAAATAGAAAAAATTATTATCACTTCTTTGTTGTTGCTCTCAATATGTTTTAAGTTTTATGAACCTTTTGTCAGTTACTATTTTTTATTTTTTTTAATTTTTTCTGCCATATATAATAAATATATTTTTATATATATAATCCTGCCCAACTTCTTCCATGGCTCTATAAAATGTTTAAATAGAAAATAAATATATATTGGGTGGGTACTGGGTAGGTATGCAAGCTAAGACTGGCTAATTTTTTTATTTTTATTTTTTGAAAGGTAACTAAAAAATTAGGCCAGATCGATGTGGACCATATGCTTATTATGTTACACCAAATATTAATTTCAAGGGAATAGTAAATAAAAAAAATAAAAATCCATACTTTAACCCTTCTAATTTCCAAGTTTTTTTCCCCTAGAATTAAACTATAGTAATTAAAACAGAAAAATTATCCATCAAAAAATACAGAAACATCTTTCATAGTACGTACTAAACTATTTATATTCGTACAATAGAAATAAACGAAAACCATGTGATGAGATATATAATGAGGCTTATAATAATAATAATAAAAGAGAAAGAGTATATATAAGAAATACTAATAATTATTAATTAACCTGATTCCCATTTGGAGAAAGAAGAAAATCACGATCTTTTGAGGCCAAAAGAGATGAAAACTTCGAGTTATTAGTGCTCTCAGTTGATAAGTCGCCGTTTAATGGAGCTCGACTGTCATCCTTCGCCACCACCACCATCATCGTCTCCTTCCTCGTCTCTCTCTCTCCTCTTTCTCTCTCTCTAGAAGTGAATAGAGCAGGAGTAGGAGTAGTACTTCTCTTCTCTCTTTCTTCCCCCGAAGCTTATATTCCTCCACACCATATTCTTTCCACATCACCACATCCAATACTAACCCTCTATTCATAGACCATAACATCAGCACCCCACACGTAGCATTCAACTCTTTTGGGGACACAAATCCTCTGCCCGACACCCCACGTTAAGAATCAACGTACGGCCAATAAGAACGCTCCACCTGGCACGGCGTTTGACCGAAGGAGATCTAGTCAAAGCAGACGAAGCGTGACACGACACGTGTGCGATGAGAAAGAGAAGAGGAGAATAGAGAAATGGCAAAGGTCCGGGGTGGTGGTGTAGTCATAAACGATTTTGAAATAGATGGGTTGTGACTTGTGAGTGACAGGCAATCAAACAAAGGGGACACCTGTCCATCCAATCTTGATTTGTGTCTTTTTCTATTATTCCTTTTTTACCGGAAAATAAGCGAGTGAGAGACAAAAAAAACAAAACAAAAAAAAAACCTAGGGTTTACGTACGAGGTGCATATCTCTAAGGACTTTTTTTTTTTTGATCCAACGGTTTCAACTACACACACTTAATGTGTACATTTGTGGTTGTGGGACATTACTAGTACTCTTCTCCTTTCCTTGGGCTATGTTAAACTCACATAAGTCTTCTTTTGTGGCTGCGTGTCAACACCACCACACCACATCTACACATGAAATTAAAATAGGTTATGTTTTAAATAATATTTATATGGTATTATGTACAATCATACATATTTGGTATTCAGAATCTAAATTTGATTGATAAAATTTTGTCAATATGATCAAATTGTTATCAATTATATGAGTTTTAAATTCAAATTTAATTAATTAATTATATATAATACCAAATGAGTAACTACCCAATTAAAATTAATCCAATGTACCTTAAGTGAAGGGAACTTAATTAATGTAATTTACTTAAAAAAATTATTAATAATAATTCTTTTAAAGAGATGACCATCACATAATACCACTTATAGATATCTCCTATCTTGATGATCACTCTCGGATAATTAATGCTAATTAAAGCTAGATATTATATTGGATTATATTGAAGACAAAATTTCAATTAGTTTATAGTGTGTAATGGTTCGGAAGTTTGACTTGTTCTTTATTCTTTATTCGAGTCATGTGTAAATGTCACTTTGAGTTTATGTCAACAGTTTGGATTGTTGGGAATATATTAACGAAGGAGATTATTACAATGACACAAAATACTATAACATTAACAAGTTAATGATATTACATAAGTGAAAAGAGTTACATAACTTATATGAAAATTAGTGTAAGAGTAGAAGGTATGATATGAAGATCTTAGGAGCAACACAAAGCTTAAATAATGTTTAAAACATTTGTCCTAAAAGTTATTTCATCATTCATAAGAACACTTTGGAAATGTTCTCTAGAAATGTTTCTAAGGATTTATCAAGCATTCTCCTACACTCATCATAGTGGTCTAAAGATGAGCATGTAATCACAAATGTTATAATATATATAGTGTGTTTTTTCACATTCACACATTACATCCAAATGAGCAAGTTGATTTCTATTTATAGAGTTCTCATCCATTATTTGATTTTCTAATTCCATCAAACTCTCTTGGGAGTTAGAAATATGAACACAGCAACTATAAAATATTATAGCTAATAGAAATCAAATTCAAGATGTGTAACTTACATATCAATTGATGAATATTTACGAGAGTTACAAAATTTATAATCATCGTTTTTTAAAAATTGTAACTCTACACTATATATTATATTTGTCAAAACAATATTTATCACACCCTATTATTTGTGAGATAATTCATTTAATCAAAATATTAACTGATTATTTGTGAAATAATATAACATTGATTGTTGATGCATTGGGTTTGGCTTATAGGTGTAACTTTTTCTAAATCAATTTATGATATGACGAAGTTTCAATCACCCTTGAGTCCGATTTTTTTTAGGAGTGGGGCACTAGTCTACTCGATCGCTTCACCAAGTAGACCCTACGTACTTAAATTGTTTTCGATTGGGTTTATTATTCTTGTTTTAAAACTAGTTGCAATACTTTTTTGAAATTCTTTTTTTTTTAATATTAATATTTTTTAGATTTGACAATTATTTTCATTTTTCTTTTAATTTAATTCTAAACATGTTTTTAAAAAAGAAAATAAAAACAAAAACAAAAACTTTAAATACGAAATTAATTAGTATTGTGTAATTAAGGATTATTTACGATCTTTTTGAATAATAATATTTTAAAATTTAGAATGTATATATGAATTATAATCTAACTCCAACCTTACTACACATATTTAAAACATTTGTTAGACCCGAAAATATATATTTATATAACTATTTTCTCTTTTCTTGATAAGACTCTGGTAAGAAAACTCCTGGGCTAGGACACCTAAAAAAATACTTCAATTATGGGTGAACATTTGATCCACAAAACTCAAAAATCTGCACAACCTACCGACCTACAACCCCAAAATCTATTTTTTGGCCAAACCCGTTAATTTCGGGTCTGATTCGACTCGAATTCGAGTATGTTCGGGTCGAGTTCGGGTGGTAAATAGACAAACATGGGTTCGGGTATAACCCGAACCCAAACAAATAAAAAATATATATTTATTTAATTTTAATTAAAATTTGATACAAAAATACCCTAACCCCTTATCCTTACAAAAAAATTTTACCAATGCCCAATTTGTAAAAAATCAATTGAACCAAACTAACAACAAAGTTAAAAAAAACATGTGAAAAGTAAAAAATAAATAAATAAAAAAGTGTCAAAAATTGTTATTGTTATCCAAAAAATTGGCATTGATGACGTGGCAAGTAATCCCTGGACACGTGGCTGACACCTGGAAGAGCTCTGCTAGTGTATCGACCAGAAGGTACATTATAAGCAGGAGGCGGCCCAGTATCACCTACGACCAGTCTGGTCGATGGTTCCGCATGCAATGTAATATTACTATAAAGATCTTTGTAAATCCCGAATTTAACTCACACAATCTCCTGAGTATCCGATTATTCAGGAGAGAATATCTGTAACAATCTTGTATAATCCCCCTTGAGCCTATAAATAGAGAAAGATAGCTCAAGTAAGGGACTTTTTGGCTTTCGGATTACTTGATACTAGTGTAATCCTATCTGAAATATTGTATTGTTCTTCAGAGGGTGGTGAAACTCATTGAATCCTAGTTCTTTGATCACTCCTTTGATTCTTACATCAATAACAATCTAAGTGGACGTAGGTCATTACCAGATCCTGGGGCCGGACCACTATAAAATATCGTGTTCTTATTACTTTTTGTCATTCGGTTCTTTTCAACGCATTCATTCACATCAAGCATATTCTGACTTCGTGTCAGTTGACCAAAATCTGGGTCAACATTCTTGTGCTTTCATTGAGAGCTTGATTTATCATTGTTGAGAAAATCAATGGCGAAAACTGCAAGGAAAACTGGATAGGCGGCCACCGCTGCACCGTCAAACCCGCCACCTCCTCCTCCTCCCGCAAGTGTGGCTGAGGATGAGCCACATTTAGATTTTGAGGAGGAAGAAATGGATGATGCGACGCTGAAGAGTACTCTGGGAGCGCTACAAGAAACGCTGGCTAATCTGAAAGCCAGTCAAGAGACAGCTGCCGAGGTTATGGCACGGCAGCAGCAGGAGATTGAACGGCAGCGCGCGGAGTTAAGCGAAAGGCAGGCGGAGGTGGACCGCCGCCAGAGCGAAGCCATGGCAGCCCTCGAGGCAGCCTTGCAACTGGCTAGGAATCAGGCCGCACCTGTCTCGCAACCTGACCAACCTGTCAATGGGCCACCCCAGAGGGGTCCTAATCCTAGCCCACCAATCCAGCCCTTGAGTCCGCAAAGGCCCGAGCAGCCTCAGGTGCCCCATGACGATGTCCCGCTGGACCCTGAGGCACAACCTTCATCCCAGGCTGGTCGCGACAATCCCCCGCAACAGAGGCAGAATAGGGCTGAGCATCAGCCTTGTAGTCCTAGACGCCGTAGGGGCGATTAGCCAAACCTACCGAACAGAGGTCAGTATCCTCCTGGTAACAGGAGGAACTCAGAGTTAGGCTCTGCGGTCCGAGGTCCCCCACGGCATGACAATGCCCGGGAACATAACGACCAGCGCAGGCCACCCTCTAACGTTCGGGACGTTTCAGCCAGGGATGGAAATCGAGGGAACAGTCGGTCCCACCACAGCCAATCGAGGTTCAGAGATGGCCATGGGTATAATGAGGCTGACTCAGGCAAAGGAAATTCTGGTAGGAGGAATGAAGAAAGGGGTAGAGGCGGCGGCCAGATACCCCAAGATGACCAACCCAATAGACGGGATGCTGGGGGGAAGCCTAGGCAAAATAATGTCTTCAACCGGCTCGGGGGTAGTGAGCAGTGGAGAAGAGACGAGGATTTGCGAGACGTACTCAACGATCATTGCGAGCGGCATGGCGAGAACGTCGCCCCAGCAACAGAGGCTACAGCGATTCCTGCCACTGTACAGGCCCAGATAGATGCCCTCAACCAAGCAGTGCAATAGCTGGTTGGGGGAAGGACATCTTATATCGATCACGATAGGAGGAAAGGCACTCCTTTCGTACAGAGGATAGCTAAAGCAGAAACTCCAAGCAAGTTCAAAATGCCTACGCTTCCAAACTTTGACGGGTACGGAGACCCAGTATCTCATGTCAATAAATTTGAGATACAAATGGACATTCAGAAAGTGTCCGAAGACGCTCGGTGCAGGATCTTCCCTGCAACACTTTCTAAGGCCGCGCAGGAGTGGTTTTTTAAGTTCCCTCCCGCAAGCATAGTTTCCTGGGAAATGTTCGTAAGGGAATTCTACGGACAGTTCTATGCAGGTCGTGTGCATTCGACCGAAGCAAACCAGCTGGTGGAAATTTGCCAACAGGATGGAGAATCAGTGAAGGACTACATCCAGCGCTTTATGCGAGCAGCAGCTGGAGCAAAAATGGTGGGGGACGAAGGCAAAGTGATGGCTATAACCGCAGGGGTTAGGCTTCGCTCCCCCCTCTGGAAAAGCCTCCGAAAGGAAGGAGTGAGAACTACCCAGGAATTCTTGGATCGGGCTGATCGTTACATCAAGCTCGAAGACGCCATTGACGATGATGGAAAGCCTTCCGGCAAGGATAAGAAAGCAGCCGAGCCCGCTAAAGGCACCAATGGGTCCAAACCTAACGGCAACGGCAAAGGCAACGGGAACGGCAGCGGCAATGGCAAGAATGGTGGAAAACGGCCGTATAACGAGCCTTCCACCTCCGACAATAAGCGGGCGAAGGGTAACTGTTATGAACCTCGGTTCACTAACTACACTGCCCTCGTCGAGTCTCGGGGAGAGGTTTATCAGGCCACAAGTTCTAGTGTGCCATATAAGAAACCTGGCCCCATTCGAAAGGATATTTCGAAGAGAGACACTACCAAGTTCTGTCATTATCATAACGACTACGGACATGACACCAACGAATGCAACCAGCTGAAGGACGAAATCGAGTTCCTTATTAGGCAAGGACACTTGAGAAGATACGTACGGGCCTCGGGAAATTCCCAACAAGAAGCTCCGGGTAGCAACGAGCAAGCGCCCACGCGCCAACGCTCGCCGCCCTTACAGCCTGCCCCCGAGACTGGCACATTATTGACCATTTGTGGAGGCCCGCACCTTGCGGGAAATAGCGGAAAGGCCAGGGAACGATATGCTCGGACCATGCGCCACGACCAGGACACCGAGATGATGACTGTGGAGGACCGCACGCCAAAAAAGGCTCGATCAGAAGAGGGCGAAATAACCTTCTCTGATGGCGATGCCCAACACGTCCGATTCCCACATACCGATCTGCTGGTCGTGGATATCCAGATGGCTAACATGATGGTAAAGAGAGTGCTAGTCGATACAGGAAGTTCGGTGAATATCCTGTATAAGTCTTCGCAGGAACGTATGAAGTTGTCCGTTAAGGACCTGGAGCCCTGCAACCAAACGATATACGGCTTCTCTGGAGAAGGACTCACCCCCGCCGGGTTGATCAGACTCCCGGTGACGACAGGTACAGCGTCTGCTACCAGGACATTACTCGCTACTTTTTTAGTAGTCGATTGTCCTTCGGCGTACAATGTCGTCATTGAAAGGCCTATACTGGTTGATCTACGGGCCGTCATCTCTATGTGGCACTTGGCCATGAAGTTCCCAACGGACGCAGGAGTAGGATGCGTGTTGGGAAACCAGAGGGAAGCCAGGGAGTGCTACAACGCCTCAATCACAAAAGCCAAAAGTGGAACGCCAAAAAGCCCTACCTCAGATAGGTTGCAGATGGCAGTTGAT
Source organism: Humulus lupulus (assembly GCF_963169125.1). NCBI lineage: Eukaryota > Viridiplantae > Streptophyta > Magnoliopsida > Rosales > Cannabaceae > Humulus > Humulus lupulus. Next base: position 210,606,001 of record NC_084802.1, read on the forward strand.
ACACAAGCCCAATCCAGTGATGAAGTCACCAAATAGGGTGTTGCCCAAAGTGAGGATAGAGACTTAGATCCTCGCTTTGGGGATTTTGAAGAAAACGTTGGACCCGTCGAGGACCTGGAAGAGGTCCAACTCGACGAAAAAGACCCGACCAGAGTTGTAAAGGTCGGGAAAAACCTAGAGCCCACCACGAAGCACGCACTGGCGGAATTTTTGCGGAAGAACCAGGAGGTTTTTGCCTGGTCGCACAAAGACATGGTTGGGATAGATCCTGCAGTTATCATCCATGTCCTGAATATAGACAAGACTTTTCCACCCGTGCAACAAAAGAGAAGGCTGCTCGATAAGGATAGATCGCGAGCCTTAAAGGAAGAAGTTGAAAAATTAAATGAGAATGGGTTCATCAGGGTGGCATTTTATCCATCGTGGGTCTCTAATCCAATGCTGGTCGCCAAGCCTAACGGCAAATGGCGAACCTGCGTGGATTTTACAGACCTCAATAAAGCCTGCCCAAAGGACTGCTTCCCACTCCCAAGAATCGACCAGCTGGTCGATGCAACTGCAGGGCACAAGATCCTCTCGTTCATGGATGCATATTCGGGCTACAACCAGATTAGCATGCATCCCCCTGATGAGGATCACACCAGCTTTCGGACCGATACGGGCTTATACTGTTACAAAGTAATGCCCTTCGGACTGAAAAACGCAGGTGCGACTTACCAACGGCTAGTCAACCACATGTTTAAGGAGCTGATCGGAGTAAACATGGAGGTATACGTGGACGACATGCTGATAAAGTCTAAAATGGCAGAAGGACATGTAAAGGATTTACAAGAATGCTTTGATGTATTGAACAAATACTAAATGAAGTTAAATCCCCTGAAATGTTCCTTTAGAGTTGGATCAGGGAAGTTCTTGGGGTTCATTGTAAATTCAAGAGGAATCGAGGCCAACCCCGACAAGATAAAAGCCCTGATCGACATGAAGTCGCCAGAAAGGATCAAAGATGTACAAAGTTTAACCGGGAGAATCGCAGCCCTAAGTAGATTTATTTCGAAATCAATAGACAAGTGCGTCCCTTTTTTCAATCTACTTAGGGGAAATAAGAAGTTTGAATGGACAGGAGACTGCTAGCAAGCATTCCAGGCCTTAAAAGCTCATATGGAAGAACCTCCCATCTTATCAAAGCCAATAGAAGGAGAAACTTTGTTTATTTACCTGGCGATTACAGAAGTTGGTTCGAGCGCGGTGCTAATACGAGAAGAAGAAGGCGTACAGAAAGTGGTCTACTATGTAAGCAAAAGGTTGATCGGAGTGGAACTGAGATATCCACCAATCGAGAGGTTAGCATATTGCTTAATCCTGGCCTCTAGGAAGCTGCGCCCTTACTTCCAAGCCCATCCTATCATGGTTTTAACTGACCAGCCCCTGCGGCAAGTCCTCCAAAAACCAGAGGTGGCTGGGCGATTATTAAAATGGGTAGTCGAACTAGGGCAGTTTGATATAACTTATTCACCGCGAGCAGCAGTAAAGGGACAAGTCTTGGCCGATCTTATCGCGGAGTTCACAGAACTCCCAGAGTGCGAGCAGTGCGAATCATCGAATGCGCCTGAGCCTCAAGAGAAAGCTCCCTCGTGGAAGTTATTCACGGATGGGTCATCCAACGAATCCCACGCAGGAGCGGGAGTGATATTGATAACGCCCGAAGGGCATCGATTTCACTGGGCCATCAGGTTCGACTTCACCGCGTCAAATAATGAAGCCGAATACGAAGCGCTCCTCGCTGGATTGAGAATGGAAAAAGATATGAGCATAAAGACGCTTGATATTTACAGTGACTCACAGCTGGTCGTGAATCAAGTTCTAGGGGAATATCAAGCCCGAGGTTTAAAAATGGTGGCCTACTTGAATAAAACAAAGGACATGCTAGCCCAGTTCACAGAGTACACCCTCCAGCAAATACCGCGGGATCAGAATTCAAACGCAGACGCCTTAGCCAAACTTGCGAGTGCAAAAGATGCTGACACTTGAACATTGTGCCAGTGGAAAGACTGAGTAAACCAAGCATACAAGCGATTGAGACCAATATGGAGATTCGAATGGAGGATACATGGATGGCACCTTACTTGGAATATCTGACGAACGGTGTGGTACCGGCAGATAGAAACAAAGCCCGAACTCTACAGAGGCAAGCTGCTAGATACATACTGGTCGATGGTGTTATGTACCGAAGAGGATATTCAATGCCACTACTCAAATGTGTTCCACCAAAAAAAGCTAAGGAACTCATGAAAGAGGTGCATGAAGGCTTCTGCAGGGATCACGCTGGGGGGCAGAGTTTGGCAAAAAAGATTCTGAGGCAAGGCTACTTTTGGCCAACCATGAACGAGGATTCGATGGAGTTTGTACGAAGATGCGATAAGTGTCAAAGGTTCTCCAAAATTCCATGAGCAGCTCCAAACGAGTTGAAACAAATGCAGAGTCCATGGCCTTTTGCTGTTTGGGGCATATATTTAATTGGATCTCTGCCAATGGGAAAAGGCGGAGTAAAATACGCAGTCGTGGCAGTTGATTACTTCACTAAATGGGCCGAAGCTGAACCATTCGCCACCATAACGACCAAGAAAGTTCTTGACTTTGTCATCAAGAACATTGTTTGTCGCTATGGTTTGCCCCGAAATATAGTTTCAGACAACGGAACCCAATTTGACAGTGACTTACTCACCGACTTCTGCGAAAGGCATGGAGTTATTAAAAGCTTTTCTTCAGTTGCGCATCCCCAGGCAAATGGGCAAGTCGAAGCCGTGAATAAAACTCTTAAAGATACCCTGAAGAAGAGGCTTGAAGATGCTAATGGAGCATGGCCGAAGCAGCTACCTGAAGTCCTCTGGTCATATATAACATCTCACCGAACAGCGACAGGACATACCCCATTTTCCCTAGCTTACGGATATGAGGCTATGTTACCTGTCGAGTTAGATCCCCCCTCACATCGACGTATAACATACGACCAGGACCAGAACAGCCAACTAATGATGGAATCCCTAGACTCAATTGACGAGTTACGGGAGAAGGCCCAACTCCGAGTTGCTGCGTACCAGCAAAAAGTTGCCCGGTACTTTAACTCCAAAGTTAAAGAAAGAAAATTCAACGTCGGTGACTTGGTGCTACGACGACTTTTCTTAAATACCCGCAACCCCACTGCTGGAGTACTCGGACCTAATTGGGAAGGACCTTACCAGATTGAAGAAGTCCTTCATCCGGGCACCTACAAACTTGCACGCTTAAACGGAGATCTCGTTCCACGTTATTGGAATGGAGAATACCTGCGCAAGTATTATCAGTGAACAGTCCTTTTTAAAGGACTGGCTTGTATTAAATTTTATTTTTTACAAGTTTTGCAAAGAGAATTAGCCACGTTGTATGGCTAATCGCTCGTATATGTAAGATTCTATTTTAGAATCACTCGTAAAGACATGTTTAGTCCATTTTTAATACGAGATTATAAGGGACTGTGCGCAGCCAGTCATTCTTGCCAACCTTTGTGAATTTATATTTACAAGTATTTGCTCATTACGTGTGTTGTTTTGCTGTATTACAAGTATTACTTTTTCACCCGAGCAGAAATGTTCGAACAGGTCATGGTCAAGGTAAGTGACCAAGGACCTAAAGCTCCTCGATCACTTGAGGGGCATATAAGGCACATCGATAGCAAAGCGTACCATGAGGTATGTAAACACATGAACAAAAGGAGTGAAAGCATGCGAAGGTACTTAGAGTATTTTTCAAAATTTATATTTTGTTAAATCAAGCCAAAGTACTATGCTAAGTTCGGTCATACGGACAAATGTTATAATAAATGAAAATGTTATAGCATCATGATGCAATCTTTTACGCCGCAAGCACCACTGCTTGGATGTAACTGTTCAAATAAAAGGAAAAGTTTGCTGCCCATGCAGCAAATTCAAAAAAGGTATTGTCTTTACATCACGACCCGTGGGTCGTGTCATCAAAAGAAAGATAAAACAATAAAAAAGCTCAAGAGGCATTGGGAGTAGGAGGGTCTTTATCAGCGTTCTGGTTGATCACATCCTCGGCAACTCCTTCTTCCTCTGCGCCAACAATGCTTAGAGAAGCAGGGATCCTTGCTCTTGCCTCCTCTTCAGCCAGTTGAGCAGTGCAGCGAGCCAGCTCAGCAATCCTAACATCTTCTGAAAGATAGCCGAAGTTGGCGCCTTGATTGTGTTTCCAGAAGTTGTAAAAACACCGGAGCGTCATGTTCTTATACCTTTCCAGATTCTTGGAGTTGTCAAGCTTCAACTGCTCCACTTGGCTCTCAAGAGTGGCGATGGCCTCGTTCTTGGACTTGAGCTCCTCGCCCAGTCTCTTGCATTCTCGAAATTGGACTCGGCTGGACTCCTGATACTCCTCCCTCTGCTTCCTTATAGCTGCCTTCGAAGCTTCAGCCTCCGATAGTTTTATCACCGCGGCATCCCTCTGCTGAACGATCGCCTCCAACTCCTTTGCATGCCTGGCCTCTGCAGCCGAAAGTTCCTCGACTGCTTTCACCTGGTACCTCTCGATAGCCTTTGCCCAAGCCTGTTCGATGGTGGCTTGGGTGCGGGTACGAGCAGCAGTTGCAGACAGCAAAGCCTGAGGACAAAAGATAAAGTTAGAACCTGTTGCAAAGAATAAAAGACTAAGGCCAAAGAGGTAAGAAGCACTTACGCTGGCTATTTCATTTAGGGTCCTGTTCAAAATCTGGTCGACCCCCATTCTCTCTGCCTCAACCATTGTATCCTTGACGCGTTCGTTCTTCATGATGTGTGCAAGGCGGTCTTCGGCTGCTCGTAAGGCGCGACTCGAGAGTTTGGCCCCAAGAGTTTCTTCCCTCTTGTTTTGTTCCCTGGTGGGCGCAGCCGGAGGGTTTGTCGGAGCAGGAGGAGTCTCCTTCTCAGCAGGAGCCGAAGGATGAGCAGAAGTTTGCCCGGTTAGCACGTCCTTGGAAGGATCTTCTGTTCGACTCTTTTTGGCAGGTCCCTGGCTTGTTTCGCCGTTGTGTCTCCTTGACGAATTTCGCCGGAGCTGAGGAACTTCCTCTTCCTCCTCAGCCTGGTATAGGTCGAAGACGTTGGGAGTGGCCATATCTGCATACAAGTAAACACATGCAAATGATAAGATAAAGGCAGATGAAAACTCTTTATCAAACGGAAAAGAATGTCACAAAGTTAATACCCGAGCTACAACTACTGGTCGCTATACTATTGACTCTATTAGTCACACACTCACTATCTGGCACGAAGAAGTCTGGCCCTAGATTTGGAGTATATATAAAGTTGCCTTCCCCGTCAAATAAGTGACAGGGAATTGGCAAGTTATTTAAAAGCAAATTTACTGTACCATTTTCATCAGAGGATTCCCCCAAGTCCACAATCGGCTCTTTGGCCTTTTGTTTCCCCTTGCCTTGGGGAGCAGAAGGCCCTTCTGTAGAAGGATTACCCGTGGGTTCCCTGATTGTAACCCCCGTCGGCCTCCTTTGTGGAGGAGATGCAGGAGGTTGCTGCTCGGGAACCCCCTCGGCAGTAGCATCGGCTACCACGGGTCCTCTTGTTTCATGGCGAGGAGCCAAGAGGCCAGCTAGCCTAAGATTATCATCAGTGACCAAGGACTTGACGCTTTTTTCTGCGTCCGTCATCCTGGCCAGTGCATTGGACCTCAACACCATTTCTGGTGTTGGGGTCGGACGTAACCATGGGCCTGAAAGACAAAACGCACTTTAAGAAAAATGAAGGGAAATTCGCTGATAAAAAATACCGACCAGTAAAAGCAGCACTTACCTCCTCGCGCGAAGGCCAAGTTGTTGCTGGTTATGTCCAGAGTAAGGAAGTATTCCTTGCTGTACTGCCCCACGTTGGATATGTGCGTGGTGGCACTCAGGAACGTCCGGTTTGTCTCCTGGTGACAAAGATGGAAGAAGCCCGTCCCATACTGTTGAGGGTTGGACTTGAGATCAAAAAGATAATTGATCTCATGGGGGGTAGGTTCCGGCCATTTTTAAGTTTGTACAGGATATAGAGTGCGGCCAGCATTCTATATCCATTTGGGGTAATCTGGAAGGGGGCGACATCGAAATAATTAGCCACCGCCTGATAAAAAGGATGTAGTGGGAGCACAGCCCCCGCCTCTATCACTACAAGAAAATGGGGTCTTTACCTACCAATTGTAAGTGTAGGTAAAACTAGTCTGATGGTGGGTAATATGGTTTACCTACCAATATTGAATTGGTAGAGATTGGTAGGTAAAGGTTAGTAGGGAAAGAGTCTTTACCTACACTTATTAATACTGGTAGGTAAAAGAATTAGTGGACCCCACTAAGTTATAAATCAATTGATGAGTCACCAGATGACGTGTTTGATGATGTGGCATCCTACATGTCTGCTGACATAGTTTCCATAGTTTATGTGTCTGATGACGTGGCATCCTACTTGGCATCCTACATGGCATACATCAAAACCGCCACTTGGCATCTTGTGGTTGCTCCACGTGTCAGACAATAATTTATCCACGTGCTACAAGAAATTCAAATGATAGTGTTACTTATCCCCTTTTTATCGGTTATGTGGCACTAAATGATTGGTCCACGTGACATGTTGTAGTATACTTATTTTTACCTACACTTATTTATTTGTGAGTAAATATAATATTTCTATGTAGGTAATTTTAATTATATATAAATTTTATTTAATATAAATAATAAATGAAAGTAATTAATTTGAAAAATATTTAACATTATTAATCAAATAAATTATTTAACTTTAATAAAAAAATAAACAAACATATATTATACAATATTCATTGCTTATTAAGAAGCACATTTCATAAAAAAAATATCTATACATTATTTTTAGGTCATTGAAAACTCAATAATGTCATTTTTCTTGACATTCTTCCTATTCTTCACTTTGGGATCATTGCATGAGAGCCTCCTTTTCTCTGACTGAACTTATTGTGAATGTCTATGATTACTTTGGTAGTCTGCTAGAGACTTACTCATGGTACTTGATTCAGATATATAATCGAGCAACTCACTGTCCGCAATATCCTTTCCTTGATTCTGTGGGAAAAGGAATAAAGAAAAAATTATCTGCAAAGATCACAGAAGACAGCAGAATAGCATAAGAAGCAAAGTCTATTGGAAGACATACATCAAGAAGATCAAGTCAGCGGTTGGCAACAGAAGCAACAGCTGAATAGCATTCCACTAAGGTTGAGCCATTGAGAAACTTGTCGAAAAGCTCAGCCTGAAAATAGAAAAAGTATAAAACATACATTTAAAATTAAAGCAAAAAATCGTTTTTTATATATATAAGTAAGCAAACATGAAGAATTAAAGGAGTTTTCATGTCTACTTTATAAGAAAACTTTAAACTCTTTCTGTATTACCTGTTTCCAATGAATAAAGAATATGTCTCTTACCAACAAAAAAATTAACGATCTCAGGAACAAATCAGAACATTATCCAAGGCAAATGAAAGAGGCAATACCTTTTCAAAGATAGAACTCCTCACTTCATCATAATTAGATACGAAATCCAAGTCCATCTTACCCTCAACTCTTATAGCATATTGCAGATCACGATCAAGGTTGTCAATCAGTTGCTGGAAATCAAAGTTTGCAATGTTTTTGTGTCAAATTACGTATACTATTAAAAATAGATGATGAAACACTCAATTAAAAACAAACTGGACCAAGGTAGCATTCACTATGTCCTTGTCAATTCACGTCAAACCATGATAATCAAAATTCTAGAAATAATAATGACCAATTACTACACCAGAACAATTAATTGTGACCGAGATGACATACCTGATATCCAGATGGGTCAAGCTTAAAACTAGTTAAAAGATCAGATCTAAAAACTCCACTTTCAAGGCATTCCACATGACCACCTATATATGTCTCGCTTTCAAGAAGACGGTTATTATGAAACTTCTCTGATTCAGATTGGTGTTTGTTAGGGCAAATAACATTTGCCTTGTATGCCTGGAATAAAAGCAAAGTTGCCTTGATTGAGTACATGCTTTGAAGTAAAAACATATGAAAGAATGCACCACACAAGGAAGCACAAAGACCTAGTGTTGAGCATGAGTGGAAAAACACACCTGGACCATTAGAAGCATTTCACAGAGGGTCCCACTACCCTTGCGCAGGACCTCATCTGGTGACATCGGGATAATAGTCGCAAGAGAGAAAATGAACGGATGAACATAGGTCATATACAAGTAATAAGTTGAAACAGAGCATCAGAAACAGAATATGAGGCCATCATCTGTAACAAGTTTCATAGACATTAGAAATGTTTCTCATATAATGTACAAAAACAAATTGAATTCTAACAAAAAGGAAACACAAATAATATGATATGACCTGAGAGATTCCAGAGAGAGCAGCCTTAGGATTCTAAGGCTGTCAAATTTATCTGTAGGTTTAGATAGTATATCTCAGACTTAGTTTTTTGAATTCAAATTTTTTCTCTAATTTTGTTCCTAGTTTGTAAGACTGATTTATTTTCTGCTGAGACTATCTATATTTGGCCCTAGTTTTATTTTGTTTAAAAAGTTTGAATGAAAACAAAAACAGAAGTGCTTTGATCTCTTTTCTTCTCCACTTCCAGCTTTCATAAACCAAGAAGGTTACAAAAACTAGGCCCCATCCTTTGCAACACACCACTAAGTGTTTAAAACCTTTTCTTCAGCAACTAATCTCGCAGAAACTTGCACTTTAATGGGATGTGGAGAGATTTCTTTCCAAAATAAATACCAAAGGCTCAAAATCTAGGTAAGCAAATTCATCACTTATTGAATGAGAGAATATTTGTAAGAAAAGGCACTAAAAGAATGCAGACTAAAATCTCCTATTCAAGACACATGGATTGAAAGCAAATGATAATGATAAAAAAAAACCAACAATCACTAAAGATTGTGTAATGGAACTGAAAAAAAAAAACTAAACTCTTACCGGTGGCTTTTCCATTGCGTAACGAACCATATCCTCAGGATTCACTTCCAGGGGATCATATCCCAACTTTGCCTTTGTTACAGCCTGAAACAATACCAATAACTATAAACTTTCTAGTAGTGAGAACACTAATAGTAGCTGAATTTTAAAATAGAAGGGAAAGAACAATGTCGATCTTTTTTCTTTATCAGGAAACAACAAGTTCATTAAGTATAGGCTGTTGACCAATATATTTTTTTCCCAGCACAGAGTAGGTTTCAAAAGAGGAGACACAAAACTCCAAAAACTTTTTAAACTTTGTCAATTGTAAACTAACAGTTATTTGAGAGAAAATCAGTTTTCCAGACAAGTAGATTAATTTAAAAAAAGAAAAAAAGAAACAAGCATTGGCAAACTATCCATATTTGTGGATAACAAACAAAACCAAGTACAGTACTATTAATGTTTAATTACTCGAAGCAATTATATGACTACCATCTGGATCTATACTAGATTAAATAATAGGCTTAAAGAAACTCTCATACATGTTTACACCCAGTAGTTTCCTTGCCAATATAATACCAAAGAATACGTTAATTTTCTTTTCTTTTTCTTTTTCATTGATAAAATAGGCTAATATACTGTATATCATAGAAAATAAAACTACACCCAAAAGGGGTGATTATAAGAAACATATTCCACACCAAACAAACACAGCTGAAAAGCAAAAGATGCAGACGCAACCACAAGAGAACAAAACATAAAACACATAACCATATGGAAGATACTGTTTAATGTCTTATAAAATAGAAATAGTAGAACGATAAGCAAATAAGCAAGTTTGATTAAATCTAAAACCTCAAGGCCCTGGCTTCCCTGAGGGAGATAACTATCACGCTTGACCCAAGCAAAGCAATCAAGATGGCAAGCAAATTTAGCACGACATTCTCCTTGATTATAGTCACATTGAAATCCAACCTCCTGATAAAAATACCAAACAAAACAAGAATATTTAAACATAGATATGCTGGAAACTAGAAACCAATCCATAAGCAAATATAAAGCAGCTGCTAACTCTAGTACCATCCGGAGTATTTTTGTGTTCATAAATATGAGCAGGATTTCATAAAGTAAGATGAATATGTAGAATATTAACTGTCCACACCAAAAGGATAAATAACATTATAACTCGAATTGACTAAATATAGAACAATTTAAAACTCCAAACTCAAGATGTGGTTTTTAAGTAAAAGCTCAGAAGTTACATACATCACTAAGTTTGAATCCATGATGGGCTGCTCTTTTTTCCAGGAAAGGCCAGTCAAAAAAATCACCATTATACGTAACATATATACCAGGCTTCACCTCCCGCATATGGGAGAACCACAATTTAAGAAGCTCTAGCTGCAAGATGAAATATCCTTTGCAAAATTAGTAGTGGCAGAATATATTTAAAAAACACACACAGTAATCTAACAAAGAAATGAAACCTCTAATCTAGCGTTCCATGTTGCGGAATTCTTGGCAGAGACGCCTCTGCCAGTCTCTCAATTGTTGTTGAGGGTTGGCAAGCCCCGTTGCACCACCAACAATGCCGCGCACCACCACCACTCTGTTGTCGGCGCCGTCGGAAGGAAGACCACCGTTGCCAAGAGAGAAGAAGGGGAGAGTTGAGTGGATCCGGGGGACGCAAGGCCAAAGACGAGAGAGAAGAAGGGGGGCTGAGAGAAGACAACGATGGAGAGGGTAGGAGGGGGGTACGGCTGATAGAACTAGAGAGAGATTATAAGATTAGGTTAAAGTTTTAGGGTATAAATTATCTTTAATTTTAATTTTTAAGTAATAGATTTAGGTTTTCAGTATTAAGTTTATGTTTTAAAAAAATTAATTTTTGTTTGATAGGATAATAACACATCATCATATAAATTGTAAAAATGTCAATAGAAAATTATAATAATATTGCCATGTCAGACAATGACATGACATATATAGTCCACATATGATATATTTTGATCATGCAGACAAACATATCACTATTATTTAATTGAAAAAATCAAATTATTTACTCCACATAAGCTTCCAAATAAGTATTTATAATAATAAAATAATATAACGAAAATAAAAAACGGGGGGAAAATTGAGCGGGAATGGTTAAAAAAATTCCCTCCATAATATACGTAGGTAAAGATCATTACCTACTGATATTATTGGTAGGTAAAGCTATGTTCCGAAATATAATATAATGGACTAGCATTTACCTACTAATATTATCTACCAATAAATATTGGTAGGCAAAACATTACTTTCCCTACCAATATATATTGGTAGGTAAAATATTGGTAGGTAAAGATCAGATTTCTTGTAGTGTGTGTGGTACCGAGACCAAGCATTGTATACACCTCCAGGGAGGTTAGCCCTTTGGTCTACGGCAGGAATTTTGAGAGTGACCCCTGTGAGAGGATACTTCCTAAAATAATTGGCAAGCATCCTGGGAGTTACAAGGCTGGTCGGGGAGATATACCACTCGACATCAGGCAGATTCTGATGGCGAGGGCAGGCTCTAGTTTGGATGTTAGGGTCAGGAGCAGGATTGTTTTGGCCACTGGTCGAAGGAACCCCAGCCTGTGAATCAGGCTGGGCAGGAAGGTTTGGACTATCGTCGGATTCAGGTCTTTTCTTGCCTAAAGATTTGGAACGAGCCATTTGAGGAGGAGAAGGACGAGGTTTGGAAGAAGATCGTGAGAAGGGAATCTCGTGAATTCGGTCGGCTGGTTGTTCTTCGCCTTCGAGCACCTGGGCGAGAAGATCGTCGTCGATGGGCCATTCACCTCCCCACAAATCTGGCATCAAAGTCTGCAAACAGAAGAATGGGGAGGTGAGGATAGAGAATTTTTAAAGGCTTTTTAGAATAGCGCTGGTCGTGTATAAAAATCAAGCTTTTATACAACAACATTCTAACAAAAGGCTAAATCTTTCTACACGAACAGTTTGAGAAACGGATCAAAGGGTGAAAGTAAAATGTTTTCCAAAAAAGCTTTTTCAACTCCCCTTAGGGCGGGAAAAACCTATTTTCCAACTAGCCTAAAGATCGAATTTTTACTTCGATTTTACGTCCTAAAAGTATGATCCCGACTATTAAACTAATTCGTAACCTTTTTTCGCCTACAAGCCATTCTACTCACAAGCATCTCAAACCAGAAGCAGATGAACTCAAACAGTCGACATACAGAAGCATGCATTATGAAAATTTGAAGCATAAGGATTCAAAAACTTACCAAAAAGATGGTCGTGGAGATTGGAAAAGAGTCTTCGAAAATCAAGGAACTCTCGGACTGAGTCTTGAAAATGCAGAAGAACGGTCTCCGGAGAAGATTAAAGCTCTGGTTTTTAGGGTTTCTTGAGAAGGCAATGGCGTGCGTAAAAAGAAAAAGAGAAGTTTGGAGATGTTATATAAGTTTGTCTGTGGCATTAAAAATGTGTAATCATCAGTTTCCCTTTTTCGAAGTATGAGGAAGCGGAATAGCCGTCGAATTATTACCGGGGAACCGAAAAGTCATGATTAGACAGGAGTAGGTTGTTTTTTTCAAGAACACACGAAGGGTTCTGACACGTATGGTGGGGTTACCGAAGGGTTGGTCGCTCAAAAGATTATTTATTGCTCGTAATAAATAAACTTGGGGGGCAAATGTTATCCAAAAAATTGGCATTGACGACGTGGCAAGTAATCCCTGGACACGTGGCTGACACCTGGAAGAGCTCTGCTAGTGTATCGACCAGAAGGTACATTATAAGCAGGAGGCGGCCCAGTATCACCTACGACCAGTCTGGTCGATGGTTCCGCATGCAATGTAATATTACTATAAAGATCTTTGTAAATCCCGAATTTAACTCACACAATCTCCTGAGTATCCGATTATTCAGGAGAGAATATCTGTAACAATCTTGTATAATCCCCCTTGAGCCTATAAATAGAGAAAGATAGCTCAAGGAAGGGACTTTTTGGCTTTCGGATTACTTGATACTAGTGTAATCCTATCTAAAATATTGTATTGTTCTTCAGAGGGTGGTGAAACTCATTGAATCCTAGTTCTTTGATCACTCCTTTGATTCTTACATCAATAACAATCTAAGTGGACGTAAGTCATTACCAGATCCTGGGGCCGAACCACTATAAAATATCGTGTTCTTATTACTTTTTGTCATTCGGTTCTTTTCAACGCATTCATTCACATCAAGCATATTTTGACTCCGTGTCAGTTGACCAAAATCTGGGACAACAGTTATTTTTGAATTTTTTTTACCAAAACCCATGTTCAGTATTCCCACCAGAAACTCGACTCGACCCAACCCAATACAACCAAATCCTAAACCCGAAACTACCCAAAAAAACTGAAAAATTCGAAGCAGGTTCGATACCCCATTTTCCAACCCGAAAGCCGTAAAACTTGAACTTGATGCACCCAAAACGCAAAAATCCGAACTGTGTGCACCCCTAACTTCAATGTCTAATAAAAACTCTCAATTGGCAATATCAATAATGATTGGATCTCTTAATTAATATATAATTGACTTAATCTAAATTCTTTTTTATTTGCTAGTTTTCTATATATTTAAATAAGATTTGATGTGGCAATTATTGGCAAATGTTAGCTCTACTATTATCACACACGACATGAATTCGTCTTCTAATTTGGAGTATGTTTTTAAAATACTATCATACATATATGCTAGCACACGTGTGTTATAATATACATGCATAATTAGATTTTATATAATATAATGTCTTTTTATTAAAATTCATTATTTAAAATGTGATCAACAATATATACAATACACGTTATGTGTGTCAAAAGTTCAAAAGACACGTACGTACATAGAATAATGCAAACTTATTGAAAATGGGTTTCAATTATTGAAAAGAGACGTTGGATTATTATTGAATAATTAATGTTGGATTCATCTCGATCTGGACTTAAAAAGAGTTTCATTCCATTTGGTAAGTGTTACTTAATTAACCACAACTTTGAAAAGTGTTAAACTATATAATTAGTAACTTAATTAATATGAGATTTAAAGGATCGACACGCAATATTAATATTTTGACAACATTTAATCCTTTAATAATTATTACGAGCTAGATTATACATTTACAACTTATTATAAGGATGTCATAATCGGTGACATTTATAATTAAGTAGTATATTATATATAAATAACTTATAAATATAGAAAGACATGCCATATCAGTTTAAATTTTAATGAGATTTATTCATTTTTTGTCACCTTTTATTATTTAATTGGGTTTATATTTTTTTAAACCTTATGTTTTGTCTCATTAATTATTTGGATCCTGTATTTTTTTATATAGTTCAAATAGGTACCTAAACACGATTTTGATAACCAAATAATTGAATACAACAACACAGTACGTTTAGGTATAGAATAGTTGTGATTTTGTTAGTTGTTAGTTTGGTGAATTATTTGTGATTTTAGTGTAAAAAATTATGGCCAAAATCAAATTTAGGGGTCTATTTGAACTATTTCACAAAATACGGGATCTTAAAAGTAATTTATAAAAAATATAAGGTCCAAACAAGTAATGAGACAAAACATAAATTCACTATTTAATTTCAAATTGAAAAATTTTATTTGAAGAAAAGCATTCCAAATAAAAGTTGACATACAATTCTCCAAAAACAAATTAATAATAAAATATTGTAAAAGAATACAATCATTTAATTTAAGAGAATAAAGCTGCTTGAACACGAAACTATGTGTGTTTGTACAAGCAATAGTAATTGAAACATTATGGAAAAGCATGCATTATTGGGGTCTCTAACATTAATACAAGAAATAATATAGATTGAAGTTTTTAGTCCAATTTTGATGTCTCGATTCATCTTTAAATAATGAATGCATGAAATATTATCTAAAATTAATAATTATTAAATTAATTTTCTAACTTTATTATATTATTTAAATATTTTAAATATTTTTTTTAATAACAATTATTTGTCGCTTACCAAATTTGAATGATTTTTCTTATTGGATGAAAAATCTAATATATTAAATTTATTACAGAATTCAAAATTTTAGTTTGATATTGAGCATTTGGAATTGAGATAAGGTATAGTCATTTAAATTTAGAATCTATTCAACTTATTATTTTTCAAATATATTAAAATAATATATTGATATTCTGTGTTTTATCGAAATACAAACTTAGTACCCTATATATTTTTATTTATGTGATAATTTTTTTCAACATTTCATATATATATTTAAGATGATACTCATTATATTAAGAAAAGACTTGTAGCATAAATATGTGTTATACTTTAGTATATATATTATGTGTAGACATATCATTACTCATTTGTTTACACTCAAATTATACATAATACTGATATAAGAATCATATCAACCATTCATTATTACATTGTTCAAATTTAAAACATTTATCATATGTTAGTGCAAAACAAAAGTGTACACACATATAGTTCATGGGAGAAAAGTAAGTTATTGGGATGAATTGGACAATTCCATCTGTGCTAGATTTATCATTTACGAACATTGATAAGTCTACATTATTCTCACACTATATATGTTTGGTAATAGAGTGAAAAGGACTAATAATTCTTTTAAATTTTGTTATTATTACTAATTAATAGAACCGTAACACGCATTGCTTCTCAACAGTAAAGCAGTACACTACTATAGCCAGACTCCATATGAGTTGAGTAATTAAATTGCTCGATCTAGAGAAGAAGATAGCAATAAAGATGTTGATATCATGTATGTAACGAAAAAGAACATCTGTCCCATCCCAAAGAAAAAAAAAAAAAAAAAAGAACAACTCTCACATGCTTTGGTGGCAAAGCTATAAGGCATAGTTTCAAAGAGTTCAATTATTCCGAATCTCACATGGGGTCCACGAAAAAATATGGAGCCCCAATTTCTATATACCACGTGCCCTACACTCATGCCCTTCATAATTGGGTAAAGAGAATTGTTAAATATAATCTATGTTACACTATATATATTTTTTTTTACTCTCTTAAATTAATAAATAAAACGTAAATTTCACTAAAAATTTGAAAAAGTATTAAAATATAAAAAAGAAATTGAATTATATCCTCATGTCGTGTAATAGGGAGTTTCATTGGCATTCTTTTTGGGCAAATGGATGTCCCTAGAAAATATATGTATTATATTTGTACCTTAAAAATATATATAACACTTAATTAATTAAAAAATATTTTTAAAATTATTTTAATTTTTTTTTATTCTTTAATATCTTTTTTTGTTAATTTTATTTTATATTATTTTTCTAATTTAAAAAAATGTATAATTTTATTAAAAAAACAACTTTTACCTTAACAAGTTTTTAATTTTTTTTATGTAAATATTTAAAATATATATTATTTAGATATATTTTTTAGAATATAAATAAAAAAGGAAAAAAATTAGAAAAATGTGAATATAAATTGCAAATATATATTATATATTAATTTTAAATAAAATTAAGATGTCTTTATTAATATAATATAATGCACTTGGCAGGAGTTGAGTAGGGGTGTACTCGGTTTAGTTTGGTGTGGTTTAGAAGAATTTTGAAACAAAACCGCTCACTCGATTTTTTCCAAATGAAAAACCAAACCATAAATAAACGGTTTGGTGCGGTTGGTTTGGTTTTAACCATATAACCAAATTATTAAAATTTTAAACTTTTTTATTATAAAATAATTAACTAAATAATTGTATTTAAATAATAATAATTTTACATTTACTTTCAAGACCATCAAAGTCTACAAGAAGCTTATTGTCTTTGTTGTTGTAAGTGTAAGTAATTTGAATTATTTTATAAAAGTGAGAAAAAGAAATGTTTACTTTCTAAACAATGTGAGACTTTACATTTCTCTTTTTTTAGTTTTAGAAACTTGTGCATGTATTAAATACTACTAAAAACATATCTTAACTAATTAAATTGTTTGGCTTGGATGGTTTGGTAGATTTTATATTAACTCAAGTGTATGGGTTGAAACATTTGAACCATCATTTCTAAAAACTAATTTTTTAGAAAAAATCACTGTCCGATCCGGTTTAATTGGTTTTAAAAAATTAAAAAATGTGACAAAACCATTAAAGTTGAGCGATCCAGTTAAACCGAACCATCGAAAACGATTTTACCAGTTACGATTTTTAGCAGTTTGGTGCGGTGTGGTTTAGTTACAAACCACGGTTTGTGGTTTATATGAGCACCTAGAGTTGAGAGTTTGTGTAGTGGAAGTCAGGCATAAAAGTATACGTGTCATTTT
The DNA here is from genome assembly GCF_963169125.1 of Humulus lupulus. Lineage (NCBI taxonomy): Eukaryota > Viridiplantae > Streptophyta > Magnoliopsida > Rosales > Cannabaceae > Humulus > Humulus lupulus. Next base: position 210,623,313 of record NC_084802.1, read on the forward strand.
CTTAAACCAACACATGGGTTTGTACGACCCTTTTTTGGGTCACGCCCCACGTTTTTATGGTCTTCTTTTACCTGTTTGGGCTTCGGTGGGCCCCCTAGGAAAAGTGGTCCGTTCGAGTTTGAGGGTCTGGCCCCTTTTTTTTTAAATATAATTTCTGTAAAAAAATAATTATATATTATTAATGTGTTTAGTTGAGAATATTAAAAATGGAATAGAATGAATTTTTTTTATTATTTTGTACTTCGAAATAAAATTGATTTTAACTGTATTCTATTCTATTATTAATGTCGTTCGTATTCTCGTTTTTAATTTATTGAATTTAAATTATTTTTCTTTAATTTTTTTTAATTATTCGGTAATAAATTTTAAATTGTGAAAAAAAATTATAAATTATAACATTTTTTTTAAGATATACTTCTTTTTTTTTTTTTTAAGAGAATAGGTGATTTTCATTAAGACATACTTATTGATTGAAAATAAATTTGGATATTGTATTGTAATGAAACTAATTTAGGACGAGTTTAGAAACAAATGTGTAATTAGTAGGGTAATAATTATATATTTGAGTAATTAAATTATATTTTAAAATATAATGTGTGTTTAGATGTTAAGTTTTAATTATTTATGAATTCTAATTGTCATGTTTGGCAAAACAGTTAGTAATTACAAAGAAAAATAATATTATGTAATATATACATTTTAAAATTGATAGTAATTAGTAATTACACAGTGTAATTATACTTAATTCTCATGAGGGGCTATGAGAATTGAATAGTGTAATTGAGACTCTTCAATTACATAATTACTATGTAATTACATAGGCAGATAAACACTCAAAATCGAGTAATTACTCCAAATTAAACTCAATTCCAATTACAAAGTGACTTTCTAATTACAGAATGGTTTTTGCTTTTTTTTCTTTTTTTTTTCTGTTCGGCTTTGGTTTTAGATTTGATAGCTTGGGTTTATTTCTTTTATGTTCGATTTATTTATAAGATGTTTGAATTAGATTTTGTATTTATATTTTGGATTTTTTTTATGTGGGTTTGATAGTATTTATTTTTTGTGTTTTTTTTTTCTATTTGCTATTAGAATAGTGTGATTTTCTTTATGGACCATAATTTCTTTCACGAGGCCCCTCCAAACCGAAGGTATTCATTAATGAAAACGAAACAGAGTAAGACTAGAAATACAAAAAATAAAAGAAATCACTAGTTTGAAAATACAATATGAGCATCATTAATGCTCAAAATAAATTCTACACAATCATTTATTGCTCACAATCAATCCAAGAACACATTTTATTTAGGTTATTAATTAAGCAATGAAAAGAACATACCTCCCATATTGGTCATCCCATCTTGAGTCATTTCCACACTTAGAAATCTACAAAAGTCACACACAAGATCAAGTGTGAAATGCAAGAGGAAGCTTATGGATAGCAAACCCTTACGATAATACCACTATGCACTCATTTGCTGCTCCATACACCATATATATTATGCTCTCATACCTTAAGATGTATTAGTGGGCTAATTGGGGCTCATTATAATATGAAATAGCGAACTATATTTTAATGGGCCAACACATAGTCCTTAGGGTCCCACCATGTGCCTCTAATGCAATTAGTAAGTGTGAATCATCTCATTATGGTTATTGGTAATTAATAGGAACTTTAGTTAATAGTTGTGATTATGGAATGATGTTTGTGATTATATTAGTCCATAATGATAATTCTAACATTCTCCCACTTGGACAATGTAATCAAACCACCACAATATTGTCTAACACACATACGGCGGTCAAATGAACCACACATAATATCGTACCGATAGGATACAAATATTATACATGACTTGGCCCCTCTAGACATTTCAATATCATAACAACCATTAACTATCAAACCAAACATGCATGAGGTACGACAAATTGAGACTGAGCATTCATCTCCTTTTTGTACCTGTCATTTTGATGAACAATAATATATATAAGCATATATACGTAATAACAACAATAAGAAGTGTAACGCCCTAACTCCAGGGACCGTTACGGTGTGCCTTTTTAAACAGTGCTAAACTCGCTAATCTAGTCATTTGGCCATAATCGTGTAACTAAGTATGATTAGTAGACTAGGGATTAAAATTTTTGGTTAAGATATAACGTTTCACTAAAACGTTTACTGTATACATTGGGATCCCAAAAATATAATTTAAAGGTTTATTACAAGAGAATATTTACAACCAGTCGTTCTAAGCGGCAAAACAGGGTTCAACCCTAGTTCCTCTTTCAACCCTCGGCCGTGGTAGTCGAGCAGCCGCATATGTACACATTGTCACCTAAGCTCTCCAACTCAAGGATGGTCCAGCTTTCTTTTGCCTTTACCTGCACTACATAGCACCCGTGAGCCGAAGCCCATCAAGAAAACCCAATATGCTCATGAACAGTCATATCATGACGTCAAATCATATCTGGCATGCCTAGCAAATATAGCTCTATTCAAGCATGCAAATAAGTTCAGACAATGCTGGGGAATCTAGGATAAGAAATCCTGCCCTCTTGATTGGATGATTATTAAGTCAATCCTAATCAGATGAGTGATTTAACACTTGAGGTTCTGGTAAACCATACTGAATGACTAACAAGAAAATCACCACGGGGCTCAGCACCCATAGCCATGTGATTAGACAGTCAATGGGCTCGCAGGCCCTGCCTCTAAGTGACTAGCCTTTGGCTAGACAAGCTCTTTTAGTTTTCATCAAACTTGAGGTCGGTCCGGCATTAATGCTCATTTGAGTCATTCAATGCAGATGTCGATTAGATCTAATCTTTTATCGGTTTGCGTTAAACACGCTAAGTCCATTCTTGACGTTTTAGTCTATACTAGGTGACCAATGCTTAGTACTAATGCCGAACTTGACAAGTAGGTCACAGCTTCACAGTTAATACTGACACCATTGCCAATTCTGACTAGTTAGTCAGTGCCACGCACAAGCAATGCTACCAGGCATATATCGTATGTCAAATATCTAAATGTAGGGCATTCAGCATGCTTACTTAACAATTGCTAGCATAATTATGATCATGCACAAACATAAAGACTCAAGCTCTGATCAATCTCATATTCAACATTCATGGCATGCCCTAATCACATGTTTCTCGTGCATCACATGCATCACATTTAAACACCCGACATGCCTCAATAATAACCATGCACAAGTGAGAAAGATTGCTAAGCATTCGAAATGCTATCAAAGTCCACATTTAATCATCCAACATGCATCAAGAATAACATGCATGTCACATATGGGGTGCAGTTTTCTTACCTTTTGTCCAAGCACAGGTTACCAATAAATGAGCCACAAGCACGATCCTTATTCCAAGCCTCTAGTGATAACCTAGTCACAACCATAAACGGTGATCCAATGAGTTCAAGTTCTAAAACCAATCTCGGAACCAAGACCTAACCTCCGAGACATCGAATCCCACTAAACCAGGTAGTAGGAACGATCCCGAGGCCTAAGGTTTGAGTTCCCATTTTGGCCATTTTTCCCCTTTTGAGCCGCGGCCCCAAACATTAGAGTCGCAGCCCCACTCAAGTCAGGCCCAAAAATCTTCTCTGACAGCAATTAGAGTCACAACTCTACCCAATAGAGTCGCAGCTCAAATAGCACAGCAGCCCCAAACCACCAGCTTCTTCAAGCTTGAGCCGCGACACCCAAGAACAAAGTCGCGGCTCAACCTCGAACCCAGCCAGAAAACCTCCATTTCTTCAATTAAAAACCTTCCAAAAACCTACCCAAACATATCCAAATTTCAAAATCAAAGTTCCCAAACATCCCCATGATCCAAAACCAACAAAACCCAAGCCTCAATCAAATAAAAAACTCATCAAAACACAAAATCCAATTCAAGCTTAAAAACTTAGAACTTAAAACTTCAATTACCTCTGATTGAGGTGTTCCCAACTAAATCCTCTGGCTAATAAGCTTCTAATCTTCCCTAGGATCGCTATGCCTCGATCCTCACTTGAATATGAGTTCTAGAACTCAAGTTTCCTTCGAAAATGCGATCGGGAGACGAATATGGAACTTAGAGGGAGAGAGAACGTTCTGAACGTTCCTTTTATTTCTTAAAAGGTTAGTTCAAGCTTAAGTAGCCTCAAACAAATCCTAACGCTCGGGATCCCGAAAATGTCCCCAGGGGCAAAATAGTCAAAACCTATAGAATTTCCCCTTGATCTTACTAACTCCCAATTTATCATCAAATACTTGTTCCCATTACCCAATAACCCGGTAATGCTCTAAACACCCCTTGACTCACTCTGAGTCAAGCATAAATCCTGTTGTGACTTTCCCACTTGCTTACCTCCTAGGACCGTCTCGTGCTGAGTAACCCTAGCGTAACCAAATAATAATAAAGCACCACACACATATCACATATATGTCAAATATGCCTGAAATGGCCAAAATATGAAAATCACCCAATTAATCAGAAATGGGTTCACATGCATATTTAATACACCTAACACATGCATATTATCATCTAATAGCATAATAAATCAATTATGGCCATCCCGACCTCCTAATCAAGGTCTTAACCTTATTAGGAAATTTTGGGCATTACAAGAAGTGACTTCAATTATCATTATGCATGTTTAGAATAAAACACAAGCTATAAGCAATCCATATAAAATATTAGCATGTTCAATACATAAATAACAAAACTCCCACTGAGCTCAACAAGCTAGGCTCTTAACAATCTCATTCGGGCAACGTGCTCTAAAAACACACATATAGGTAATCCTTTCATTAGTTCTGCTAACATGCTAGTGGTAGGCGTGTACTCAATAGAAATGAGGGACTCAGCGACTTTCTCTTAAACAAAATAGTACTTTATATCAATATGCTTTGAGTGAGAAGTACTTCTAGTGTTCTTAGAGAAAGCTACTGCTACGGAGTTGTCACAATACAATTTCAGCGGCCTCGAAATAGAGTCTACAACACTCAATGCTGAAATGAAATTTTGCAGCCATATTGCTTGACAAGTAGCCTCATAACACGCCATATAGTCTGCCTCCATCGTAGAGGAAGCTGTGAGTGTCTGCTTGACACTTTTTCATGATACAGCTCCTCCAGCCATCATATAAATGTAGCCTGAAGTAGATTTGTTATCAACTACGCATCCTGCATAATCAGCGTCACTGAACCCAACAATATCAAGAGTGTCAGCTCGCCGGTAAGTCAACATATGATCCTTAATACCCTAAAGATACCTCGTGACTTTCTTAGCCGCTTTCCAATGGCTAAGTCCAGGATCACTCAAGTATCTACCCAACATGCGGACAACAAAAGCAATATCAAGGTGTGTGCATACTTGAGCATACATCAAGCTACCAACCAGTGACGCATAAGGAACGACTTCCATTTCATCTCTCTCTCTTTATCATTTTGTAGACATTGAGCTTTTGAGAACTTATCACCCTTCAATATTGGTGCCTTCTCATGAGAACAAGCGTGCATATTGAATCTTTTCAAGATCCGATCAATGTAAGTCTTCTGAGACAAACGAAGAATACCATTAGCCCTATCTCGAAGAATCTGAATCCAAAGCACATAGGAAGCCTCACCAAGATCCTTCATATCAAAATGGCTAAACAAAAGTTGTTTTGTCTCAGATAACAGGTCATAGTTATTAGATGTAAGCAAGATGTCGTCAACATACAATACTAGAAAAATAAAGCTGCTCTCACTAACCTTCACGTATATACATTGATCTACTACATTCTCCTTGAAGCCATTTGCAATGACAATCATATCAAACTTGAGACACCACTGCCTTGATGCTTGTTTAAGCCCATAGATAGACTTCTTGAGCTTGCAAACCATGTGTTCTTTGCCAGACATCTCAAAACCAACAGGTTGAATCATGTAGACATCTTCAGACAAATCTCCATTCAAGAAGGCGGTCCTTACATCCATTTGATTGAGTTCTAGATCAAAATGAGCCACTATATCCATAATGATTCGCAACAAATCTTTGGTACAAACAGGTGAAAAAGTTTCTTTGAAATCAATACCTTCTCTCAAGCTATAGCCTTTAGCTACAAGCCTAGCCTTATACCTTTCCACTTGCCCATTCGAGTCACATTTGATCTTATACACCCATTTTCATCCAATGGGTCTGTAACCTTTGGGTAGTTCAGTCAACTCCCAAACCTCATTTTGTGACATAGAACTCAATTATTCTTTCATTGCATCCATCCAAAACACATATTTAGAACTACTCATGGCTTCTGTATAAGTGACTGGCTCAGAAGTATCTCCCACATTAAACTCATGTTTCTGCAAATAGATAAGGTAGTCATCAAGAATAGCAGGCCTGCGGGTTCTCTGTGATCTTCTTACCATAACTTCATCACCCCCAACATTAAGATTTTCACCTTGTTCTTGATTTTGAGGTTCATCATGAGTTTCTACTGGAAACTGTTCAATCATAGGGTCATCAATAGAAGCGAAAGCGACAGGTACAGGGAGAAAAATGTGTTCTTCCCTAAAAATAATTTCCCTTGACCCTTGACTTGAACCAAATTCATCTTCAAAATAGACAGCTCTATCTGATTCTATAACTCTGGTGGTGTGGGATGGGCAGTAGAATCTAGAACCCCTTAATTCAATGGTGGAGTCTACAAAATAGCCACTAATGGTCTTTGGATCAAGTTTCTTAGATTGTGGATTATAGGGCCTCACTTCTGCTTTGCAACCTCAAACATGAAAATGACGCAAGCTTGGTTTCTTACTCGACCATAGCTCATAAGGCGTCTTTGGGACAGACTTGCTGGGCACTTGATTCAAGATATAAGTTGTAGTCTTTAATGCCTCACCCCATAAAAATTCTGGCAAACTATAATGGATTAACATATATTGCACCATGTTAAGAAGAGTGCGATTTCTCCTTTCAGCAATTCCATTTTGTTGGGGTGTTCCTAGCATTGTATATCTTGCATCAATGCCACATTCCTACAAGTACCTAGCGAAAGGCCTGGGGTTCCTTCCATTTTCATCATAATGCCCATAATACTCTCCACCTTTATCGGAATTAACTACCTTGATCTTCTTTCCCTTTTGAAGCTCAACCTTCGTCTTAAAAATCTTAAACACATCCAAAGAGTTAGATTATTCACGAATGAGCTCTACATGGCCATACCGGGAAAAATCATCCATGAAGGTGATGAAGTATATATAACCACCCATGGCAGGCGGAACAAATGGTCCACATATATCAGTGTGAATCAACTCCAACAATCCTGTGCACCTGTTTGTTTTACTCTTTCTAACCTTGGCAGTTAATTTTCCTTTAATACAATCAACACAGGCAGAGAAATCTGAAAAATCCAGATCTTGAAGTACCCCATCTTTGATCAACCTTTCCATTCTGTCTCTAGAGATATGGCCTAAACGTTTGTGCCACAACATAGAAGATTTCAAATCTAATCTTTAACATTTAGAACCAACAACAGTATTAAGACAAGAAGTAAAAGAAACAGAAAAAACATCATGCAAATCAAGTTTAGATAAATTTCCACATAAATTTCAATTTCCAACCAAGAGAGTCACGATACAAAGTAAGTTTTCCAGTTCCAAAAAGAAGACTATAACCTAGTCTATCCAAAATAGATATAGAAATCAAATTCCTCCTAATAGAGGGTATGTAAGCAATGTCCTGTAACTCCAAAAAATGTCATGTATTCAACTGTAATCTAACTGTCCCCAAAAATTCAACTTGGACTTTTGTATCGTCTCCCATGTACATATGTTGCTCCAAACTACTCGGTCTTCTTCGACTTATCACTGCCTGCAAGGAATATGTAACATGAATTATGGCTCTAGTATCTAACCACCAAGAATTTGAGAGCACATGATGGACCCAAAACATGTATGTTTTAAAAATTTATATTCGCAAGCGCACGAATCATATATGAATTATAGTGTTCGTGTAAGCACAAGATCGAACCCAAAGGAGTTGTCTAAAATAAAAAAGAAAACTATTTTAAACCAAAATTAATAAATTCTAACATAGCTCCAAAGATTGATGAGTTTTAATGTTATGAACATGAAATAAAATATTGAAAATAAAGTTATTTAAGAGAATAAAAATAAACCAATAATGATTTGAAAATAAGTGTTAAAAGAAAGATTATTAAGACACTAGAATCCACAAAATGTAAGTTTAATAATACTTATTAGTATATTGATTCCCAAGTTTTAGTGATAGTTAAAATAAGTCAAACTATCATTTTCCAAATAGATTTATAATTTAAGCACAAATTACTTCTAAAAAAAGATAGGATTTTTCTTCACTTTTCAACAAGTATAATTTCAAAGTATTTAATGTGAATCAACCCAATGAAACAACAAAAAATCAAATAACATTATTTATAAGGCGAAACATAATATTTTTGTTCTAAGCATTGGATGTGTACAATTTAATGACACATCTTACACAAAGAATATTATGTTTTTGCACTAATGAAGAGCAAAGTGTAAATATGTGCTAACAATAAAAAATACATGATATTTAAGATGAAAGAAGATATTTGAAAAAGAAAAATCCATAAACTTTGTTGCACAAATGAGAAACCAACATACAAAATAAATACTATCTAGTTACATATTGTTTCATCATCACCTTAATAATCTTAAAAATATTAGAAACTCATAATTAGAATAGAAAATACAAACAAAAAAATTACAAACATAACTTAGGAAAATTTGGAGGAAAACCCCCAAATTGTTCCTCTAAAAATACATAGAAAATTAACCAAAAAGAAGAAAAAGATAATAGAGAGGTTTGAAAGTGTAGAAACTTTGTGGTATGACCTCTCCCAAAATAAGCACTCCAAATGGTCTTGAAAATTCCCTATTTATAGCCAAAATGAGAGTATTAAAATAATCAATTTAATTATTAATAATAATATGGCATATATGGGTAAATTATAGGGTGTAATGATGATTTTGGGGTAAAATGTGTAGAAAAGTTTCGGTAAAAAAAATAGCATTTTAGACAAAGGAGACAAGGGGACAAATGAACTTTTGTTGGGCTCAAAAAGAGGAAAAGAAGGCAGTTTTGTGGCAGTTGGGATGGCTGGGCCGAATGAATGCATAGGCCTAGTTTGGCCTGAAATGGCTTGGGCCGAGTGAGTACCAGGCGGTGTTGGCTAGAGGAGAAACGGCTGGGCATTTGGGCGTGGTGGGCCTGGTTGCGTTGGGCCTGGGGAGGCAGGTGGGACCATGTGGTGCAGGGAGCAAGGGGAATTCAGCTGGGCCGAGAGGTTGGCTGTGGGCCTTCAGCTGGGCAAAAGGCCAATTTCCTTTGTTTTCCACAAAAATGCCACTTTTTTTCATCATTCTTCGTACTTTTCAAGAGCAAATAAAATACAACAAATTCCCTATAAAACAAACATAAATTAAATTAAAATTAAATATTTTCAATGATAAAATATACAACAAAAGTTCCATGAAAATATTAATTAAAATTTAATTTACTTAAACATTTAAGCTCAAAATTGCATCTTTTTACTCCTAACTTAACAATATTAATTTTAAATAATTAAACTATAATATTTTACAATAATATAACTATAAAAATACACATAAATCTATAAAATTAAAATAAACCTAATAAATTCAAAATTACTTAAAAACTTAATAAATTACTTAAACACTCAAAGGCTAAGCAACAATTAACATAAAAAATGTAGTAAAATAACTCTATTTTATAGAGTTATCAGCACATCAATAATATTGGATTCTAAACAAACCATCACAAGACAGTTACCTTTCTTCTCTAGGTGAGCTTTGAGCTTTCGACAATCAGCTTTCTTGTGCCCAAAATTCTGGCAAAAGTTGCACTTCCCTTTGAAAAACTCATTCTTATGACCATTAGAGGACGAGCCTGACTGTCCATTCCCTTTAGGACTACATGCCTTTTCTTGGGAGGTTTTTGGTTACCAGAGTTATTGGAAGTAAAATTTCTCTTGTGAGGATTGTTTGGATTGTTAAGATTTGTCACCATAGAGATGCTTCTTGCCCTACCTTTTCTCATGTCCTCCTCTTCCTTGGCAAGAATAGCAGACATCTCCCCAATAGTCCATTGGTCTTTCTGAGCATTGTAGCTTGATCTGATCGCATCAAACTGAGATGGAATGATCTCCATCACCAACCATACCATGTAATCCTCACCAAGGTCCATACCCACGGCCTTAAGTTTGTGATAATAGCCCATGAGCTTGTCATATATGAGCCATGATGTCACTTGAACCATCATAAATGGTGTGATGGAGCATGTTCTAGTGTTCATTCTTCTCATTCTTTGAGAATTTCTGGTACTTTTCCTTAATGGCAGCAAGAAAGTCCTTCACATTCTTGGACTTACGAATACTATCACGAATGGATTCATCCATGTGATATCTCATGAGCATCTAGCAACAATGATTGGAGTGTTCCCAGTCCTCATAGAATTTATTATCCTTCTCAGTAGCATCATCAGCAAGCTTAGATGGTGCATCAATTCTCAAGGCCAAGTCCACTTTCATGAAAATCAAGTTCATCGTGATAGACTCAACCCACTGCTTGTGGTTGGTTGCATTCAGTGTGAAGATGGCGAAGGTTCTAGGATAGCTTAGTGCTGAATGAGAAACAAGAGCAATAACTATTAAATGCATGTTATAATAAAAGCATGTCATTTGTGCTCTTTTCTCATAAATGATCGCAAAAAATAACAAATGATCATTATGTATGCTAGAGTTTTTAAATAAAAAAAAGATAGAACTCATTCACAAGTAAGAAAAACCCATTAAGCATTACAACCAAATACTTGAATTTACTATCTAGAGGATAGACAAATTGTGGTTCATAAAATTCAATAGACTTTCTTCACCATATTAAGCATCATTACCAAATAATTATTATCAATAGGATAATCAATTACTCATATGGGCCTTAATGTAACTTTGGAGAAAAAACACAAAATTTAAATAAATAATTATTTAAATGTTCCTCATCGCTAAACAATTTACATGCTTATTCTTACAACAAGTAAGAAAATAAGCAATAATTGTTGTCAATATATAATTAGATTTATGCCACAAAAGATTGAATACAAATACAATTATGAAATAAAATTCATGGATTAATCTTGTGCATAAACATATGAAAATAATAGGATATTAAAAATAGAGTGAAATTGTAATGCCCCAAGTTTCCTAATAAGGTTGAGGACCTTGATTAGGAGACCGGGAGGGTCATAATTGATTTTGTTGACGCAGTTCTTCGGCAACAGATAATTATAAGAATAAGGAGAGGGATTAGTGCTAAATAATGAACCGTAATAGATAAATGATCTCAAAGTAAGTTGATAACACAGATACTTTTTTAGGTGGTTCAAAGGTTAAAATCCTTCTAGTCCACCAGCCAATATTATTGATATTTCTCTGATATTCTTTACAGGGTATTTCTTTACAAAATAGAATCCAACCCTTTGCAACTCCCAGGGTCTCCATATTTATAGGAAGAGGGCACCTGGGAGTTGTTTAATGCCCAAACGTGACTTCCACTTAGCGGTAGTCGTAGTATAGATGGGCGGTCGATTCCACAAGGAGGTAAAGAAACAAGTTAATCAAGAAATAAATGTTAGAGATAAATAATGTGAGGAAAATAGAACAAGTGATATTTTTGTTGTTTTTGAAATTTAAAGATTAGAAATAAAGATAGATTAAAATGTGATGTAACAATAAGTAACAAGTAGGAAGGATCAAGAATCACCAATATGCATACTTATTTATTTGGATCTTTTATTTACAAAATTTACACAAATGGATAGTTCACATCCCAACTATTCATTTGGAAGATTTAACATTGAAGCACAAATATATTTAACAAAAATGTATTCAAGTGATTATTATTCTTTACCATGAAAAGATGAGATAAATCTTATGAGAAGTCTAAAAATGACATTATACCATTGGCAATAATGCAATAAAAGATTGGACATAAAACCTAACACAAATATTACTTTTACCATTTATAAAATACATAGGAAGAGCATGACTAATTCTATATAGATTTTAGCAAAAGTAAATATATATGGATGAGATAGAGAAAATGATAAAGATATTATCTATATTATTTTCACTAATTTGATAATACATAGAAATTGATTGACAAAATCTATATACTATTAGTAACATAAATATAGATAACAAGATGAAGAAATAGAGATGAAAGAAAATAAATCACTCAAATATATAAACTTTAAGCACATAGTGAATCAAAAATACCAAACAAAGTCATAGTGCATATAGGATCATCCTAAAGGTTAGCCTATTATGCTAGACATTCTCATAAAATTCTAGAGAGAAAATATGAGAAATGAGACTAAAATTTGGTAGAGTTTTGCTACCTAAAAATTACATACCAAATGTGAAGAATGAGTCCCTATTTATAGAGGGAGAAAATGACTAAAAATAAATTAAACAACAATTTGGGGTTTACAAAATAAATCTGAAATATTAATAATAAAATATGATTTTGAAAAATCAAATCTTATTATTAATATTACCCTAGCTATTTTGGTGTATGGTCAAAATGCCATTTATCAAAAACACCAAAAAAGATGAGCTTTAAAGCTCAAAATGGCAATTTTGCAAGACCCAATGTGCACAAAACATGGGCTGAAGAGTGGTTGTGGCAGAGAAGACTTTGACCACTCCCAGCCAATGGAAGTACGCCACGTGGCAGTTGCTGGAGGGAAAGGATGCTTTAGATGGGCTGTTGACTTTGTGTTTTGGGCCGTTGGAGGTATGTTGAAGATGGGCCTTCATATTGGGCCAGCTGGTTTCAGCCACATTGAAGGAGGCTGAAGGAGGAAAGGAGGCTTGAACTGCTTTGCTGGGGACAGGTGGCGCAAGCTGGAGGAGGGCAGGCTGCTGGCTGGCGATGTGGCGGCCCTTGAGCGCGCCAAGTGGCGCTAGGGAGAGGGAAAAGGCTGAGCTTGGGCCAACGGGCCTGGGCTTCTTCAGATTGGGCCACTTTCTTTTAAGAAAAATGCCACTTTCTATTCTCTTTTTTTCAGATTTAATTATTTTATTTTCTCTTCATTTCAAAGTGTCAAAATACAACTTTGATTCCTTAAAAATAACAATAAATTAAATCATAATCAAATATTTTCATTTATAAAATAAAGCGTATTAATTCCATGGAAATATTAATTAAAACTTAATTTATTTTGACAATTAAAATCAATAAATGTGTATTTTTCACCACTAATCAGGAGTTGGCAAGGGAGGTCATCCCGTGACCTTCTCACCCATCATGTCACTTCTGTGACATTCATGATTAATTCCTAAAACCTGACAGTGAAGTGTGGTCTAATCAATAAGTAAGGGGGATAATGGGCCGCATGGCCCAACCCAGTCGTGGGTGCCTGAACACGCACATTTACATTGCGTGGTTAACTTTATAAAAGGTCAGAGGTGCCAACTTAAGCTCGCACCCCGAGCTTGATGTAGCCTTAGCCCGTGGTGCCCATACTGCTGACCCGGTGCCTTAGTAATCGCAATAAACCTTTGGTTACCTCGAGCTAAAGAGATAGAACCTCTCAACGGCAGCTCCGGGTAGGTGGCTTCCACGTGGCTGATATAATTATGCCCTCTCTCAGCTCGCTAATAGCCCGTGGATATTTAGGGCGTACATTTGCCCCCAAGCCCCTGCTCGTGGCATATGACGTCACCTGGGGCCACAGTGGAGGATTTTAAGCTTCTTTGTGGACTCTTCACATTCCGCCCATTACGCTGGTATCAAATAGGTAGAGCATCGTGGTTGGTGACGGTCCGTCTTTCGAGAACCGCATTAAATGGCCTAGCCTATATTCAGCCGTCGTTTCATCTTTCGAGTAGTGATCCTCGTATCCTACATCAAGATGATCGAATGGCCCTCGTCCTTTGGCCTTTTACGTATATAAAAGGCTGGCCACCTTTCGCATGAGCCACCCTTTCATTTGAAAATTTTCTCATCTTCTTCTTTCTTCTCAGTCTCAAAACCCTTCCTTTCTTCCGGTTACTGTTTCCAGTGTTCCAGAGGTTCAGACACGAGGGTTCTTTTGTGACTCCGTTGCCAGCGATTCCAGCAAGATTTCAACCTAGACGCTCTTTTCTGTCTCTTCTCAGCAAAACATTTCTGTAAGTCCTCCGTTTATGCATGTTTTAAATGTTTTCCCTCACTGTTGCTTAGGTAAGCTCCCCCTTTAGTCGCATGCAGTAGGTTGCTTGTTTTTTGCTGGTATTTTATGCGTAGGTTTTTATCTTAGGGGTATTGACCGTAGGAAAAACTGTTTAGGAGCATGATTCATAGGATACAACACCTGGGGTGATTTTCTGGGTAAAATTTCTATGCCTGTTTGGAATAACAAGTTCTTAGGGTGAAAAAACCGGGATGCTTAGGGGACACGCTTCACAGGCGGTTTTGCCTACTGCTGCCTAATGAAACTTTCCTTCCAAGGCAAACTTTTATCTGACCCTCCTGACACACGGATTCTGAGTAATCAGGGACCCGTTGGGAGCACAGGCGCGTGTTCCTAGAACCGCATGGTCTCACTCGCCACGGGCTGAGATTACCTCAGCCCGTGTAAAGGAAACACTTCGCGCTAGATTCTTTCTTATGCTTAGGTCGCCCTTTCTAAACTTTCTTCAATGTTCGTTAGGCGACCAGATGGGACCTAAGAAGAGCGCACCCAAGAAGAGTGCGGGCAGCTCGTCTTCCCAGCAAACCAACAAAGGAAAGGAGGTGGTCACGGACTCCCCGATCCCCAACTTCGGTCCAACTGTGGAGAAGGAGGTCGAGGTGGGGCCCGACGTCTTTTTCGAGGCCGAGAGGATCGCCTCGAAGGTCACCACCCAGGGGAAAGTCAACAAAATCTTGCTTTCCGATAACATTGAGATAGGGAGGGGCGCCCAGGACGCCCGACCTCCCCTTGAAGGTGAGCGGAGCTGCGCTCTGCTCGATGGGGAGTACGCCGCCTAGAGCGACGAGCATCTCAAGACCAGGGCCTTCCTCCCACTGGACCAGTACTTCGCGGATTTTTTAAATTACGTGAAGCTGGCCCCCTTCCATCTCCCCCCTAACTCCTACCGTCTGTTAGCGGAGCTGAAGTATTTATTCCTAAAGTAGGAATGGGAGGTCCCCACGCCGGTGGATATCCTTTATTTATTTTGCCTCAATGCCAGCCCGGAGCAGCGGGGGCGAGGCGACAGGTTCTACTATCTGACCCGTTTTCCAAATTTGGCTGCGGTCATCGAGCTGCCTAGCCACCCCAATGACTTCAAGGATCAGTTCTTCATGTCAAGGGGGTTTCACAACTGCGAATTCCACTACTTCAACCGTCCTCGTAAGTTTCTTCTAACTTTTAGCTCGTAATATGGCTGCTGATTCATCTCTTTTCATTCATTACTGACCTGAAAACTATCGTGCAGTGATTTTTGCGAGGACGTCTAAGTCGGTGACCCTTGGGGGTCAGTATGAAACCTTGGCGGGGCTTTCCCCCAAGTCAAAAAGATTACCGCCAGCTCATGTCTGACGAGATGATGCTGGCGTGTAAGTTAATCTCCCCTGGCCAGACTCTGGCCTTGAGGAGGCCGCGGGCCATCCGCGCTGCTCGCGAGATGCCGCCCATCCCCGAGGAGGATGCCGCGGACGAGGACGAGGAGAACGAGGTGGCCCTCGTACGCCGGAAGCAGGCTCTGGAGGTCACCCAGGAAGTTAATGCAGCGAGGATCCAGTCCGGAACAGCAGCCGACCCCTTTGGTCAAGGTAACCCTTACTTATTTAGGGACTTAGACAAGGCCGCCGCAGACTTAAGGCTTGATAGATTTAACCCCAGCCAACTCGTTCACTGCCACCGAACGGACCCAGACCGCAACATCACTTTACTCCAGTGTGTTGACGAGCTCGTGTTGCGTAATGACATGGGCCGCCTTAGGGAAACTGTAGTAGTAGAAAACACCCTAGCCTTTAGGTTGGCCTTCTTTGAGGAGTATGGGACCAATCTTAGGTCGTGGCCCTCCCTTCTGGAGGGTGTAGTAGCTCCAGGTCTTAGGCAGTTGTAGAGGAGTCTAGCCCTGAGGCGGATCCAGATCCAGAACCTCTTCTCACTCGCGAGGTCATTACCTTAGACTCTCCCGTAGAAGCTCCAGGGCCAGAGGTCGTGACAATAGATTCCTCCTCTAGATCGGAGGGTAGGACCTTTTTCTATACATTAGCCCCTTTTTTTTTGTGATCAAAGTATTTTTACATGTATATTAATACTTTGATGTCATTGTTTCAGCTGAGGAGATGTCACAGCCCGGGGATGACAGCATGCGGTCCATGTTCCAGGGGGGAAATCCTCCCTCTGGGCCCTTGGTGAAGAGGCTTCGGATGACGAAGAAGGCTGTTGGGACATCCTCCAATACCCGGCTAAGGGGAAAAACCCAGGCCCCTCTGCCACTGAAAAGGTACCTCCACCCCCTCATGCCGCAGAGAAGATGGCTCCACCTCCCCCACGACCTCCCATTTCTGCTCGGGAAAAGGAGGCGTCAACCGGGGCCTTGGCAACCCCAGCTCCCCTGGTGCGCATCCCAATCAACACCCAGGCCTTAGAGAAAATCCCTGAGGTCTTTCGGGGGACGTTCTATGAAACTGCGAGCTACACAGTGGACCACTATTACAACGCCACCCCGAGGGACCTGCGGGAGATCGAGACGAGGAGTCCTGAGAACGTGATGGAGTCTTCAATGGGAATGACCTTCATGGTAAGTAAGCTCTACCATTTGTTTCTTTTCATTTGCTTTATTTCTAAGGCACCCGCCTTACACATTTTTTCTTTCTTTCAGGCGGTTTTGGCTTTTCACCGGAGCATATCCTGATCCAAGGCCAGGCTTGAGGAGATGAGGAACGAGCATCAGACTGCCCTGGCTGCCCTTGCGACTGCCCAGAAACAGGAGCAGGACCCCAAAGATGCCCTGGCGATCGTGCAGGCTGAGCTGGACGCATCTCGACCTGAGCTGCTGGAGGCCGAGTCCACCAAGGTCGCCCTGGACGCCACGAAGGTGGAACTTTAAGAAGCTAAGGCTGTCCTTGTGGCGGAGAAGGCGACCTCCAGCACCTCCATGGAGACCATGCTGTACCATTGTTGGGCCTTCAACTCGGATGGTGACTTTTCCTTCTTGGGGACGGAAGTGTGGGAGTCCTTCCTGGGGAAGTTCAAAGCTCGCCTCCAACAAGAGGCGCCCTCTGAGACCGGGGAGACTCTGTCTGCAACCGAGCAGGACGGCGAGGGGGTGACTTCAACAGAGCGGCCTGGCGGGGCTTAGGAATTTTCTCCTTCTCCTTTATCGTTTTTTTTTTTTTTGTAACTTTATGTTATGAGGTTTTTTAACCTCGAGACAATTGATTTCTTCAACTTTATTTTAATTGATTTACATATTTTTGCCTCTATCTTATTTCTCTTCTATGCATTTGGTAATAATCTTAGTTTCTGTTGGTGTTGTGATTGACATCTTATGCTTTTCTAAGAAAAACATCTGTTAACCAACTTGAACCAACTTCTAAGAGTTAAGTCCTGGTTGTATCCAGGACATTAATTTGAAAACTTAGTTCGTGTTAATCCTTTATCGGTATCTCGTGCTTTTTAAGAAAAACATCGATCAACCAATTTGAACTAACTTCTAAGTTTTAGGACCTGGTTATATCCAGGACGTTAATTTGAAAACTTAGTTCGCGTCAATCCTTTATCAATATCTCGTGCATTTTAAGAAAAATATCGATCAATCAATTTGAATTAACTTCTAAGTTTTTAGGACGACCTGGTTATATCCAGGATACAACTTAGTTCGCGTTAATCCTTTATCGATATCTCGTGCTTTTTAAGAAAAACATCGATCAATCAATTTGAATTAACTTCTAAGTTTTTAGGACGACCTGGTTATATCCAGGATACAACTTAGTTCGCGTTAATCCTTTATCGATATCTCGTGCTTTTTAAGAAAAACATCGATCAATCAATTTGAATTAACTTCTAAGTTTTTAGGACGACCTGGTTATATCTAGGATACAACTTAGTTCGCGTTAATCCTTTATCGATAACTCGTGCTTTTTAAGAAAAACATCGATCAATCAATTTGAATTAACTTCTAAGTTTTTAGGACGACCTGGTTATATCCAGGATACAACTTAGTTCGCGTTAATCCTTTATCGATATCTCGTGCTTTTTAAGAAAAACATCGATCAATCAATTTGAATTAACTTCTAAGTTTTTAGGACGACCTGGTTATATCTAGGATACAACTTAGTTCGCGTTAATCCTTTATCGATAACTCGTGCTTTTTAAGAAAAACATCGATCAATCAATTTGAATTAACTTCTAAGTTTTTAGGACGACTTGGTTATATCCTGGATACATATGCCCCCCAACTAATTAGGAAAGGGTCTTTCGTGGTTACTTGACATCACATCCACAAATATACACCATAATGTAAAAAGATTTAATTCTCATTACTTAATAAACAAAATATGGTTTTTCTGATTAAGCCTTACAAAGGTATCATTGATAATATTTCTTCAAATGGATAGCGTTCCAAGTTCGTGGGACTGCTTCTCCATTAAGCCGAGCTAACTTGTAGGTTCCTTCTTTTATGACCTCGGCTATTTGGTAGGGCCCTATCTAGTTCGGTCCCAATACTCCTTCTTTGGGATCCTTATTGGCTAGGAAAACTCTTCTGAGGACCAGGTCGCCAACGCTAAAGGCGTGTTTCCTAACCTTTCAGTTGAAATAACGAGTGATCTTTTGTTGATAATGTGCGAGCTGTAGCTGCGAATCTTCTCATCTTTCGTCAATCAGGTCGAGGGACGCGCAGAGCAATTCGTCATTGCGGTCTTGGTCAAATGCCTGAACTCTATGCGAGGCTATCTTTACTTCAACTGGAAGGACTGCCTCACTCCCGAAAGCCAGGGAGAAAGGAGTATGACCCGTCGGCGTTCGATGCGAGGTTCGGTATGCCCATAGCACCTGGGGGAGTTGTTCTGGCCAGACTCCCTTGGCTTCGTCTAGTCTTTTCTTAAGGCTTGCCTTTAGCGTCTTATTGACGGCCTCGACCTGCCTATTTGCCTGGGGATAGGCCACGGAAGAGAAACTTTTTACAATGTCGTGCCTCTCACAGAATTCGGTGAAGAGGTCGCTATCGAACTGCGTTCCATTATCCGATACGATCTTCTTTGGCAGCTCGAATCGGCAGATAATGCTCTTGACCATGAAGTCAAGGACTCATTTTGAAGTGATTGTTGCCTAGGGCTCTGCTTCTGTCCACTTGGTGAAGTAGTCGATAGCCACCACCGCGTAACGAAATCCTCCCTTTCTAGTAGGGAGGGCACCAACCAAGTCAATCCCCCAAACCGCGAATGGCCACGGGGACGAGATCATCTTCAACTCGACCGGGGGAGCTCGGGCAACTGTGGCAAATCGTTGGCACTTGTCACATTTTTTGACATAGGAAATCGAGTCTTTTGACAGAGTGGGCAAGTAATATCCTTGCCTTAATATCTTCAGGGCCAAGCTTTGCCCCCCAGTGTGATCTCCGCAAAAACCCTGGTGCACTTCCTGCAAAATGGTCTTCGCTTCGCCTGGCAGAACACACCGTAGGAGAGGTAAAGAGTGTCCACGCCGGTACAATATCCCATCTATCACTGTATACCTTGGAGCCTGGTAAACTACCTGCCTTGCGTCATTTCGCTCTTCAGGTAACTTTCCTGCTGTGAGATATTCGAGGATGGGGGTCATCCAGCTTGCCCTGGCATCGATCATGTCTACCTCTGCCCCGACTTCTTCTATGCTTGGTTTTCCCATGAATTCTACCAGCACTAACCCCAAAGTCTCCGTCTCTCCAGAGGTAGCGAGTTTTTCCAGGGCGTCTGCGTTGGCATTCTGCTCCCGAGGTATCTGCTCGACTGAGCCACGCTCGAATGCAGACAGCTCGCTCTTTACCTTGGCCAGGTAAGCAGCCATCTTGGTTCCCCGTGCTTGGTATTCACCTAGCACTTGGTTTACCACGAGCTGGGAATCATTGTAACATTGGACGGAGTTGGCCTTCAGCTCCTGGGCCACCCTTAGCCCGCCCAGTAAAGCTTCGTATTCAGCCTCGTTGTTGGACGCTTTGAATTCGAATCTCAACGCTGAGTGGAATCGATGTCCTTCTGGGGATATCAAAATGATTCCAGCTCCGGAGCCGTTCTCGTTGGATGAGCCATCTACGAAGACCTTCCATGAGGCCTGGACCAAGGAGGCCAACGCTAAATCTTTTGCAGGATCTTCTCGGAATCATGTGCATTATGCCACAAAATCAGCCAGAGCCTGGCTTTTTATTGTAGTTCGCGATGTGTACAAAATCTCGAACTAGCCGAGCTGAATAGCCCACCTCAATAGACGTCCTGATGCTTCAGGTTTTTCCAAAACCTGCCTTAAAGGCTGATCAATTATGACATGTATTGAGTGGGACTGGAAATACGGCCTGAGCTTTCGGGAGGCCATAATGAGACAGAAAGCCATCTTTTCCATCAATGGATACCGGGACTCAGCTCCGAGAAGCCTCTTGCTGATGTAATAGACTGGCTTTTGAGATTGGTCCTCTTCTCGGACCAAGACGGTGCTAGCTGCATCTTCCGTGATAGCTAGGTAAAGGAAAAGAGGCTCTCCTACCGTTGGTTTGGATAATACGGGCGGCTCGGTTAAGTGTGCTTTCAGGTCGAGGAAGGCACGTTTGCACTCCTCGGTCCACTCAAACTTCTTATTCCCCCGGAGTAGGTTGTAGAATGGCAGACACTTATCGGTAGATTTAGAAATAAACCGATTAAGGGCTGCCACCCTTCCTGTCAGGCCTTGAACGTCCTTTCGCGACCGAGGTGAGGGCAGCTCGAGAAACGACCTGATCTTATCAGGGTTTGCTTCAATTCCTCTGGTATTGACCATGAAACCCAGGAATTTTCCAGATGCGACCCCGAAAGTCCATTTTTGTGGGTTAAGCCTCATGTCGTATTCTCTCAATATCTTAAAGTATTCCTCTAGATCGAAAACATCGTTATCGGCAGTTTTTGACTTGACTAGCATGTCATCAACATACACTTCCATGTTTTTCTCGATCTGGTTGGCAAACATCCTATTTACCAACCTTTGGGATGTAGCACTGGCGTTCTTCAGCCCGAAGGGCATGACCTTGTAACAATAAACGTTAGTCGGGGTCATGAAGCTAGTGTGCTTCTGGTCCGCTGGATTCATGGCGATCTGATTATAGCCCGAATATGCATCAGTAAAAGACATGAGCTCGTGCCCCGCTATGGCGTCCACCAATTGGTCGATCCTCGGCAAGGGGAAGCAATCTTTAGGGCAAGCTTTGTTCAGATCGAAGAAGTCAATGCAGGTCCACCATTTCCCGTTGGGCTTCGGGACCAACACAGGATTGGCGACCGAGATCAGGAACTTAGCCTCACGGATAAAGCCGCACTTTAAGAGCCGGGCTACTTCTTCTTCTAGGGCCTCAGCTCGGGTTGTTCCTAGGCACCTTTGTTTTTGGAATTTCACAGGCAAGCTTTTATCCAAGTGGAGGGTGTGCATTATGATGCTCGGATTGATCCCCACCATGTCTTCATGAGACCATGCGAACACGTCCAGGTTTTCCTGCAGAAACTTAATCAGCTCCGCCTTCCTTTCGCCACATAGATTTTTCCCGAGCTTTTCCATCCGCGGGGGATTTTGTGGATCGATACTTACCTCCTCGAGCTCTTTGATAGCTTGGAGATCGAATTTATCCTCGCCTATTCTGGGGTCGATATCATCACTTAAGATGATATTCTCCACTTCGGCACTCTGAGGTTTTTCAAACTCAGGATTAGGCACAATTCCTGAGACTCCTCACTTCCGCTCTGGACGGTCATCGTTAAATGCCCGGGTTTTAATTTTCCCTTCATAGAAATGTTGTAGCATTCCCTGGCAGCAAGTTGATCGCCACGGACCGTGCATATCCCCAAGGAAGAGGGGAATTTTAGCGCGAGGTGGCGGACGGAGGTAAGGGCTTCAAACGCTATCAGTGTAGGCCGACCCAAAATGGCATTGTACGTGGCGGGACAATCGATGACCACAAACTCGAGGAGTTTCGAGACTGTCCGAGGCCCCTCTCCCAAGGTGATCACCAGGTCGATCATTCCTATTGCCGCCGATTCTTCTCCAGAGAATCTGTATAGCATCATAGAGGTGGCTTTCAGCTCGGTGACAGACAAACCCATCTTTTCCAGCGTGAACCGGAATAGTAGGTTCATCGAGCTCCTATTATCGACCAGTACTCTCCTAACCCTCCGATTAGCGAGCTGAACGGCTACGACCAGAGGGTCGTTATGAGGGAACTGGACGTGGCTGGCATCTTCTTCAGTAAATATGATTGGCTGCCTCTCCAATCGTTGCTGCTTTGGGAGATGCTGCTCAGGGACGAACCCCACTCCATTATGGGCCTTAAGTTCATTGACATATATCTTTTGGGCACCTCTGCTCTTGCCAGCCAGATAGGGACCTCCGGAGATCGTGGAGATCTCTCCTCCTATCACGGGAGGAGGAACGTCTTGATCTACCGGAGACCCGGGCTGACTTACCAGGACTACTGGAGGTGGATGGCCAGTGGGAACTCTATTCCGCGCGTACTGAGCCAAGGGTCCGGCTTTGATGAGAGTTTCAATCTCATCCTTCAGGTGTCTACAGTCATCGGTGTTGTGGCCAATGTCGTTGTGGAACCGACAAAACTTAGAGGGGTCTCGCTTACCCTTCTGGTGCTTCAACGGTTCTGGCTTCTTCCAGGGGAGGCGAGCAGAGTTTTCTAGGAAGATGTTCTCCCTAGAGTGGGTGAGCTCGGCATAAGTCGCGTAGATCAACTTGAATTTTTCTACGGACTTGTTCTTCTTTGGGCCGTGTTGACTGCCCTCACTGCTCCCTTTTCTCTTGCCTCCACCAAACTGGTTATTCTGTCTAACGGTTTGTGTCGCTGTCACAACCTCCGTTCCCACTCCAGCGGACTGTTCAGGGACCTGGCTTGTTCCTGCGGCTGATGCTCGCACCTCCTCCTGGTTAATCCATCCCTGGGCCCTATTTAGGAATTCATTTACGATGCTGACTCCCTTCCTCTGTATTTCATCCCAGAGTCTGCCTCTAACGAGGATCCCAGTCCTCAAGGCCATGAGCTTGGAACTGTCATTTGCATCTCTGGCCCGAGCAGCAACGTTCGCGAATCTGCTCAGGTAAGCCTTTAGAGGCTCATCGGGCTACTGCCTTACATTCGCCAGGGTGTCGGCCTTGATGCGGGCAGCCTGAGAAGCTCGGAAGGCCCTCTTAAAGTCAGCAGAGAAAGTTTTCCACGAGCTGATTGATTGCTTCTTACTCTGTTTGAACCATTGCCTGGCCGGCCCAGTCAAAGTGGAAGGAAATATTAAAATCTCAGCTCGGGACTAATGTTGTGGGCCATCATCAAGGTATTGAACATACCCAGATGATCTGACGGGTCTCCGTCTCTGTTGAATTTGGACAAGTGAGGCATACGGAAACCAGGTGGATATGCCGTTGCTACTATGCTGGGGGCGAAGAGCTCGAGTTCGTCTCCTGAATCATACTCGTCTTTTTCTTTTTCTGATAGGAGCTTCCTCATCAGCTCCTCCATCTGAGCCAGATGCTCAAGGGTTTTGTCCTGACTTCCTTGGTTGTTCCGGGGCTGTTCAACAGCTCCGGAGCCATTGTACGCGTTTGGCGGGTTATTGTCCCTCCTATCTTGAGATAGGTTATATGGGACGTTCCCGCTATCACGTACTTCGGACAAGTCTTCCCTTTGGCGAGCGCGGCTGCCGTTTCCAACTGGGTCTCGTCTCTGAGAGTTTAGGTGATCTCGGAGGTCGCCTCTCGGGGCGGCCTGAGGACTTTGTGCCGAGCTCAAGCACTGGCACAGGTCTCCGCTGGATAGGTCGCTTCGACGGCCTCCGGTCCAATAGCTTCCATTTGAGAAGCTCGGGGCCCGCCGCTGGGGATGAGGATCCGGGACTTCTCTGGGCGCCCTGCTACGATGGGAAGGTCTGACGGAAGGAGGATTTCTCCTACTGCTCCCATGAGCGGGGATGTCTCGGACTGGATGGGGAGGAGACGGGTATCTTATTGGTGAAGGAGGATGTCTGACCGGCGATGCGATCCTACTCCCGTCAGGATGGATCAAGTTAGGTCGCGGCCGCTCCGCTCTATCACCCTCCGCGTCCTGCTCGGCAGTCCGAGCGGGGCACAGGACGGCTGGCCGGGGCGGGCTATCGTTGCAAGCCCTCCCCGGATCTCCTTCGCGAGCTTCCTCGAGCCCTCCTGGGTGCTCTCGAGGGCGGAAGTGAGCTGGGAGTTGAGGTCCGGACCGATCGGCTGTACTGCTGCTCGGCCCTAGGAAGTTCCTCAAATGTGGTCTCCCGGTGGTGCGAGGTGGGAGTAGAATTTGATGCTGGGGGTCTAACCGACCGACTGGGCCTGGACCGATTACCCCGGCGGGACTTATGAGTCTCACCTTGCCTCTTTCCGACGTTGGCGTCGGTTGTAAGAGGGGGTAGTCGGGCCAAAACCTCTTGAATATGCTGGTTAGCTTTCGCCAGATGTCTTCCTCCACTGAGCATTCTCCATTTCTACCACCGTGTAGAAATCTGGGTTCGGATTGGGCAGCTGGGGAGCCAAACTTCCAGTGTCATCTTGGCCCAGTGGCTGCTTGCCCGGCCGCTGCTGAACCTCAGGGTTCTGATCATCAGACATGGTAGGATGATGGGCCTCCTGCCCATCACGTTGGTCTGCCTCGTTACCATGTCTTGAGCGAGTGACTACCATGGTTGAGTATTTTTTATAGCACCAATCTAACAGCCTCTCAATGAAAGCACCAAACTGTTGACACAGTTCTTCGGAAACAGATAATTATAAGAATAAGGAGAGGGATTAGTGCTAAATAATGAACCGTAATAGATAAATGATCTCAAAGTAAAATGATAACATTGATACTTTTTTAGGTGGTTCAAAGGTTAAAATCCTTCTAGTCCACCAGCCAATATTATTGATATTTCTCTGATATTCTTTACAGGGTATTTCTTTACAAAATAGAATCCAACCCTTTGCAACTCCCAGGGTCTCCATATTTATAGGGAGAGGGCACCTGGGAATTGGCAAGGGAGGTCATCCCGTGACGTTCTCACCCATTATGTCACTTCTGTGACATTCATGATTAATTCCTAAAACCTAACAATGAAGTATGGTCTAATCAATAGGTAAGGGGGATAATGGGCCGCATGGCCCAACCCAGTTGTGGGTGCCTGAACACGCACGTTTAGGCTGCGTGTCCAAGAATTCAGGAATGGAGTATACACATGATGTCTGATATATGCACGTTTACATTGCGTGGTTGACTTTATAAAAGGTCAGAGGTGCCAACTCAAGCTCGTACCCCGAGCTTGATGTAGCCTTAGCCCGTGGTGCCCATACTGCTGACCTGGTGCCTTAGTAATCACAATAAACCTTTGGTTACCTCGAGCTAAAGAGGTAGAACCTCTCAACGGCAGCTCCGGGTAGGTGGCTTCCACGTGGCTGATTTAATTATGCCATCTCTCAACTCGCTAATAGACCGTGGATATTTAGGGCGTACATATTTATTATGTTATTAAATGATTATATGCATGTTTATGTGAATTATATTATTATATGATGATAAATGCATGCATATTGGTGTATTTTTAATTATTAGGGCATTTTGGTAATTTGGCCTGTTGAGGGCGTAATTGTGTATTTTTGTGCATGTGGGTGAGTTATGAATGGTACCACATTATATGTGGATTTGTTCGAGCCTTTCAGCATGAGACAATCATGAAATGCAAGTGTTCGGTCTGGTCATAACGAGATTAAGTTCGGGGCTCGGGGTGAGTATCGGGGTGATTTTAATAATTAGAGCGTTGCCGGGAGTTAAAGGGTAATGGGATATGGATTATTGGTGTTTGATAATATTGAGAATAGCAGGAACTTGAGGGTGTTAATTATGATTAACAAAATAGGTGCGAAATGACGGTTTTGCCCTTGGTGGCTATTAAGGCTTTATTTTAGACTAGAGGGCATTTATGTCTTTTCACCCTTAAAGATTTATATCAGCCATTAAGGCTGTAGAAGCTTACCAAAACAGAGTCTCCTTCCTCCTTCTCTCCCGATAGTTTTCTCCTCCATTGTTCTTTGGATTTTCAAGCTCTTTTTGAGGAATTAAGCCAAGGAACCACGTTAGGATAAGCTAGGTTTATGCTCCACCATTGAAGAGGGTGTGTTGCTGAGATTGAGGTGAGTTTTTAGCCATTAGAACTCTTGTTTTTGCTTTGTTTTCTTAGTTAAGTTTCAGCTAGTTTTTGAGTTGGAAAGTTAGGAATTGGTTGGAGTTTTGGCTAGGGTTCTTGTGGTTGTGATGCTTGGGGCATGTGAGGATGGTTTTTGGGTTCATTTGGCATCAAAAATGGGGTTTGGAAGCATTGGAATCGAGCTGGAATTGAAGGATTCGAAGGAAGAGATTTCAGGGGAGTATCTGGCTGGGGGTAGCGCTACAACGCCCATCAGAGGGCGCTATAGCGCTACACAAGATTTGTTTGGGCGGTTTGGAGTTCTGAGTGTAGTGCTGGGCCGCTATTGAGCAGCGCTGTAGCGCTACTCTGTTTCTTCAGAACCCTGTTTTGAGTGTTTTTAAGGGTTTTTGGCTCAGGGTTTCAATCCTTAAGGCCTGGGATCGAATCTACTCACCGTGTGGGTACATTTCGGGGTTTCGAGAGTAGGGTTTAGATCAAGAGCCTATCTTTGTTGATTTTCATTAATCGGAGATTGTATTTGGTTATGACTAGGTGACCGCTAAAGGATTAAATGATCGATCATTCTCAAGGGTCGTTCTTGTTCTAATTCTCCCTCGAACCAGAGGTAAGAAAACTGCACCCTGTGTATATGTGACATGCATGGTTATTCTGGATGCATGTTGGATGTTTAAATGTAATGCACGAGAAACATGTGATTAGGGCATGCTATGAGTATTGAATATGAGATTGTTCAGAGCTTGAGCCTCTGTGTTTATGCATGATCCTAATTGTGCTAGTAGTTATTGAGTAAGCATGTTGAATGCCTTGTCTTCGGATATTTTACATATGGTATATGTTACGTAGCATTGCTTACTTGTGTATGGCACTGACTAGTCAGGGTCGGCATTGGTCGAGTATCACAGACCTAAGAGCCGAGAACAGCATAGCGTCATGAACGCAGGGCCGATTAAAGATTAGATATAATCGATATCAGTGTTGAATGACTCTAAGGCATTAATGCCGGACTGACCCTAATGTCGATGAAACTTAAAAGCGCTTAACTAGTCTAAGCTAGTTACTCAAAGCCAGGGCCAAAGGCCTAGGTGACGGCATGTCACATGGCTAGGGAGCGGAATCCCACGGTTATGACTCTATGGTCATGCGATAGGTTATATTGGTGACTAGTTCATCGAGCACCTATCCTGTTTAAGCTAGTGAAATGATCACTTATTTATAAAAGGGAACAGAACCCAGCTTAGTGACTTGTACCACTGTCACTCTTTTATTTAGGGCTATCAGCCCGGTATGGTTACCGAAACCACCAGTGATAAATCACTTATCTGATTGTGATTGACTTGATAGTCATCCACTCAGGAGGGCAGGATTCCTTATCCTGGATACCCATCATTACGTGGATTTGTTTGCCTGCTTGATTAGGGCTATATCTGCTAGGCGTGTGCCTTATGATTTGATGACATGTTATTATTGTCATGAGCATATTAAGTTTTCTTGCTGGGCTTCAGCTCACGGGTGCTATGTGGTGTAGGTAAAGGCAAAAGAAAGCTGGACCATCCTTGAGTTTGAGAGCTTGGGTGACGATGTGTACATATGCGGCTGCTCGACCGCCACGGCCGAGGTTTGAAAGAGGAACTAGGGTTAAACCCTGTTTTGCCGCTTAGATCGGCCTGTTGTAAATATTTTCTCGTAATATACATTTAAATTATATTTTTGGGATCCCAATGTATATAGTAAACGTTCTAATGAAACGTTGTATCTTAACCAAAAATTTTAACCCCTAAACCGATAATCATACTTAGTTACACGATTTTGGCCAAATGACTCGATTAGCGAGTTTAGCACTGATTATAAGGCACGCCGTAACGGTCCCTGGAGTTTGGGGCGTTGCAGAAATGGTGAAAAAATGGCCCAAAATGGACCTCCCACGCGCCCCTACGCACCTAAAAAAAGTCTGGTTTTTTTTTTCATATCTTTGTCCGTATGACATGTCATTTTTGAAAAACGACATGTCGTTCACTCAAACACGACAGTCTCTATACCCTTGGAAAACGATGTGTCGTTTTGCCTGGCAGAGGCAAAAATGACTTGTCGTTTTCCGTCGTCCCTTAGCTATTTCCAAGTGCGCGGCTCGCCTTCGACTAGGTTCAGTCCGTGGGTCCAACCCGACTGAAACTAGCAGCTCTGCCCACCATTTTGGCCACCATCACTTGGGTTTTCTTCCTCTCACCGTCGCCGACCACCCTAGCATATCTATTCACCTCATCTCCAAACAAAAATTTCAAAGCAACATAAAACTTGAAATGGGTCTCCTCCATTTTTGAGCTCCAAGAAAAGCTCGGTTTCATAGCAATACACACGAAAGTTTGGTCTAAAACATTGTTAAAACTTATCACACATTATCAAACCCGATTTCCCACATTAACATAGCTTTATTTCGAAAATTTTGTGCAAAAATCAGATTTGAAAAAAATGGGTTTAAGTCAAAATTTTAAGCTCTAAAATCAAATGAACCAGCTCTTGATACCAATTGTTAGTTTGTAAACACAATATGAACATCATTAATGCTCAGAACAAATTCTACACAGTCAATTATTGCTCACAATCAATCCAAGAACACATTTTATTTAGGACATTAATTAAGCAATGAAGAGAACATACCTCCCATAATGGCCATCCCATCTTGATCCATTTCCACACTTAGAAATCTGCAAAAGTCACACACAAGATCAAGTGCAAAATGCAAGAGGAAGCTTATGGATAGCCAACCCTTACCACAATACCACTATGCACCCATTTCCACTCCATACACCATATATATTATGCTCTCATACCTTAAGAGGTATTAGTGGGCTAATTGGGGCTCATTATTGTAACACCCTAAACTCCAGGGACCGTTACGGTGCACATTGCAAACAGTGCTAAACTCGCTAATCGAGTCATTTGGCCATAAACGTGTAACTAAGTATGATTAGCGGTTTAGGGATTAAAAATTTCGGTTAAGATTTAACGTTTCAATTAAACGTTTATTATATACATTGGGATCCCAAAAATATAATTTATTGGTTTATTACAACAAAATATTTACAACCAGCCGATCTAAGCGGCAAAACTAGATTTAACCCTAGTTCCTCTCCTTTAAACCTCGGTCGTGGCGGTCGAGCAGCTGCATATGTACACATCGTCACCTAAGCTCTGCAACTCAAGGATAGTCCAGCTTTCTTTTGCCTTTACCTGCACCACATAGCACCCGTGAGTCGAAGCCCAGCAAGAAAACTCAATATGCTCATGAACAATCATATCATGATATCAAATCATATCTGGCATGCCTAGCAACATAGCTTTATTCAAGCATGCAAATAAGTTCAAACAATGCTGGGGAATCAAGGATAAGAAATCCTGCCCTCCTGATTGGATGACTATCAAGTCAATCCTAATCAGATGAGTGTTTCAACACTTGAGGTTCTGGTAAACCATACTGAGTGACCAATAAGCAAGTCACTACAGGGCTTAGTACCCAAAGCCATGCAAATGATGATCAGAATGATCATACAGAGCTCATAGCTCTGAACAGATGAGTGAATATCACTTGGAGGTTATGTTAACCATACTGAGTGACTGACAAGCAAGTCACTATGGGGCTCGGTGCCCATAGCCATGTAACGAAACTGCTACCTGGGCTTTCCTACAATGGCTCTATCAGATGAGTGACTGATGGGTAGTCACTAGCTTAAACAGATGAGTGACTGATGGGTAAGTCACACAAGCGCTTTTAGTTTTCATCGAACTTGAGGTTGGTTCGGCATTAATGCTCTTCTGAGTCATTTAATACAAATGTCGATTAGATCTAATCTTTATTGGCTTGCGTTGAACACGTTAAGGCCGTCCTGACTTATGAGTCAACACTGTGTGACCAGTGCCCAGTACCACTGCCGAACCTGACTAATGAGTCACAACTTCACAGTTGATACTGACACCTTTGCCAATTCTGACTAATTAGTCAGTGCCATGCACAAGCAATGCTACCAAACATATGTCATATGTCGAATATTCAAACGTAGGGCATTCAACATGCTTACTTAACAATTGCTAGCACAATTATGATCATGCACAAACACAGAGACTCAAGCTCTGATCAATCTCACAGTCAATATTCATGGCATGCCCTAATCACATGTTTCTCGTGCATCACATGCATCACACTTAATCATCTAGCATGCCTCAATAATAACCATATGCAAATGAGTAAGATTGCTAAGCATTCAATATGCTATCAATGTTTACATTTAAACATCCAACATGCATCAAGAATAACCATGCATGTCACATATGGGGTGCAGTTTTCTTACCTTTGGTCCAAGCACAGGTTACCAACAAACAAGCCATAAGCACGATCCCGATTCCAAGCCTCCTAGTGATAACCTAGTCACAACCACAAATGGTGATCCAATGAGTTCAAGTTATAAAACCAATCCCGGAACCAAGACCTAGCCTCCAAGACATCAAACCCCACTAATCCGGGTAGTAGGAATGATCCTGAGGCCTAAAACCAAGTTTCTGAGGTCAAAACACTCAAACGGGCTCAAAACCAACCAAGGGCTGCGGCCCTAGAACCTTGAGCCGCGGCCCCCAGCCTCATCAGGAGTAAGGGCCGCGGCGCCCCACACACAGGGCCACGGCGCCCAGCAAGGCCAACAAGCCCCCACCAGCTTCTTCGAAGTAGGGCTGCGACGCCCAAGAACAGGGCCGCGGCCCAACTTCGGGCCAGCCATTTTTCTCCGTTTTCAACCTTTTAAAATCTCCCAAAAACATACCTAAACACCCCAAATCCAAAAATCAAAGTTCCCAAACATCCCCATGATCCAAAACCCATAAAACCCAAGCTTCAAATCTAACAAAAACTCATCAAAACACAAAGTCCAATTCAAGCTTAAAAACTTTAAAAAATTAAAACTTAAAACTTGAATTACCTCCAATTGAGTTGTTTCCAACTAAATCCTCCGGCTTAAAAGCTTCTAATCTTCCCTAGGATCGCTATGTCTTGATCCTTGCTTGAATCCGAGTTCTAGAACTCAAGTTACCTTCGAAAATACAATCGGGAGACGAAAAGGAAACTTAGAGGGAGAGAGAACGTTCAGAACTTTCTTTTATTATTTTAAAAGGTTACTTCAAGCTTAAGTAGCCTCAACCAAATCCTAATGCTTGGGGTCCCGAAAACACCCCCGGGGACAAAATAGTCAAAACCTCCAGAATTTCCCCCTGATCTTAATAACTTCCAATTTATCACCAAATATTAATTCCCATTACCCAATAACCCGGTAATGCTCTAACTACCCCTTGACTTATTCCAAGTCAAGGTTAAATCCTGTTGTGACTTTCCCACTATCTTACCTCCTAGAATCGTCTTGTGCTGAGTAACCCTAGCATAACCAAATAATAATAAAGCACCACACACATATCACATATATGTCAAATATGCCCGAAATGGCCAAAATATGAAAATCACCCAATTACTCAAAAATGAGTTCACATGCATATTTAATACACCTAAATATGCATATTATCATTCAATAACACAATAAATCAATTATGGCCCTCCCGGCCTCCTAATCAATGTCTTAAACCTTATTAGAAAATTTGAGGCATTACAATTATAATATGAGGTGGTGAACTATAGTTTAATGGGCCAACACATAGTCATTAGGGTGCCACCATGTGCCTCTAATGCAATTAGTAAGTGTGAACCATCCCATTATGCTTATTGGTAATTAATAGGTATTTTAGTTAATGGTTGTGATTATGGAATAATGTTTGTGATTATATTAGTCTATAGTGATAATTCTAACAACAGTAACCTAAAAACAAACATGCAAGCATAAAGAGTCTGAAAAAGGAAACTAAACCTTAAAAATTAAACTTTGTTTTGTTCTTGCCTAAACTCTCTTATGGATTGTAATGCAGGAATGTTGTCAGCCCTTCAAGCAGAAGTTATTGCACTATTGGTCGCACTCATTTGGGCTCAAAGGCTTGGACTTCAGCTGGATGTTGTTTTTTTCTGACTCCCTTTCTCTTGTTTTGACTTTGAATAATAACATAGCCTATCAAAATGAACTAGGGGTTATTTTTTCAGATACTAAAACTTTATTGTCTACTTTTCCGAGAGTATCTCTGTCACATGTTAGTCCTAAGTTTAATAATGCGGCCCATGGTTTGGCAAAGCATGTCCTAGGCTAGACGATGAGTTTTGCTGGTTGAAGAAAATCGCCTGTCCAATTTGAACTATTTTTCCATTACAATCTGAATAGTAATAAACTCTATTCCCGATAAAAAAAACCCTTAAAAATTGAACTAACATACAAATTGAATGACAAAATGCTAACAGAGAAAATAAACGACACACTGAATTCATTCTTCATTTAGTGCAGTCTAAGATTTTGTTTAGATATCATGAGTCAGTCTATTAGTCTTTGTTGTCGTTTGCTTACATTTCAAAATAATGATTTGTGGCTTACCGAGAACATTTCATTGAACATGATTCATGTTATTGATTAATGAAATTTTGGTTTTAATATATAAAACAGAAGTAATTGATTTTTTTAATGATAATGATTTTGTTAATCCCGTAAATTAAATGTACAATTATATTATAAATCCAAACATATATAATTGTATTTTTTATTTTTTTAAAAATGAATGAATAAAACTTGAAGTTTGGGTTATGATACCGTGACACGTATAGCTAAAAGTCAAACTCAAACTTAGAAAGTTTGCACAAATATAGACCTAACAACCACTCATTACTAGCCATCAATTAATTGTTCAGAGTAAGGACATGGCCCACAACCAAACTCAATTTAAAATCAAGAAAGATTCTCAACCATATCCTACTTGGTTAAAAAAAAAAAATTAGTGCTAAATTTGAATTTTTAGGACAAAAAAAACCATACAGCCCTCTCTCTTTTGTTAAAGAGTTGTCACTTACCCATTTACCCAATTATTTACAAATTAGTATATCATTTGCCTCATTCATTTCTTCTATTGAGGAGTACTAATGCCAGGAACTAAATTTTTCCCAATTTGATTTTTTTATAACTAAACAATTAACTATACATATATATATATATAAATATACATATACTTGTCTCATCCTTATAAAAATACCAATCTAAGTTTTTATTTTCACCATTTTTTTTATCTGAAAATGAACTTAATTAATACTCAGAAAGAAGAATGATAGCGAGAAAAGGGGCTACCCCCTAACAAAAAACACACCATTAGCAACAATTTTAGCACCCCACAAAGCCAGAGTATGAGTCGACTTATTACGGCTCTGAGGAATCCAAATAACATTAGCCTTAACAAGCTCAACTAAGTCATGATTTACTCACCGAAATCATGGTGATAAGAGAGAATATTATTGTCTTTTGATGATGAGAACGACAATTATCATGTTGAAAGTAGAGATTCAGAGCTATTCGCCATTCTTATATTCTCTTTCTAGTGAGAAAGTTGAGGAAGAATAAAAGATAAAATAAAGAGTTAATGTCGAATTGTCAATAGAAAAAAAAATCATTAGTGGCTAATGGGATATCTTGCTCTTGCATCTCTTATAATTGCCATTTTCATAACTTCATATTTTGGTCAAAATAAAGTGATTCTACTACCAACATGATTTATCGTAGATCTTTCTCTTATGCCCTTTTAGTTAATTTAGAATTTTTCTTCTGCCATGCTGAAGTTTATTAAATCATAATATATATACACATATATATATAGTATACTAATTACCTTGAAAATCTAACATTCTTAAATATTTCCACCATGAAGTACATTAACAAACCCCTGGTACTAAGACAACAACAACAACCTAGTACTTTGTAATTACCCTAAAATGATTTAAGTTATCATTTTACCCTGATAAGGGATAAACAACCTAGTACTTTGTAATTACAACAACAAAATGTAATTTGGTATTTTTTGAACACCATAAAAATGTTCTGAAACAATTAAAATCATATCAAGACAACAACAAAGAGTAACTTGATACTTTGTAATCTATAAAAGTAATAAAGACATCAACAAAAAGAAACACGGTACTATTTTGACATTATAAATGTAACCTAGAACAGTTACAAGCATAACAAAGACAGCAACAAAATATAACATGTTATTTTACAATCTCTAAAAGTAACAAAGACAACAACAAAAAGTAACATGGTCCTTTGGACAGTATAAAATTAACTTGGAATAATTACAAGCATAACAACAAAAAGTAACCTAATTCTTTTCAATAGAGAATTGTGAGTTACAACATTAAATATTTACAATATCAAAATTTTTATAATACTGCCATTCTTTTTTTTTTCATATCATTTTTACATTTAATGATATACATATATTCAATGCATTTTCTTCTTAAAAGTCTAATTAATCCATTAATTTACAAGATGTTGTCTCTTGTCTTTTAAGGTATTTTTTAGATAAGAAGAAGCGGAAAAACATGAAGATGTGTATATTTTGAGAGAAATAGCTAATGATACAAGTCACTTGTAGCTTTGAGACTAATTAATGTGTATAATCTTTTATATATTAGCTAATATATAAATATACATATTTTGAGAGAAATAGCTAACATATTTCGATTTGGGATTTATATTTATATATGACTTGGTTTGCTTTTTTTTCACCAGTTACAAAGAAAAGCATATAAGAAAAAGATGGACTAGTTTAAAAATAACTAAAAACAAATAATACATCATTGTTATAAGCTGTATGTGTGTGTATCTAAATATTTATATTTCAATAATTGTGGTAATTTTATAGACAATTTAAATGATATTTAAAAAATAATATACACATTAAAAACAAATCATTTAAAAATGGGATGGAATGACAATAATACTAAAAATAAACAAGAAAAAAACATAAATCTCTAAGTATTAAACAAGTAAATAAAATATGACTTTAACTTAAAAAAAAAAATTTAAATATGGATATATTTTTCTATACAAATAGCTTAAGTTAGAAAAAAGACATATATTAAGAAAAATCTTAAAAGTTACATATTTATATAAGGAAAGCATATAATTTCCACTATGTTTAAGTCCTTTTTGTCAAAAATAAAAAATAAAAAAAGTTTGAGTCCTTTGTACCCTTGTGTTCATCGTCCCTAAAATTGTTGTGAAACGACAATTCGAGAATTTGGGCGACGTAGAGTTATTGGTTATGGCCCAAAGCTCAAAGCCTTCTTGACTACAGAAATTGATTATCCTTGGATCAACAACAAATATTTTTACATTATATAATATTAAATAATATTTTAATGGGTTTTTGTCGTTTTGTTAACTTTGTTGTATGCGTTCAATTACAGCACAGTATTTTGATGATTACATTTTAGATAATGACAAATTTTTTAAAAATATGTTTCCATAATTTTATTATTGTAAAACTATTGAGAAATTTGATGTATTATGCATCTAAATTTACCAAATGAAAAAAATATGCCACCATAATTTAAAGTTGAGAATTGCTAAGGAATATTATTGGTATCCAATATAATAAGGAGGTGACATAGCGTTATCAGTGTAATATAATATCAGATCATACACATTAAAATTTAATAAATATTATAAGATATTGCTAATCAATTATAGAATGTCATGTAATGTTGGATATCTTAAATTGTCAAACAACAAGACTTTTCTAAAGTTAGCATAATATACTAATTGTTTTTATTTTACAACAATACCCCTCTTATTGAAACTTTTTTCTCTCTCAGACATCTCATACATTTTCGAAGGTGAAATCCAGACCCCAATCACCTCCTCCATGTCTCTTGTCATTCCCGGATGCCAACCACCTCCTCCGCCAACTACCATATTAGAGCCACCTTCATTCGCTATTGACCATATCATTCCAATTTTTTTCTATGCATTTAATGATTAAAAGTCAAATTCAAAATTTATACCCACCAAAATATTCATTTGGCATTTTGTTTGGTAAGAATGATTGGAAATAGGTAAATAATGGATTGAATCTGAAGTATGGAAAAGTAGGAAAGGAGAATGATAGATTTTATAAGAAAAAAATAATATTTTTTATTAATAAAAATAAATAACAATATATACAAATTCGGTCATATTAATTACTTAAAAAAGAGTTCTCAAATTTTTTATATATGTAAGAATTGTTTTTGGTGGGCCCAATTCATAATAATTTGGGAGTGTTTGGTATGGGGTAAAGTAAATGTGAGAATGTGAATTTAAAAATCTTTCTATGTTTTGTTCAAATTTTAAATGACTAAAGTTAATAATTTGTGTGGGTCTCACATGTATTTAAAGGTAAAGTTAACAATTTTGTAGACAAGAGTTTAATATTACATCCATCCTAATTTATCATTCCACAACTCTCAATCCATATCTCCTTCAATCTAGGATACCAAACAAAGGCTTAAAACACTAATTTATAGGTTTCAAACACATTTATGTATGATTTATTGGTTTTGCTCAAAAAATTTCATTCACATATAAAACTCTATAAATATGTAGCTTTTTGAACAAACAGTGTATTTGTGATACATTTACAATGCGTTTGCGATGCAATTGCAATACTTGATTTTTAGGCAAAAAAATGATGCATTTGCGATAGTTTCATGACAACTTGATTTTTTTAAGCAAAAAATGATATTAACGATGCATTTGTGATGCTTAACGATGTATTTTAGCGACGGTGTCATGAAAATTTGATTTTTGACGCAAAATTGATGCCAAAAACGATGCTTAACAATGCACTTGTGATAGCCTGTGATGAAATTTGATAAAATTTTGAGTAATGCATAATTTATCACTCAGATATCAATTTGAAGTAATATTTTTTTTTTAAAAAAAATTATTTTTTCAAGATCCAAAAAAAAATTAAATAGACATGGGCATCATCGTTAAGCATCGCACATGCATTGTTAGATATTATTCTTTTGCCCAAAAATAAGGTTTCATGACATCATTGTTAAGCATCGCAAATACTTCGCTAAACAACGTTTTTTTGGCATAAGATATCAAGTTTTCATGACACAGTTGTTAAACATCACAAAATGCAATGTTAAGCATCATAAATGAATGACTAAAGTATCACAAAAATATCATTTTGTTCAAAATTTCAAATCTTCCACCCCTAGTTTTAAAAAAAAACTAACCATAAAGAATGAAAATGAGTTTTTCTTTTTAACGTTTTGCAATCGATATCAAAACTTAAAATTTGAGCGAAAGATAAACTGAATAAAAGTTTAAGGATTATTGTGAAACACTTTTATAATTTTAAGGATCAATCATCAAAGTGAACGAAAATGATATGTTTATAGTAATTACAATTATTAAAAACATGGATTTATACCTGAGAGTGAAGCCAAAAAAATGTTACCAAATTATTTAACAAATACTAAAATCAAATAACTAAATCACCATTTACATAACACTAATAAATAATATCCTTATTTACATGATTTGATTGGTCACTAGAGATCATTTAAATGTAATTGAACTGATTTACTGCTTTTTTTTGCACCTTGTCTGTCGAGCTGCATTTGCTTGTGCGTGTGCCAGTTATTTTAGGTGTGACTTCATCTACATTTGACTTAGATGTATTCAATGCAACCAAACATCTTCAAAAACCTCTTCTAATACCCATAATATCAACTCAAATCAATATAGAAAACTTATATGTCTAGCTAAAATCATATAAAACTAAAACAATAGCCTGAGCTATTTTTAAATTAAAGAGTATTTTAGTCCAAAAAAGACTTTGAAACCTTTTTTTTTTTTAAATCTTGGAAACATATATAACTTATTTATTCAATTAAGGGTGTCTTTAAGCATAAAGCATTAAAATTTTCTATTTTTTTCTAAACATCGTTCACATTCAAATATCAAATTACATAAATATTTAAAGATGTTACATTTTATATAATATTATGTTAATTAAATATAACAATAAAATGAATGTTCAAGTAAAATTACAAAATTAATTTTTTAACTAAAAAACATAATTGTGTAAGATACATGAGTTACACAATTCATCGTGTAAGATAAGAATTACCCTAGAACAATTTTTTAATTTGAATATTGAAGATTGTAACTTATGTGTTAAAATCATGTTTTTTGTTTTTTTTAAGAAAAAGGGAAAAGCTTTATTGAGAACACAACACTAATACAAAGGAACAGACAAGCCATTTTGTAAGGCATGACGAGCACAAGGGAACGAAACTCCATTTCTCAAAGCACTCACTTTGCATTTAAAATCATTTCTAATACACCATCTAAATGTGTTTTGATGTATAACTCATTCCGTTACAACATTAGAATTTGTGGACGTTTTGAGTGTAAGTGAGCTTAAATTTAGGCCTACGAATAGCAAAGTAGGCAATAAAAACATATGATTTTTTTAAAAAAAAATAGAGTTATTAGGGATGTAAATGGTGCAGAGAGCGAGGATGGTTTTTCATTTACTGTTACCATCATACTATGATTTTTTGTACTATCCCTGAAAGTTGCATCATTTACTCATTAATTTATGGCGCGTAGTGAATCCCCATCGAGTACCTCGCTCCCCATTTACA
The DNA here is from genome assembly GCF_963169125.1 of Humulus lupulus. Taxonomy (NCBI): domain Eukaryota; kingdom Viridiplantae; phylum Streptophyta; class Magnoliopsida; order Rosales; family Cannabaceae; genus Humulus; species Humulus lupulus. The sequence goes on from NC_084802.1 coordinate 210,662,373, forward strand.
ATTATCATTTTATATATTTATATATAAAATAAATAAATACACAAATAAGCTATGGCATTAGATCAAAATATAAGATATTAAATATAAAATATTTAAACATGTTCTTTCTTATACCCCAATGGCAGCCTGCAAAGCTGATGACGTGTCAAAATAAGTAGTGAAGTGACAAGATCCCACATTTAACGTCACCCACCAAGGGAGTGACCCCCGTAATTTCCTCAACACTTAGGCAAAAGCGGACTTCATCAACAAAAGTATATTTCTCCCATTGCGCGAGCCAACTGTCCCTTAGTTGTCTAAGCCATCGCCAGTCACAAGGACGAGGGGCTCCTCACCAATCCCCATCGCCATCAGCCCTAGTAGGTCACCGGTGGTCCTCAGTGCTCGCTGGTGGCCTTCGCCACCCGAGCCTTTGTCGGCACCGGAATGTCCACACCACCTCTTCAACAGGACACACTGGATTAATTATTAAATTGATTTTTTAGTATTAATATATATACAATAATATCTAATATACATATATAATTGGGGCGAGATACTTAATATCAATTCCGCCCTATCCCGCATAAATTTTAAGCATGAAATCGCTACCCCATGTTCCGCACCACTTAAAGCGGTGAAAAACCATCCCATTAATGTCGGATCACCGAGTTATTCTTATGGAATTACAATTCCATTCTTTGAATTCATATTCCAATACTCAATTATTGGAATTAGTTTTCCATTCCAAACATTTAAATAAAAGTTTGCCTTATTTTAGTAATATTATTTTATTATACATAATATTTTTAGAAAAAATAATCAATACACTCTATATTCCAAAAATAAACCAAACAATAAAATATTATTTTTTTACCATTTTTATTTCATTCAATTACTTTTGAACCAAACGTGACCTTATTAGAACTTAAAAGGGTGAACTTTCTTTTGTTTTCCCTTTCTTTTTTTATGAGTTGGCAGGGCAGCTAAGCTAGTGCTTTCTCATTTTTACTGCCAAAGTTTGGCCATTTAACGAGGCACGTGGGAAGCTTTTTGACCATAACAGCTATACTCTCTAAAAACAAGCAACAAAATGATTTGCCAAGATTGTTGGCGGCGTCAGCTGATGTGGTTTTGTCCTCCAAAATTGTCCCTGCTTTTTACCACAAAAATCATTTAATACAGCTTGCATATATTATATACTTTGCGTTCCCATACGAGGAATAATATATGGGTATTTTGATAAAATTATATATTTTTTAAAGTGTTTTTGTACGGTATAATTTTATTAATTCATTGTAAAATGATTTTTCATAATTTAAATATTTAGTTAAAAAATTTAAATAGTTGACTGAAAATTTAAATAATTAATCAAAAAAAATTAAATAACTGATCAAAATAGAAATTATTTTACAAAGAATTATTAAAAATAGGCATTTCATGTGTTTCAATGATTTAAATAAAATGTGACCAAACTAGTATTTTATGACCCCATTTAAATTAAAGCAGAGAAAAAACAAACCATAGTTTGTGACTTTGTTGTGATGAGTGACGAGGGCCACACTCCTCCTATAAGTCTCACCTCATTCTTTGTTTTTAGAAATTCTTACTTTTTTTACTCGTCATAATGAATCAGTGATTTGTTTACACATTGCCACTTTAAAATTAAATCACTTCCTAAATGTTTCGAATAATTTTCAATTTTGACTTACCAAAATAAATGCCAAGTTGGATTTTTCCTTCCCAATAAAGATCACAGATTTTTTTTTTTTTTTGTTTCTTAATTGCTTTCCTTTTAATTCGTTGATTTACACACAACACTACACAGATGGCAAAGTCTATGTACGTAGGAACCTCGTGAAGCGTGGTCATGAAGAACCTGACATACTTGTATGGGAATGCAGAAAAAGGAAGGCTTATATATACATATATATATATATAAATACTGAAATATTTTGCATTAGATTCCAAATTTTAGTCTTATTCTTCTTCTTTTTCTTTCTACCCTCCAAAAAAAATAAAAAAGTTATTTTTTTTGGACTATTCTATTTCGTCTGTCTATGATACTTTCAGGTGGGATTAGTGAACTCATTAATAATAATAAACAGACACGAAATACCTAAAATACCCCTACTTTGCACACAGTTCAATATTACCTGTGTGCTACTAGAACAGCCAGTATTCTAATTATAGTGGCCGATGGCCCCCGCCAGGTTGCCACCACTATCGGACGGACCCCATCACTTTGGTGGGGCCCAAAGGGTCAATCTCTACGCTTAGTAAGCACGCCAAGCTGTCGGTTCTGGCTCATTAAAACGCTTGGAAGACACTCCGACCTCTTACGTGTCACGATTCCATTGGTCCAGGGTGATAACTCTTTAATGAAGTGTTACTAGAACCATTGATCATGAAACGCATCCACAACCCAAAATAAAAGAAAAGAGAAAAAAGAAAACTCAATCATTGTATCTGCTTTTGTCACTTAATTTATTACACAAATATTGATTGATTTGCTTTTTCTTTGCTCATCTTTATCTTCTTCAAGGCTTGGAAGGTTAACATTTGCTTTACCTAAACTATAGTGCAATTTAGAGGGAAGAAAACATCAATCTTATCACCAAAATTAATAATTGATTAAAAATGAGCACTAACACTCGATGTGTTCAGATACTGAACAAACAAAGATCAGGTTGATATAAAAATATATATATATATTACTGTACATATAAATTAAAATATATCAAACAAAAATAGTAAAAATGAAACGACATTATTTAATTAATTTTAATTAGTTAACAAGGATTTTGATCAGAGTCACTGAAAAATTGGGAGTCGAGCTTGGCCCGACAAATCGGACAAACCGAATGCTTAGAGAGCCATGTATCGGCGCACTGAAGGTGGAAGCCATGGTTGCAGCCGGGAAGAAGCCGAGCCGGTTGCCCGTCTTCGATTTCGTCTAGGCAAACGGCGCACTCATTCCCCATCACAAGCTCTTTCACGCTAACTTTTGGAATCTTCTCAAGCTCCGAAGCTGACAACCCTTGGTTAGGAGCCGGCTTCACCGGTGGTCGGAACTGATCAGCCTCTTCATTCTGCTGAATCGTGGCGTACCATAACAGACAGAGGTAGACCACGAACACTGCGCTCATCCCTGCGCACGGTAGAAACAGAGCCAGAAACACCGATACAAGCATTTTTTTCTTTTTAAATGTAAATCTTTTGAGAGAAGGGAAAGGGTGGTATTAGAAGTACAGTAGTGAAAGATGAATATGATCGATCTATGGAGGTTGATGGAGGAGTGGATGGGGTGGGATGAGATGGTGTGTAGTACAAAACATGGCGCAAGAGTTAAGAAATTTTTGTAGAAGGAGAGAAAGATCAGTTGGGTTACAGTAAGAAAACGAATACAAAAACAAACTAGTATTATTATTATCAGCAGTAGAAGTGTTTGGGAGGAGAGAATCTGAGGTGGGAAAGTGTGGCGGTAAGTAAGGAAAGGAGGAGGAGGCTTTTTATGTCAAGGGAGAGGAGGGTTTATTCAGGTGACGTGTTTTTTGTCTTCGGGTAACGGCTATATATATTGGGAACGAAAAAACTACAGTAGTAAGAGATACAAATATAGCGTTTATTTCTATATACATAATATTAACCCCTAATACAAATATTAACCCTAATAAAAAAATAATTAAAAAGAAGAAAAGAGAGTTTTTTGGGACAGTCTTTCGAGGATCATGATGACGCGTTTTCGTAATGGACAAGGAAAAGAGGCCAAAATGCTTAGGCTAGCTACTACTAACTAAACCCCTTCGTCCCTTCCAAATATGAAATAATGTGTTTCTTTCTAACTAAGCTGACTCAATATGCAATATACATGACTATTATTAATGGGTTCTTTGTACCTATGAAGAAAGTTGTTCTAAACTCCTATTCTGCTTGCTATATATATATCCTATGCTATTTCTTCTTCGACCCATCAAAGGATGGAAGGGTTGCTTTTATAAACTATTGGGCCAGCTTTCCTTTTCAATATTCAGATTAGTTAGCTGAAACTTTCAATTTGAAGAAAATGTTTATTTTTTTCTCATCTTTCAAAAGAGTTCAATCATGGAGAAAGAGTTGTCCTTTACAGAATTAATTGCATCATTATTAAAATTATAAACTGTAGGAAAATAGCAAATAATCAGAGTGGCGCAGCGGAAGCGTGGTGGGCCCATAACCCACAGGTCCCAGGATCGAAACCTGGCTCTGATATTCTAGAGTAGCTTCCGCCCTTTAATTTTTCGCTGACTCTTTCTGTCACTGACCACACGTGTGCTCTTTTTTGAGCTACTTTTACTGATCACACGTGTGCTAAAATAGTACTTATACACAAGTAGCCAAAACCTTATGGTCAAAATTCAGCTTCGTTTTTTAGTCATACATACATATAATGAGATTTAATTTGCAATAAAACACAAAAGAATGAAAATTACTAGAAGGGTTGCGAATTTCTTATCAATTCAAACTTATTTTCATTATAGAGTTCCTCTATTTTTTTTTATTTCCTCTTCTACATTTATAGAATTTTTAGAGTTGCTTAAAACATTTTTCTTAATTTGTTTATTCACTTTTCTTTTTTTTTCTCTTTCTAAATCTATTATTTATTTATTTTTATTTTAATTAATAAAAATATTTAGTTATAAAATATTTAAATGTTATAAAGAAATATATAAAGAAGCTCGTATAGTTTGTTATAAAATTTTGATATAAAATAATGAAAATAAAATTTTAGTGATGTATTTTAAAAAATAAAGTAAAAATACTGGTAGGAGTACTCTTAGACCATCTCCATCCCAATTATTCATTATAAAGCAACTCAACTTTATTTTGATATACATTTCATACTAAATGAGTATTCAATCTCCAACCCTTACTCTAAACTCTACTTCATAAATGATATTTTTAATTTATTAAGTCTTAATAATTATTTCAAAATACTATATTTGAAACAAATATCATTATTAACTTATAATAATAATAATAATAATAATATAACATTTGAAGTTAATGAATAGTGCACTTTAAAATATGAAGCTAACTATTTCCATCTTTATTTTGAAGACATGTTTGAAGCATACATTGGAGATGATTTTTGAGATGTTTTAGCTTTATTTTGAAGTAAAAAGTGGGTTTAAAGCTAACAATGGAGATGCCCTCCTCTTAAATTGCAACGACATTTAAAACTTTGTCGTTTTTTATTTTTATAAATGAATTGGCGTTGTTAATTAGATTATTTCAACTAAAAGACTACTTTTGAATATTATTCTCTTTTAATTAATACGTATATGCTACTTTTTGCTCTTAGTATCTCCACGATTTTTTAGTTAATTAATTAAAAAATGAGAAAGAAAATGGTGCCATGCTTTCTTGTAACTTGAAAGAAATTAGTACTTGAGCTCTTATATCATAAAATATTTGTATAATTACGTATACATATATAATCTCTCGAAGTATATATACATGCAAATTACTGAGTTTAAATAACAAAATTAAGAAGGGAGGAAAAGTAATAATAATATCATCAAGTTTTATGTTGCTTTCTGTTATCCCAAAAATTGACATGTTTAACGTGGCATTAAGTTTGGACGCGTGGAATATACTGGGTAGACCCTCCGACAGGCTGATCAATGTATACTTATAGGATATACGACAAGTTACTTCTTGACATACTATCACAGAGGTCCAGCTGGTCGAAGTACACTTGACAAATGAATAACAGTCACTGCTCGGTACGCTTGCCATGAGAGTGGCTTGTTGGTACGACAGACAAATAAACCTGGTCGGCTGAAAGCAGTTACGCTCACCATTAACAGTCCGCTGGAATCACCCAACCACTCACAAAGAGCGCCTAACAGCCCTAAAAACTTGGTCAAGGCTCCTGAAGAATAAGACAACAACTACCTGCAAGAAGAAATGGATATTTCCCCATCAGTTATGCTCAGGCGCAACCCTTGGACAAGAGGGACAGTTTTATAAACTCTCCACCACAGTGGAGGGGTTCAAAAAAATAGCCTACCAACCAGCACAAGGAAAATACCGAGCAGCTTGGCTTGGTACTCAGCAGCGATTCTGTCATACTGTATTGTCTTTTACACATAAAAATCCACTTGTATCCCTTGTGATCTTGTGTAAACCTTCGAGATTAATACAAATCTAAGAGGAAGTAGGTCATTACCAATATTTGGAGCCGAACATCTATAAATCATGGTGTTATCTATTATTTATTGCTCATTATTACTAGGTTCTTGGCTCATTTATTGTTCATTAATTGTCTAATTGAAATCTCTCTAACTAATTATTTGACTCCGCGTCAGTTGGCTAAAAAACCAATCAACACTTTCCATGAGTTTAAGGGAAGCAAATGAAACTTGAAGATAAATTAGTCTCACAGATTTCAATATTGAGCTTATAAGGAAGATAATAATTGGGTAACTGTACAAAATATTATAATAGAAATGTGATTGAAAGTCTTTTTTATTAATACAAATTTAAGAATTATTGATTTTTCGTGTAAATGTGAGAAATAATGAGACGAGTGAATTTCTGTTGAGTCTGAAATTGAGATAATTAATTAGTGCCCGAAAAATACTTAGGTTAATAGTGTTGGTGTTTCATTTTTTTTAAGGAAATGATATTCATTTAAAGGAAGAAAGAACAATTAAACTTACAGGTTAGGGGAAACACAAAGAGCCACACAAATCTCATAAAAAGACAACCATGCAGATTACAATAATGGAGCAGTAAAACCCAAGAACAACTATATCCCTTACATGGACATCGACAGGGGAACCAAAATAGGTAAGGATCATGATCCTAGCCAGACACACATCATAATAGTTCGACTTTTAAAGATTTTACAATTAAGTGACGGTGCTCCAAATCGAATCAACGACACTACCAAAGTGTGTACTGAGCTAGGAAACATAACACAATCTAGCACAAGCCAAAATCACAAAGGACAAGTGATAAAATATCATTATTACTGTAACATCCCAAATTTGCTAATAAGGCTTGGGGCCTTGATTAGTGTGTCTGGAGGGCAATAAGTGATTTATTATTATATGTGAATTTGATGAGTATGTGATTAGAAATGCATGTTTAGTTGAATTAAATATGCATGTGGGCCCCGTTTTGTTATTAAGGGCATGTTTGTAATTTTAGCCCGTTGAGGGCATAAATGCAATATATGTGATATTTGTGATATATTTGTGATGCACGATCCGAGACAGTCTTAGGGAGCGATTTAGCTAGAAAGTCACAACGGGGTCAAATACTCGGCTCTGGAGGAGCTTAGGGGTATTTCGGGGATATTATAATGTGTTCAGGAATTATTTAATAGCAGGTAGTAATTAAGTAATGGTTGGGATATGTCGGGATTAATAAGAATTTGTTAACCGAGTTTTTCGGCAACTATCTTAAAGAAGGATATTTACTGATTATAATAAAGAGAATAGAGGATCGACACAAGATTTTTACGTGGTTGGGGCATTAACTAGCCTTAGTCCACGAGTCTGTATATAAGTCTGTATTAGAGCTAGAATAAGCTTTTACAATGAAGTTGTTTAACTGTATTTGAGCAGAGTTTCTGCCTTCTCTCCCCAATCTACGGTGCATTACAACTTATATTTATAGAATGAGGGGGACATCAGGTTTGGGCCGGGCCTGACCCGGGCCCATTTGGAATATGTGTACAGGGGGCCTTCCTAGTAGAGGCCCGAGCTAAAAAGATATATAGTACATCAAACCCAAACCAGCTCAGGCCCAATTAGTTACCCTGAGAAGCAAGCATTCTCCCGACAAAACGGCACTTTGGCTCTGACCACTTCGAATCACGAGGCAGATTCAGGGGACAAGACCGGTCAGAGTACTTGGCTGCGCAGTCTTGACACGCCAGCAGACAATCCCAAGGAGACCCTTTCTGCAGGTGAAAAGTGGGGGGACAAGACCCACGCGAAATGAGGCGACTTCAGTGTCCTGGACGCCTGGCCCATAGCCTGGGGATGAAGCGGTCCAGGTTTGTTTACCTTGGGCCCGCTGCGTTTACTTCGGGCCCGGACCATTCTGGGCCCGGGAGCGGGACGCGATGGCCGCGATGGTCCGGGGCACTCCGGACAGTGCCGGGACCGTTCGAGCCGAATCATGAACCCGGAGGTACTTCCCGGACCCTTCTACACAAGCCTAGTCCGTAGTCCGCGGATTGGGCCCAAATACCGAACCGGCCCCTCTGACCGTGGGCCGGGGCGAGGGCCCAAAACCCTGAGAGGAAATGGGGATAACATTTACCCCCCAAGCCTTCATCCCGGTTATCCGGGTGGAGGGTTGCACCACCCTCGCGGTTCTTGCCAAGTTGCCTCCACCATTTCTGCCAGGGCCAGGAGGCTCGCGGGAAGGCAGTGGCTGGGCCAGGTTACCCAGCCCGGACCATCCGATGTACCCCGGGGACGTTTACCCTTGGCCTGCTTCAAGAATAGCGACACATGTCGCCATGTGATTGTTGCGAGGGCCTCGAAGATTCCCCTAGGCCTCTTAAAGTCTGCTAGGCCTGGGCTAGGGTGTCAGCGCACGTCACGAGGCGTCTCATCCGCACGGGGAGAGTCATCATTGATTTCCTTGGAAAGGGGCGGACCGTAGGATGGAGCGTCCTTTGAAATCCACCACTCCTGGACCGTCGGATCGGAGGTGCTGAGGATCCAGACCACAAAAGAGCTCATAAATGTCCTCTGCGCGATCCTCGGCCGTCGGATGAAGAGGCATCTGACCGTTGGATCGGGGGCCAGCATTTGAGGGCTGATATAAAGACTCAGACTACAGGCATTCGGCATTTTTCCATTTCCGACCCAACTTAAGAGAAAGAAAAACCAGAACGCTCGCAGAGCTTTGCATGTCCAACCTCGCCGATGAAATACTTCGCCGTTTACTAGTTCTGCGCCACCGCCAGTTTCCCAGGGCTTCAACTTTCGTTCTGCAACCTGACGGCGCTTCTCGGACTTGCCCCGCCGACGAACTGCTGCACCGGCTGTGCCACTTCAAGAACGAGGTTTTGCCGTCCTTACGATCGGACAACCGCCAGCTTCAGCCGTCGACACCACACAGTAAGTATTTTCTGATTCTGTTGTCAATTTTGTGAACCTAGGCTCTCTAGACGCATGCACCTAGGCTCCATGCTTTAGAATTTGCTAGGAAGGCTGCCCAGTTTGGGCGGCACCGTTTCGGATGATCCCTGGATAAGGGATGGACCGTGGTAGCCTTTCCTCCCGATCAGGGTCCCGGGGCTTTTCGGGGTCCCGGGCCTGATCCGTCGGGACTCCGAGCAGTCCTTAGGAGACTCCCTGTACCTCGACCGACTCTATTGGGTTCAGGTACTGACTGCTTGGCCTTTCTTTCTTTGTTCCCAGATCGTCACTCATGGCCACGGGCGTCACACTTCACTCCGAAGAGGAGGTTAATAGGGCCCCTGTAGTCGTTCCCGGCTCCAAGACGCCCAAAGGCAACAGGTGGGAGATGGACGTAACGCCCAACCTGTTCCGGTACTACCGGATGATGCAGCTCCTGGAGACGAGGCTGGGCATCGAATCGACTCCGGGCCTATTTCACAATCGTATGGCCAGGTTAGAGGAGTGGGCGCATACGTCCGTGGATGGATTCGGGGCCTGGAGTGCCGGCCACATCAGCGCGAGAGCTACGCTTCCGCTTCGTGACTACTTCGTGCAGTTCCTGACGTATGTGGGGATCGCACCATTCCAACTGCTGCCACAAGCATACCGTCTGCTTGCTGGGTGGAAGGTGTTCTGTGTCGCGAAAGAGATCGCGGATCCTACCCCGGCGGAAGTCCTGTACTTCTACAAGCTGGTGCCGCAGGTCAACGCCAAAGACAAGAGCCAGGACGGCTTTTACAGGCTGCTGCCGCGGAGTGGCTATCCGGCACCTACCAGTACCTGGAAGCACCCCCCGGATGTCAGGCATTACTGGTTTATGACATCTGGGTTCCTTATTGACGAGAATCCTACGCTGCTGCTAGACTTCCAGCGAGTGGGTAAGTACTTCCCCGGACCCTCTATTTCACTCCCCTTTCGTTTTCCATCTCTCATCGTATTTTCCGGGTCGCAGGTCCCTTCATCCAAACCCCCCTCACCGCCTTTCTCCTGGAAAGGAGGAGGTTCTACGCCAAGCTGACCGCAGAGGAGCTGGACGTAGGGGGCTATGTCAACGACAAAAACCTCCGGCTAGTAGGGTTACTCGCGGCCACCCAGACCATTGTAGTCCCTAGCTTCCGGGGCATCCCGTTTGAGAAGAACGTCGAGGTCCGGGAGCAGCTAGCCCTTGACCACATCGCCGGGGTGGTGAGAGCGGCGCGGGCCACCGCAGCCCAGCGTAAGAAGAATCAGCCCCCGGTGGAAGAGGCCACCTCGGAAGAGCTGGAAGAGCTTTTCGAAGATGCCCTACCAAACGTTGGGACTCCCGGGGCTAGCGTATCGGGGCGAGGTAACTCCCCTTTAGTCTTAATTTATGCCCCTCAAGTTGGGGATTTGGCTAGGGATAGGCTAGAGCCGCCGGGCCCCGCGTTTGGGGCTGATGGGGAGATGAGGCCCTCGTCTCCCATCCCTGTAGGATCAGAAACCCTAATGTTCATGTCCGGGTTCCTCCAGTATGGGGGGTTTCTAATCCCGGACGACGTAGGAGACCGGATACACTCATTTGCTTTAAGGGAATTGAGTCTCGCCCGGGGCCTAGACGAGGGTTTGTCCCGGGCTTATACTTTCTTCTTACTGTTGTGCTTTCCCGTTCGGCTTATCATACTAACTTTGTTTTTCTGTATTTTTGCAGAGGATTCCAACATGTCTGACCCGGCCAGCGAGATGAGGAGGCTTATCAAGGAAAGATCAGCCTTGAAGGCGGCCAGGAGGCCAAATGTCGTGGCCGGCGCGGAGCTCCCCCCAACCAGTGAAAAACCCGGGACAACGCCCGGCCCAGGCGAGGCACTGGCCGTTGTACCATTCCGGGCCATGGAGCCAGGCGCAGACGGTCTCCCGGACCAGCCCCCGGTAATCGATTTGGAAGCGGGTGAAGCCACAAGCCGGAGCTCTGGGAAGAGAGGCCCCGGAGATGATGCCCGGGAGGGAAAACTCGGGAAGAGGCCTCGGACGACGTTGTCAGAGACAGCCGAGGAGTCACACAGGGAGAGCAGGCTAACCGCGAAGGAGATCCCTGCTCCACCTGTTCTTCCCCTCCGCCCAACCCTTCTCGAGGAGGGGGAGTCCGCCCTGCGGGACGAGCAGTCCCGGTTGGTCAACCGGACCTGGGAGAGCGGCCGATGCTGGAGAGACGACGCTTACAAGGCCCTGATGATTCGTCGCCAGGTCGAGTTTTCAGATCGTCCCGCCGAGTTCAGCGCTCCTCAGCCGATCGTAGATCGGTTAGCTGCTGAGGTGGGCTTCCGCCCCAAGCTGGGCCAGGACATTGCCCCCATGGCCGCTGATCTGCTCGATCAGGTCGGGAGCACTATGTCTAACCTCCAGCTGAAGAGGTACGCCACGATAGCCAATCCGGACGGGCTGTTCATTTCTCAGGCTCTCCGCCACCAGGCTACCGCGGTAATTTTCAACTCATGTCCTTCAGTCATTCGTTGGTGGTGACTCTTTTTTCTAACTTTCGTTTGTTCCAGGTTGCCTTGTTATCTCAGAGGAGTGCCGATTTGATGGCCGAGCTTGCCATCAAGATGGAGACGGCCAGGCTGGAATTAGAGGCGGCCGAGAACCAGAGGGAGATCGCCAAGGAAAATCTCAGCAAGGAAACGGCCCGCTTCCAAGAAGAGCTGTACCGCGCGAAGGCGGAGCGCGAGGAAATTAGCCGTGCCAAGACCGGGGTGGAAGAGGAGTTGTCCCGGACGACGAAGGTTGCTGACGAAAGGGCGACTCTCTTGGAGACGGCTGCGGCACAGTCCGTCCAGGACAAGGAGGAGATCCGGGTCCTGAAAGACCGTGTTCTAGAGCTGGGTGACTCCCTTCTTCAGGAGAAGGCGGCACACGACACCACCCGTCGGGAGAAGGAGGAGGCCGACAACTTAGTGGATGTCACCTTTAACGAGGCCATTTATATGGCCTGGTGCAAGGACAAGAACATGAACCTCCTTATCTTCCCTGATCCCGACTCGAAGCGTGCCGAGTATGAGGCCAAGGAGAGGGAGGATGCAGACCTCCGGGCGGACGCGCTGTAGGCCCTTGTCTCGGCCTCGTTTTTTTTGTTAATTAGTTTAGCTTGTAATTTAATTTCAAACACTGCTTCTTCCTTTGGTTTTTAAAAGATTTCTCCTTTCACCATTCAGTAAGAAGTTGATGTCGCGACTAACCGATTGTAGGGGGTTTTGTCCCGGTTCCAACGGCCGGGACTGAACCCAACGACTAGTCTTTGCTCTGTTCGGGGCCCTTGGGGCTTTGTTTAACCCGGAGTGTGCTTTCCCTGGAATTTTAAGTCCTGGGTTTGTTCCGGGGTTGACCTGGTGCTTCTGTGCTCCGAGGATCAACACGTCCGGGTCGGACGGACTTTATACACCCGGACGGTGCTCGTCTGGGTGGGACCGGCCTTGGGCTCAGTTCCCTTTCATTTTTATATTCCCGGACATCGCTCGTCCGGGGTGGGACCGGCCTTGGGCTCGGTTCCCTTTATTTTTATACTCCCGGACACCGTTCGTCCGGGGTGGGGCCGGCCTTGGGCCCGGATCCTTTTATGTATACCCCCGGACGTCGTTCGTTCGGGGTGGGACCGGCCTTGGGCTCGGTTCCCTTTATTTATACCCCCGGACGTCGTTCGTCCGGGGTGGGACCGGCCTTGGGCTCGGTCCTCTTATTTTTATACTCCTGGACATCGTTCGTCCGGGGTGGGACCGGCCTTGGGCTCGGTTCCCTTTATTTATACCCCCGGACGTCGTTCGTCCGGGGTGGGACCGGCCTTGGGCTCGGTCCTCTTTATTTATACCCCCGGACGTCGTTCGTCCGCGGTGGGACCGGCCTTGGGCTCGGTCCTCTTATTTTTATACTCCCGGAAATCGTTCGTCCGGGGTGGGACCGGCCTTGGGCTCGGTTCCCTTTATTTATACCCCCGGACGTCGTTCGTCCGGGGTGGGACCGGCCTTGGGCTCGGTCCTCTTTATTTATACTCCCGGACATCGTTCGTCCGGGGTGGGACCGGCCTTGGGCTCGGTTCCCTTTATTTATACCCCCGGACGTCGTTCGTCCGGGGTGGGACCGGCCTTGGGCTCGGTCCTCTTATTTTTATACTCCCGGACATCGTTCGTCCGGGGTGGGACCGGCCTTGGGCTCGGTTCCCTTTATTTATACCCCCGGACGTCGTTCGTCCGGGGTGGGACCGGCCTTGGGCTCGGTCCTCTTTATTTATACCCCCGGACGTCGTTCGTCCGGGGTGGGACCGGCCTTGGGCTCGGTCCTCTTATTTTTATACTCCCGGACATCGTTCGTCCAGGGTGGGACCGGCCTTGGACTCGGTTCCCTTTATTTATACCCCCGGACGTCGTTCGTCCGAGGTGGGACCGGCCTTGGGCTCGGTCCTCTTATTTTTATACTCCCGGACATCGTTCGTCCGGGGTGGGACCGGCCTTGGGCTCGGTTCCCTTTATTTATACCCCCGGACGTCGTTCGTCCGGGGTGGGACCGGCCTTGGGCTCGGTCCTCTTTATTTATACCCCCGGACGTCGTTCGTCCGGGGTGGGACCGGCCTTGGGCTCGGTCCTCTTATTTTTATACTCCCGGACGTCGTTCGTCCGGGGTGGGACCGGCCTTGGGCTCGGTTCCCTTTATTTATACCCCCGGACGTCGTTCGTCCGGGGTGGGACCGGCCTTGGGCTCGGTCCTCTTTATTTATACCCCCGGACGTCGTTCGTCCGGGGTGGGACCGGCCTTGGGCTCGGTCCTCTTATTTTTATACTCCCGGACGTCGTTCGTCGGGGGTGGGACCGGCCTTGGGCTCGGTTCCCTTTATTTATACCCCCGGACGTCGTTCGTCCGGGGTGGGACCGGCCTTGGGCTCGGTCCTCTTTATTTATACCCCCGGACGTCGTTCGTCCAGGGTGGGACCGGCCTTGGGCTCGGTTCCCTTTATTTTTATACCCCCGGACGTCGTTCGTCCGGGGTGGGACCGGCCTTGGGCTCGGTTCCCTTTATTTATACCCCCGGACGTCGTTTGTCCGGGGTGGGACCGGCCTTGGGCTCGGTTCCCTTTATTAATACCCCCGGACGTTGTTCGTCCGGGGTGGGACCGGCCTTGGGCTCGATCCTCTTATTTTTATACTCCCGGACATCGTTCGTCCGGGGTGGGACCGGCCTTGGGCTCGGTTCCCTTTATTTATACCCCCGGACGTCGTTCGTCCGGGGTGGGACCGGCCTTGGGCTTGGTCCTCTTATTTTTATACTCCCGGACATCGTTCGTCTGGGGTGGGACCGGCCTTGGTCTCGGTTCCCTTTATTTATACCCCCGGACGTCGTTCGTCCGGGGTGGGACCGGCCTTGGGCTCGGTCCTCTTTATTTATACCCCGGACGTCGTTCGTCCGGGGTGGGACCGGCCTTGGGCTCGGTTCCCTTTATTTATACCCCGGACGTCGTTCGTCCGGGGTGGGACCGGCCTTGGGCTCGGTCCTCTTTATTTATACCCCCGGACGTCGTTCGTCGGGGGTGGGACCGGCCTTGGGCTCGGTCCTCTTATTTTTATACCCCCTGACGTCGTTCGTCCGGGGTGGGACCGACCTTGGGCTCGGTTCCCTTTATTTATACCCCCGGACGTCGTTCGTCCGGGGTGGGACCGGCCTTGGGCTCGGTTCCCTTTATTTATACCCCCGGACGTCGTTCGTCCGGGGTGGGACCGGCCTTGGGCTCGGTCCTCTTATTTTTATACCCCCGGACGTCGTTCGTCCGGGGTGGGACCGGCCTTGGGCTCGGTTCTCTTATTTTTATACCCCCGGACGTCGTTCGTCCGGGGTGGGACCGGCCTTGGACTCGGTTCCCTTTATTTATACCCCCGGACGTCGTTCGTCCGGGGTGGGACCGGCCTTGGGCTCGGTCCTCTTATTTTTATACTCCCGGACATCGTTCGTCCGGGGTGGGACCGGCCTTGGGCTCGGTTCCCTTTATTTATTCCCCGGACGTCGTTCGTCCGGGGTGGGACCGACCTTGGGCTCGGTCCTCTTTATTTATACCCCCGGACGTCGTTCGTCCGGGGTGGGACCGGCCTTGGGCTCGGTCTTCTTATTTTTATACTCCCGGACGTCGTTTGTCCGGGGTGGGACCGGCCTTGGGCTCGGTTCCCTTTATTTATACCCCCGGACGTCGTTCGTCCGGGGTGGGACCGGCCTTGGGCTCGGTCCTCTTTATTTATACCCCCGGACGTCGTTCGTCCGGGGTGGGACCGGCCTTGGGTTCGGTCCTCTTATTTTTATACTCCCGGACATCGTTCGTCCGGGGTGGGACCGGCCTTGGGCTCGGGTCCCTTTATTTATACCCCCGGACGTCGTTCGTCCGGGGTGGGACCGGCCTTGGGCTCGGTCCTCTTTATTTATACCCCCGAACGTCGTTCGTCCGGGGTGGGACCGGCCTTGGGCTCGGTCCTCTTATTTTTATTTTTATGCCTGGGATGACACCCCCCGCAAGTGAGCAGAGACTGGTCTATGGTCACTTGAGATAATAGCCCTGAGGCACACATTTTCATGGAAATAATATCCCTTTATGACGTTTTGCACACGTCATTTTAATTGTTCTACAAAAGGGAATTAGCCCTGAGGCGTACATGTTATAGCGTAAACATTAAACTCGGACGAGCTCTTAGGCTACTGGTAGTATTTACGGAGGTGTTCTGTGTTCCAGGCTCGCGGAACCTCGGAACCATCGAGCCGCTTCAAGCGGTACGTCCCGGGGCAGATCTCTTGCTGGATCTCATACGGCCCTTCCCAATTGGGGCCCAGAACCCCTACCCCTGGATCCTGAGTGGCCGGGAAGACCCTCCGCAGGACCAGATCGCCTGTTTCGAACTTACGGCTCTTGACTCTAGAGTTGAAGTGCCGAGCGATCTTGCCCTGGTACATTTTTAACTGCACTTGCGACTCTTCCCGGATTTCCTCGATAAGGTCCAGAGATTCTTGGAGTAAGGCATGGTTCTGGGTGGGATCATACGTGTCGCGACGATGGGACGGGATGGTCGTTTCGATTGGGATGACGGCTTTGCATCCGTACGTCATTGAGTATGGGGTGTGCCCGGTTGATGTCCGTTCGGTTGTCCGATAGGCCCACAACACGCGGGGGAGCTCTTCGGGCCACTTGCTCTTACAGGCCTGAAGCTTTTTCTTCAGTGTCCCTTTCAGGATTTTGTTCACGGCTTCGGCCTGTCCGTTCGCCTGGGGCCTGGCCACGGCGGAGAAACTCTTCACTATACCGTG
Source organism: Humulus lupulus (assembly GCF_963169125.1). NCBI lineage: Eukaryota > Viridiplantae > Streptophyta > Magnoliopsida > Rosales > Cannabaceae > Humulus > Humulus lupulus. The sequence goes on from NC_084802.1 coordinate 210,678,827, forward strand.
CCTCTCGCAGAAATCCGTGAAGTGATGGCTGTCAAATTGTTTCCCATTGTCAGACACGATTTTGTAGGGGAGGCCATACCGACACACTATGTTGTTAATGACGAAATCTAAGGCCTTCTTGGACGTGATCGTGTTCATAGGCTCCGCCTCAACTCATTTCGTGAAATAGTCTACCGCCACAATGGCATACTTCACCCCTCCTCTCCCGGTTGGGAGGGATCCCACAAGATCGATCCCCCACACTGCAAAGGGCCAGGGACTGTTCATCAAGGTTATCTCTGTTGGGGGGGCCCGAGGGATCTTCGCGTACCTCTGGCATTGTTCGCACCTGCGGACGTAGTCTATGCAGTCCCTTTTCATGGTGGGCCAGAAGTATCCTTGGCGCAGAATCTTCTTGGACAAACTGGGTCCGGCTGTGTGATCTCCGCAAAAGCCTCCGTGGACCTCATGCATGATGGCGCCCAGCTAAGTCCCAGACACGCACCTGAGGTAAGGCATGGACAGTCCCCGGCGATAAAGTTTCCTGTCCATCATGACGTATCGGTGGGCCTGGTACAAAAGCTTCCTGGCCGCGGCTCGCTCGTTCGGAACCTCCCCAGTGGACAGGTAGCGGATCAGCGGCCCCATCCATGAATTGGAGTGATCGACGGCATGGACGGTCGGAGTCCCTATGCTTGGGACGGGGAGATGGTTGACGGGGACCAGCCCGGCCAACTCGGCCTCTGCGTCGGTTGCTAACTTCGCTAATGTGTCCGCAAAGACGTTCTTCTCCCGGGGTATCTGGCGGATGGAATGCGCTGCGAACGCTTGGATCATCTCCCTCGCTTGGGTTACGTACACCGCCATTCGCTCTCCCTTGGTCTGATACTCCCCCAAAATCTGTCTGACTACCAGCTGAGAATCGCTGTATATTTCGAGGTTCGCCGCCCCTACTTCTCGGGCCAGACGCAAACCGGCTATGACGGCCTCATGCTCCGCCTCGTTGTTCGACGCTTTGAACTGGAAACGGAGAGCGTTTTGTAGCTGATGCCCCTGCGGGGATACCAGGATGATCCCGGCGCCGGCCCCGTTCTCGTTCGATGCTCCGTCCACGAAGACTTTCCAAACGGGAGAAATGCAGGTCGCGGGGGCACTCTCTTCAGGGGTGACCCCGGAACATTCGACGATGAAGTCGGCCAGGGCCTGTCCCTTAATGGCCACCCGGGGCACGTAAGATATATCAAATTGGCTCAGCTCCATGGCCCATTTCAGGAGTCTCCCCGACGCCTCAGGTTTCTGCAACACCTGCCGCAGGGGGTGGTTGGTTAAGACCTTTATCGTGTGGGCCTGGAAATAAGGCCGAAGCTTCCGGGATGCCGTCAGCAGACAGAAAGTCAGCTTCTCGATTAGTGGGTATCTAGATTCGGCGTCTAGTAATCGTTTGCTCACGTAGTACACCGGGAGTTGAGTCCTCTCCTCTTCGTGTACCAACGCGGCGCTGATGGCGTGTTCGGTTACGGCCAGGTATAAGTACAAAAGTTCTCCTTCGACTGGCTTCGCCAGGATGGGGGCCTTGGCCAAGTGCTCTTTCAGCTTCTGGAAGGCTTCTTCGCACTCGGGTGACCATTCGAACCGCTGGCTTCCCCGGAGGACGTTGAAAAAAGGGACGCACTTGTCCGTGGCCTTGGAGACAAAACAGCTTAGGGCGGCCACTCGCCCCGTCAGGCTTTGAACGTCCTTGTGCTTCCGGGGAGAGGCCATGTTGATAAGGGCCTTGATCTTCTCGGGGTTGGCTTCAATTCCTCGAAAACTCACGATAAAGCCCAGGAACTTCCCGGATGCGACGCCGAAGGTGCACTTCTTAGGGTTCAGCTTCATCCCGTACTTCCGGATAACCGCGAAGGCCTCCGCCAAATCGTTCGAATGTTCCCGCGACGTCTTGGATTTGACCAGCATATCATCAATGTATACCTCCATGTTTCGACCCAGCTGGGCCCTAAACATTCGATTGACAAGCCTCTGGTAGGTTGCTCCGGCATTCTTGAGTCCGAATGGCATGACGACATAGCAGTAGATGCCCTTGTCAGTTTGGAAACTGGTGTGCTCCTGATCTGCCACGTGCATGGAGATCTGGTTGTAGCCTGAGTAGGCATCCATGAAACTCAAGATCTCGTAACCGGACGTAGCATCCACCATTTGGTCTATTCGGGGGAGCGGGAAACAGTCCTTCGGACATGCTTTGTTGAGGTCCGTGAAGTCGATGCAGGTCCTCCACGTCCCGTTAGGTTTCGGTACTAAGACCAGGTTGGCCAGCCATACGGGGTACACGGCTTCGCGGATGAAGTTAATGGAAGACAGCTTCTCTACCTCCAGCTTGAGGGCCTTGGCCCTCTCCGTCCCCAAAGGTCTGCGCTTCTGGCGGACCGGGGTCGCGTTTGGGTCAATACTCAGCGCGTGGCATATGATGTTACGGTCGATCCCGGTTATATCAGAGTGGGACCATGCCAGAAGATCCTGGTTTTTCTTGACTTGGGCGATAATGGCGGCCCGAATGTCTTCCGGCAGGCTTTTTCCCATTTGGATGACCCTGGCTGGGTCGGACTCAATGATGCATACCTCTTCTATTTCGTCCATTGGCTCAAGAGTGCGTTCCTCTCCCAACCGTGGGTCCAAATCGTCTTCGTCCTGGATAGCTTGCTCGGGCGGGAGGAGTGCCGGCCCGACGGGCTCATCCCGGACCATACAAACAGGACGGGCAGAGATATGGTAACACTTCCGCGCGCTTTTCTGGTCTCCGCGGACCGTCCCAATCCCTCTGCTGCTGCACGGGAACTTCATGCATAGATGGCGGATGGAGGTGATGGCCCCGAACTCAACCAGGGCGGGCCGGCCAAAGATGGCGTTGTAAGCGGTTGGGCAATCCACCACCACAAAGGTGCAGAACTTGAACGATTGCTGCAACGCGTCTCCCAGAGTAACAGGCAGCTGGACCTTTCCCATGGGGAGGAGTGCGTCTCCGTTGAAGCCGTAGATTTGGGTCGGGCACGACGCCAGATCAGCCTCCGTCAGGCCAATGGCGGCAAAGGCGGATTTGAACAACAAGTTGACGGAGCTTCCGTCATCCACTAACACTCGGGACACCATCTTGTTGGCAATTTGAGCATCTATGACCAGTGGGTCGTGGTGCGGGAAATGGACGTTACGGGCGTCGTCTTCCGTGAACGTGATGGGGAGGTTCATCAGTTTGGGGCGCTGAGCAGGGGCCTAGACGAGGGCGCAGACTTCTTGGTCATGGTCCAGCTCGCTCAGATAGCGCTTTTGATCATTCTTCGAAGGGCCTCCTAGGTGGGGTCCGCCTGAAATGGTCGACACGTGCCCGTCCACTCGAGGGGGCGCTGCCCCGGAAGGATAGGGCATCCCAGGACCGGGGGCCTGCGTGGCGACAGCCCCCTGAGGGGTCTGTGCCGGGAGCCCTTGCGCGTACCCTCCCTGGGGCGGGTATCCACGGGTCGTTGCCGGCGCCACGGACTGCGCGGGATTTGCTGTCATGCCCGGGACGCCTATGGGCATCCTTACCCACTGATGGAGGTGTCCCAGCTTGATGAGGTTTTCAATTTCATCTTTGAGCTGCCGACACTCGTCGGTGGTGTGGCCCACATCTTTGTGATAGGCGCACCGTTTGCTGGTGTCTCTGGGGTTCCTCCCCCCCTAAACATGGGGCTAGGTTTCCGGTAATGGAACGCTCTTTCCGTAGCCAGGTAGATGTTTTCCCGGGTATCCACCAAGTTAGTGTATTCCGAATATTGGGGCTCATAGCCCCTCTTCTCTTTTTTGGCCGATTCCGGCCGGTTCTGGCCTTTGCCGGCCCGCTTACTCCGGGAGGGATTCACGCTTGCCTCGGTTACCCCGTTCTGCGATTGCTGGGCCACGACGGGAGCCATGCTGTGCCCCACTGGCGCGACACCATACCCGGAGAAGGGCGTTGACTGGGCCGGGGCGTACCCCGAAACGACAGGGCCGTACACCGTAGGCGTGTAACTAATGCCGGGCGCGACTACCCCCCCCGGGACGATGGGGGGCGATGCGTAGGACTGCGCGGGGAAATGTCCCGCACCTCCCGGAATCGTCTGAGGGACTGGGTGAGGGGCCGAGGGCCACCCGAAGGCCTGGATCTGGGCCTCCTCCCAGTTGATGAATCCTTGGGCCCTCCTAATAAATTCTTCTAGGGTGGCGGCTTTACTGCGCTGCATCTCGTCCCAGAGCGGGGACCCGGCCCGGATTCCAGACTGTAGTGCCACCAGGCGCTGTCCGTCGTCGACCTTTGTCTTGGAGGCTTCTTCAGTGAAACGCTGGATGTAGGCCCTCAATGTTTCTGCGGGCATTTGCTTAATATTGGCGAGGGCACTGATTTGCATGTCCATCCTCATGGCGGCCACGAATTGCTTCCGAAAAGCCGACTGTAGCCCGGACCTTGTTTGGATGGACCCCGGTTTAAGCCTTTTCCACCACTCTTCGGCGGGACCGCCCAGCGTGATGGAGAAGCAGAGGCATTTGCCGCTGTCGCTGACGTGAGCCACGGTCATGAGTCGGTTGTACCGGGACAGATGATCCCTAGGGTCCGTGCTTCCAGTGTAGGCGGTGAGATTTGGCATCTTGAACCCCTTGGGCAACACGGCGTCTAAGATATGTCTCGCGCACGGCTCCTTGTCCTCTTCGTCAGAGTCAGTGTCCGCGCCCTCTTGCTTGCGGACCAAGCGGTCGGTGACCTTTTTTAATGCTGCCATTTGCTCCATGAGCTGCCTGGCCGCGCTGTCCTCCAGGGGGATTCTCTCGTTCCGCCTGTTGTTTATGTCGTTCCTGAGGTCGCCGTTTCGAGGAAGGATTTTTTGCTTGCGGGCCCGCTCTTTTCGGGCATTCAGTCCGTCACGTAAATCTACCCGGGAAGTGTCGTCCCCGGAGCTGAGAGCGTAACGATCCTCGCGGCGGGGTCGTTCCCGATGGTTCTTGTTGACCGAGGCACTCGGGTGCAAAGACTTTTCCCTCCCGTTCGCCCTTGGGGCGGGCCGGGGCTGACCGTCCTGCGGCCGTACCCCCTGCGGATCGATTGGGTGGCCTCGTCCTGGGACGGGGCACACCTTCTCTTTCCTAGGTAACGGTCGTGAACGTGCCTCGGCTTTACTGACGGGGGTAGTCTTTTTCCGAGTCGTCCGTCGCTCCTTGTCCGGGACTTTCGGAGCCGTGTCGGGGGGAGGCTCTGGGAAACGGATCGGGCTGGCCCCCCTGGGGCCCTCGGTTTGCGCTTGGGGAGCGGGATGTTGCGTTTCTGGGTGCGGGCCAACTGCGGGGTTGGCCGCCGGGCCCTGCGCGGCCATCAGCGCTTGCAGGGCATGGAGAGACTCTTGCACCCGGCGGTGTGCCTTCGCCTGCTCAGCCATCCTGGCTTCCTGATCCTGGATCTGCTGCCTCAGTCTAGTCACCTCCGGGTCTTGCTGATCGTCGCGAGGGACCTCGGGATCCACGGCTTCATCATGATACTCCCCCTCGTTCTCCTCCTCATAGTACTCTTCTTCGTTTCCTACTTCGTACTCCGTCTCATCCTCGTAGTCTTGCGACTCGTCTTGGTGAGATGTCTGAGGAGGCACGTCTTCAGGCAGGTTCTGAGGGATGCGCTGAGAAGGCAGTGGGTCTTCGTTGCCCTGCTCCGGGTTGGCAGGGTCGAAGGTGGTGTTACGAGTGTTCACCATCGTAGTAAAGGCCTGACGTTGGCGCTAGCTTCCTTCAGCTCTCATTGAAAGCACCAAACTGTTAACCGAGTTTTTCGGCAACTATCTTAAAGAAGGATATTTACTGATTATAATAAAGAGAATAGAGGATCGACACAAGATTTTTACGTGGTTGGGGCATTAACTAGCCTTAGTCCACGAGTCTGTATATAAGTCTGTATTAGAGCTAGAATAAGCTTTTACAATGGAGTTGTTTAACTGTATTTGAGCAGAGTTTCTACCTTCTCTCCCCTTTCTACGGTGCATTACAACTTATATTTATAGAATGAGGGGGACATCAGGTTTGGGCCGGGCCTGACCCGGGCCCATTTGGAATATGTGTACAGGGGGCCTTCCTAGTAGAGGCCCGAGCTAAAAAGATATATAGTACATCAAACCCAAACCAGCTCAGGCCCAATTAGTTACCCTGAGATGCAAGCATTCTCCCGACAAAACGACACTTTGGCTCTGACCACTTCGAATCACGAGGCAGATTCAGGGGACAAGACCGGTCAGAGTACTTGGCTGCGCAGTCCTGACATGCCAGCAGACAATCCCAAGGAGACCCTTTCTGCAGGTGAAAAGTGGGGGGACAAGACCCACGCGAAATGAGGCGGCTTCAGTGTCCTGGACGCCTGGCCCATAGCCTGGGGATGAAGCGGTCTAGGTTCGTTTACCTTGGGCCCGCTGCGTTTACTTCGGGCCCGGACCATTCTGGGCCCGGGAGCGGGACGCGATGGCCGCGATGGTCCGGGGCACTCCGGACAGTGCCGGGACCGTTCGAGCCGAATCATGAACCCAGAGGTACTTCCCGGACCCTTCTACACAGGCCCAGTCTATAGTCCGCAGATTGGGCCCAAATACCGAACCGGCCCCTCTGACCGTGGGCCGGGGCGAGGGCCCAAAACCCTGAGAGGAAATGGGGATAACAGAATTTATTAGACTACTCGAGGACTTAGCGGGGTATGGCAAATGACTAAATTACCCTTGAGTTACCTAAGGGGTTAGAATAAGTTTAGGGGCAATTATGTCTTTTGGTAAGGGATATTCTTGGGTTTACTTGACTGATTAAAGGCTCTAGAAGGGGTGAGGAGGAAAGGAAAATAAACAGAAGGAAAGCAGTCTAAAGGAAGCTCTCTCTCTCTCTCTCACTAAGCTAGGGAAGATTTTTCTTGCCGAAAGTCAAGGGAGGAACTTGAGGATTGAAGGAAGTGGGGTCTAGAAGTAGTTAGCATCAGTTGAGGATCGAAACCATTCTGGAGGTAAGGATCTAAGCTCAAATTTTGTTTAATTTTCTTCTGTTTTTGCTGAAGTTTGAGGGGTTAAAGTTTAGATAATTGAACTTGAGTTATAGTAGGATTTTGGTTGGTTTTTCTGGGCTTATGTGCTGCTTAAAGTGTATTAGGATGATTATGGGACTCAATTCTGTTATTGGGGTGCGTTTGGGATGATTTCCAGGGGAGTTAGCTTGTGAAAATTGCATGGATTTTCTGGGTTTCGGGGTTGAGCCGCGGCCTTGTTCATCAGCGCCGCGACCCACTTGAGTTTATAGGCTAGTGGGGCATCAGGAAATTTCCCAGGCACCGCGGCCCTAGGCTGGCAGATGTGAGGCAATTCTGCCTCTGTCTTGGGGCGCGCCGCGTCGCTTAAGGGAGGCTGCGCCACGGCCCAAAAGTGGATTTTTGGCAAAATGAGGGTTTTTAGCTCGGGAACTTGAACGTTAAAGCTCGGGAAGGTTTCTACTACCCAGTTTGGCAGAAAACAAGGTCCCAGAGGTTAGAATTAGGTCTTGTAACTATTTATGGATTAGAACATGATGGTTGATTATTATTTATGCGTTGTGACTAGGATTTCTTCAAGGCTCGGGTTAGGGGACTGTGCTCGTGATCGCGGTGCGCAGATTGCTCGGGACACAGGTAAGAAAACTGTTGTACCCGTAGAGCTTGTATTGCAGGGCACGACCCTATATGATTGTGTTGCAGGACGTAACCCCTTTGGTTGAGTTTATTCATGTTTTAGTATATGCTTAGTTATGCTATGTGTGCATATATGTGAATGAACGGCAAGTGCCAGGAACAACGAGGGTTGGGAACGGCGAAGGCCGAGAGCGGCAAGGTCGAGAACGGCAAGGGGCCAGGAGCAGCGTTTAGCACGCAGAGTGTGAGTTGCCAGGGTGAGACCCTAAAGGATACTTGGGATATCCTCACGGTGTGGATCGCGAACCCAGGGCCTGGTAAAGTGCCTGGGAGGGCATGGCTGTATGTGGTTAGCCTGATGATGACTTGTTTATATGTTAAGTGTTTAATATGCATATGTTATCTGCTTGTGTGGGTTTTCTTGCTGGGCTTCGGCTCACGGGTGCTCTGTGGTGCGGGTAAGGGCAAGGGGAAAGTTGACCAGCCATGAGTACAGAGAGCGTGAAGCGTCGTGTACATGTTTGGCCTGCCTGGTTGCCACGACCAGGGGTATTTTGGGAGATGGTTGTACTAAACCTAAAATTTCTCGTTTAGCCAACTTTTATCATATTTTTGAGTTGTAAATATTTTTAAAGTGTAATTTGGGATCCCAAATGTTAAATGATTTATGTTTTTCAATGAATGGAATTATTTTCAAAATATGAGACTCTGATTATTGTTTAATCACACTTTTGCCTTCAAACCTCGATTAGCGAGTTAATTGCACGTTTTGAACTCACTTAGTAACAGCTCTAAGGCAGTAGGGCGTTACAACTTGGTATCAGAGTGAGCCAAGGTTTATGGGTTCTGGAGATCGACCGACCATGTACGCTCGCTGTCAGTGACAAGCTCGAGTCAGGGTTGGTTGGTAATAATTGACTTATATGCTTGAATATGTGCTTGAATGCCCTGTTTGCCTGCTTACTTTATATAGAGCATGATGAATGAGTTAATATATGCATGATGCTAGGGCATGGCCCGTTGTTCATTATATGCTATCTGTATGTTATATGGATTGTTGTTTATGGTTGGCTGATGTGATTAGAAGGTGGTTTTGGATGTTGTTATCTTGTCTGATGAGCGGCGTCGTTGATTGCAGGCATATTTTTGTGATGCCTCGAAAATCATCGAGACTCCGCGCCAGTAGGGCCGAGGATGACAACCAGGGTCAGGACCCTCCACCTGCCCCCACAGAATTGGCAACAGGGTTGCCAGTTCAGCAAGTTGTGGCGCCAGTGCCGGTTCAGCCTATTATGGAGAACAGGTGTGAACCTCTGTATGAGAGGTTCAGGAAACAGCATCCTCCCACCTACGATGGTGGACCAGACCCACTGCGGGCAGAGCAGTGGATGAATATGGTTTCCTATATCCTGTATTTCATGAGGGTTGAGGGGAATAAGAGGGTAGCTTGTGCTAGCTATATGTTCAGAGAGGATGCCCGCATCTGGTGGGATGTAATAGTTCAGAGGAGGAATGTGACAGTGATGACTTGGGAAGAGTTCAGGAACATTTTTAATGAGAAATATTATAGTGTTGTAGTCCGAGCTATGAAGGTTGACGAGTTTATCAACTTGACTCAGAACCAGTTGACCGTGACAGAGTATTCTCTGAAATTTGACCGATTGGCGAAGTTTGCGCCAGATTTAGTGCTGACAGATGCGGCAAGAAGAGACAGATTTATGATCGCTCGTGATGTGAAGATTACTTTAAATCCAGAGACTACTACCTATGCTTGGGTTGTGTACAAGACCCTTACAGCTGAGGGGGCTGAGGACCAGATTCGGAGAGAAAACGTTGTTAGACGCGATACCAGGAGGACAATGCCTCCTTTTATTGGATCCAGTCGGGGTTGTGGCCCCAGTGAGCAGAAGAGAAAGGCCCCAGATTCTTTTGTTTCTCCTAACTCGGATAGGAGGGAGCGGGGTGCTTTTGGTGGCCGACAGGGTGGAGGTGACAACTAGAGGAGTTTTCTAATGTGTCCTCGGTGCCGGCGGCGACATCAGGGAGAGTGTAGGATTAGGGCCTGCTTTGTCTGTTGGAGTGCCAATCATCTGAAGAAGGACTGCCCACATGCCAGGAAAGAGGAGCCGAAGCAGGGCGCTAGTCTCGCTCCTACCAGGGTGTTCCCTTTAACTCAGACTGAGGCAGAAGCTAGCCCTTCGGTTGTGACAGGTCAGATTTCTAGTGCTGGTTCTTCTTATACTACATTGTTTGATTCGGGAGCTACTCATTCGTTTATGTCTGCTAGAGTGATATATCAGTTGTGTAGTCCCAGTGTTCCATCCAAAGCTGTGACAAAGACACCACTAGAATTATGGAATGGAAATAAAGCTAGTTTACAACATTTCCATATTTGGGGTTGTCCTTGTAACGCCTTGGATAGCCAAGACCGCTACACTGTGTGTTTATAAAGGTATGAGACTTGCTAATCAAGTCGTTTATTCAAAACGTGTCATTAGCTAAAGTATTCTAGGGCTAAAAGACATTTTGGCCGCAAAAGAAACATTTTATAGACTAATAACAATTTATAGAAGGGATCCCCAAAAGTACAATGTTTAAAAGTTGGTTTACAAAATTCAACAGTTAAGAGTAAACATTAGCCATACTAAGGCAAAATACAAGGTTCTGGTCCTCTCGTCCCTGTAATCTCCTCAACCGTGGCGGTTGAGCGGCCTGACATGTACATTCACCCTGCAGAGCTCTCCAATCAAGGTTGATCAATCTTGCCCTTGCCTTTACCTGCACCACACAGCACCCGTAAGCCAAGTCCCAGCAAGAAAACAACATACACATCATATACAATGTTATCAAACAAATATTCCAATAAGCATGTTCAAGTATTCAATCCATTAAATATAAGCATACTTCAAGGTACAAATGACCTCATCTATACGTAGAATATTTAACAATCTCACTAACCACAATCATAGCCAAATATAACAATCAACTAACACAAATACTAGGGCCGACACCTTAGGTTGCGCCCTCTGTTTAACCCACTGACTCCGGCCCGCTTAAACCGAGCTCAGTGCATAATAAGTTGTCCTCGGATACCAGTGTCTGAACTGTGCCAATTGCACAAGTTAACCATGGCACACTTAGGCCGTTGGTTTACAATTTACATGGCACAATACCATTCTTTTAATCATATATATCAGGGAGCCCTTAATCCTATTCAAATATTCAACTGGGTGTAGTTTTCTTACCTTTGGCTTCTAGATGATTTAGTTACGAGCGATACTCCTTGAGCGCGATCCGATCCCCGAGCCTTAGCTCAGCACCTAGTCACAACCATGATGAAGGATACCATTAACAATCTTAAATGAGTTTCTAAACCAAGTTCTAGTCCTCAGAACATTGAACTTCACCAAATATGGTAAAAGATTCAATCCCGAGCACCCTAGGTTAAATTCCGAAGCCTAAAATCTCAAAATCCCAAAATCCCTTAAGGGCCCCAGCATAGGCCATCCATGCCGCGACATGGCCCCAGACAGAGCCCTCCATAGTCACAAAATTAGGTAAGGGCCACAACATTCCTTAGGCCATGCCGTGGCCCGCCCTCCTTCCTCAGCACAACTCAACTTTCAAGGGTCGCGGCTCACCAAGAACCATGCCGCGACTCGACCCCTTCGAACCCAGAAAAACCACCATTTTTAACTCCCAAACCTCATGCAAACTCACTCAAAACCACCCCAAATCCACAACTCAATTATCCAAAGACTTCCCACAAAATTCCAACAACTCAACCCAGTTGAATCCCAGGCTAGAAACCCATCAAAGACCCATTTCAATTACTGAAACTTCCTAACTTTAAAAAACACAAAACCCAGCCATGGAAACTCTAAAATTCAACCATCAAACTTTGAATTTAACCTTACCTCAGTTGTAGAATCATTTCTCCAAGGACCCCTGGCCTATCTTCAGAGTTTCAAGCCTCAAACTCCACCTTAAATGTCAAAGTCACAACTATAAAAAACTCAGCCATTTTTCTTAAAGTTCCTAACCATAGAATGAAAATCAATGCTTACCTTGGCTCTAATTCAGTCCTTGATTAGTTCTTAAGCTCAACCTCTAATTCAGCCCTTTAATTCCTCAAAGATTCAGCTTGATTCTAGTAATTCCTCCTCAACTTTCAGTGTTGTTCTTCCTTAGGAGAGAGAAGAGAGAGAAAGAGCTAAGAAAGGGTCGGTTTAATTTCGGTGTCTAGTATTTTCTAAGTTTTTCCAAGTATATCCTTAGGTTATTAGACTAATCCCAAAGCTCGGGGTGTCGGAAACGTCTCCGAGGGCAAAATGGCAAAATCCCCCAATAATCCCGCCTAGACATCCTAACCTCAAATATATCTCCAATTATTTATTTCCATCACCCGATAGTCCAAATCACTATCTGATACCTAAGATATCCCTGACTTGTCCAAAGTCAATTATAATGCCCCATTGTGACTTTTCCCGTTATCTAGCCCTAGGATCGCCTCGAGTCGCCGGCTACAGAGTTATCCACATAATAATGTGGTTCTCACATATACAACATATCTATTTCATATTATCACATAGTATCATCAATTATCATATAATATCATTTAAGCACCATCAATCACATAATATCTCATTCAAATAAATATTATTCACTCTAATCCCATTTATGCCCTCCCGGCACACTAATCAAGGCCCTTAAGCCTTATTAGCAAATTTGGGTCGTTACAGTCCTGCTCATGTGCTAAGACCTAAATCTGGAAAACTGGATTCAAGGTTTGAGGTGTGTTTATTTGTGGGCTATGCTCCAGAAACAAGAGGTGGATATTTCTATAGCCCAAGTGATCAAAAGGTATTTGTTTCGACGAATGCAACCTTTTTAGAACATGACTATATGAACGATTTTAAACCTTGGAGCGAAGTAGTTTTAGAGGAACTAATGACAAATAAAAATTTCATCTCCATCTTCTTCATCAGTTAATGATAAAACAACCAAAGAAACCACAATTCCTGAAAAGGAAAAACCAGTGCAACGTCGTAGTGGGAGGATTGTGAGACAACTTATTCTCTACGAACATGAGGCACACGTTCTTGTATCAGATACTGAAAAGGACGATCCATTGACTTTTAAAGAAGCAATGGAAGACCCTGATGTTGATAAGTGGCAAGCTGCCATGAATCAAGAAATGGAATCAATGTATTCCAATTCAGTCTGGGAACTTGTAGATCTGCCTGACAATGTTGATGTCATTGGATGTAAATGGATCTACAAGAAGAAAACGGGTGCAGATGGAAAGGTAGAGACCTATAAAGCAAGGCTTGTGGCCAAAGGCTACACACACAGAGAGGGTGTAGACTATGAAGAAACATTTTCTCCTGTCGTCATACTTAAGTCCATTTGCATACTTTTATCCATAGTTGCCATCTATGATTACGAGATATGGAAAATGGATGTCAAGACAGCCTTTCTGAATGGCCACCTTGATGAAACCATTTATATGGAACAACCAGAAGGGTTTATTAAGAAGGATCAAGATCAAAAGGTATGCAAGTTGTTTAAATCCATATATGGATTGAAACAAACATCAAGATCTTGGAACTTAACATTTGATGAAACTATTAAAACATATGGTTTCGAACAAAATGTTGACGAAGCATGTGTTTATAAACACATCAAAGGGAAAGTTGTGGTTTTCTTAGTTCTTTATGTTGATGATATCCTTCTCATTGGGAATGATATAGAGACATTATCAAATATAAAGAAATGGTTGGCTGACAAATTCCAAATGAAAGATTTGGGAGAAGCGAGCTATGTTCTAGGCATTAAAATTCTAAGAGATAGAAAGAACAAGCTCCTGACACTTTGATAACTCTACAAAATAGAGTTATTTTACCACTTTTTATGTGCTAATTGTTGCTTAATTCTTGAGTTTTTAAGTAATTTTGAATTTATTAGGCTTATTTTAATTTTATAGATTTTTGTGTGTTTTTATAGTTATTTTGTTGTAAAATGTTGTAGTTAATTATTTGAATTATTATTGTTAAGTTAGTGGTAAAAAAATGTGGTATTATTAAGCTTAAATGTGAAATAGAAATTAAGTTATAATTAATATTTTCAAAGAATTAAATTGATTTATTTTATAGTTGAAAACATTTTATTATGATTTATTTTGTAGGAAAATTTATGATACTTTTGCTCTTGAAAAGAAAGAAAAATAAAGAAAATGTGGCATTTTTAAGGAAAAGAAAGAAAGGAAGTGGCATTTTTAGAAATGCCATGGATCAAGTTGCAAAGGCCCAAACGCAGCAAGCCCACGAAGGCCCAATTGAAGACCAAGCTTCTCTCCACCAAAGTCACATATCCATCTTCAGCACTCTCCCATGCTGCCACGTGTCCAGCTGCTGCCTTCATCACATAAGCATTTCCCCAACGCCCAGCTACATCCATTTTCTCCTCATCACTTCAGCACTTCATCACTTCAGCATCTCTTCTCCTCACCATGGGCCTCTTGCCCAGCCCATCACTTTGGCCCAACGCCTGGCACCATACCCATGAGCCGCCTGCCACACTGCTGCTCCCCACGCCCACTTCAGACCACAACCACCTGCCAAAACAGCACAAAGCAGCCCCAAAGCCTCTCACCCATGCATGCCATTTTTTTGAGCCCACAAAAATGCTTTTGTACCATTTGTCCCCTATGACAAAAATACCACTTTTTGCCCCACTTTCTACATATTTTACCCAAAACATCATAATTACACCCTATAATTTATCCCTATTTGCCATATTATAATTAATTCAATTAATTTAATTAATTTGAATTGATTATTTTAATACCTCATTTTTTGCTATAAATAGGGAGTTTTGAAGACCATTTAGGGTGTCCATATTTGAGGGGAGGTTACTCTACACAAAGTTTCTACATATTCAAAACCTCTCAACTCTCTTCATCTTCTTCTTCTTTTTAGTTATTTTCTATGTATTTTTAGAGGAAATATTTGGGGGTTTCTCCTCCAAATTTTACTATTTATGTTTGTAATTTTTAGTGTGTATTTGCTATTCTAGTTATGAGTTTCTAATCTTTTTAAGATTATTAAGGTGATGATGACACAATTTGTAACTAGATAGTGTTTATTTTGTATATTGATTTCCCATTTTGTGCAACAAAGTTTATAGATTTTTCTTGTTCAAATATATTCTTTCATCTTAAATATCATGTATTTTGGATTGTTAGCACATATTTACACTTTGTTCTTTATTAGTGCAAAACCATAATATTATTTGTGTAAGATGTGTCATTAAATTGTACACATCCATGCTTAGAACAAAAATATTATGTTTTGCCTTATAAATAATGTTCATTGATTTATTTGTTATTTCATTAGATTGATTTACACTAAATGCTTTGAAATTATAATTTTGAAAAGTGAAGAAAAATCTTATCTTTTTAAGAAGTAATTTGTGCTTATAAATCTATTTGGAAAATGATAGCTTGATTTATTTTAACTATCACTAAAACTTGGGAATCAATATACTTATAAATATTATTGAACTTATATTTTGTGGATTCTATTATCTTAATAATCTTATTTTACTATCTTGATTTTTACTTTTAATTTATATTTATATATATTGTATTTCATTTTTATATTATTGTCTTTTCTTGTATTTTCATTATTAAAAAATCTCATCAATCTTTGGAACTAGGTTAGAATTTATTAATTTTGATTTAAAATAGTTTTATTTTCGATTTTAGACAACTCCTTTGGGTTCGACATCCTTGCTTACACGATCACTATTCTATATGAACGATTCGTGCGCTTGCGATTTATAAATTTTTAAACATACCCGTTTTGGGTCCATCACACTTTCACAAGAAAATTATATTGATAAAGTGCTTGAAATATTCTCTATGGAAAATTCCAAAAAGGGTCAATTGCCGACCAGACATGGAATTACTCTTTACAAAGATCAGTGTCCAAAGACACGTTAAGAGCAAGAGGATATGAGAAAGTATCCCTATGACTCAGTTGTAGGGAGTCTAATGTATGCAATGTTATGTACTAGACCTAACATATGTTATGCAGTAGGGATTGTCAGTCGTTATCAATCAAATCCAGGTTTGGAACACTGGATTGCGGTGAAACATATTCTCAAGTATCTCAGGAGAACGAGAGACTATATGCTAGTATATTCGGGTAGTGACCTTGAACCTACTGGATACACTGACTCAGATTTTCAATCTGACAAGGATAGTAGAAACTCTACTTCTGGGTCAGTATTCACTCTTGGTGGTGGAGCAGTTGTCTGGAGAAGCATTAAGCAATCCAGTATAGCTGATTCAACCATGGAAGCTAAATACATAGCAGCTTGTGAAGTAGTTAAAGAAGAAGTTTGGCTGAAAAGGTTCTACACAGATCTGGAAGTGGTTCCAGAAGTGGAGAAACCACTTGTTCTTTAATGTGACAACAGTGGCCAATTCTAAAGAACCAAGAAGCCACAAGAGGGGAAAGCATATAGAGCGCAAATACCACTTGGTTAGAGAAATTGTACATAGAGGAGATGTGTCCATTCTGAAAGTCACATCAGAACACAACCTGGCAGACCTGTTCACGAAGACGCTTCCTGCAAAGCAATTCGAGGGTCATGTACATAATAAGGGATTGAGAGAAATTCCTCACTTGCTTTAAGTACAAGTGGGAAATTGTTAGGAGTGTGTCCTAAAAGCATGTAAAAGACATTTGTTATTTCTATGAATAAATAAATACAATAGTCTATTATTGTTATATTTAAATTATTAAATTATTGTTTGAATAATTTTATAAATATAAAAAAAAATTCCATATTCATTATTGAGGATGTGATCTTGTATTAGTATGAGAGAATTAAGATCACATGAATGAATAAAAATGGTCAACAACAACAAATTAAAGTTATGGAATTCTTTAATTAGGGTTGTAAGTACGGTTTGCTAAGTATCATGATGATACAAATAATCTAGAGTTGGATTATTGATGTGGTAAGACATCTCGGTAAAAGTGATTTATATACTATGATTATATAGGACATGGACCGATATGAATAAAAGTCTTTATCCAAAAACCATTTATCAATAAAGACTTGTAATTTATATCATAATTGATGATCATTTATAGATCAACCTAAATCCTGAGTGTTCATGAACTCCTGTTCATGTATATTAAATATTTTTATTCATTCGTTAAGGTCTCTTCATAGAATGAGGCTAATGACTTTTGTTTTGGAGATTTAATATCATGGATGGCTAGGAACATGTATCAACAATACGGAATCTAATCTTTCCTAACGGGTCGTATATTAGTTCCCTTAAGGGTTAATTCTGGAACTGAATGATTTTGAGCTCAAATCTATAATTGGATTATAGATTAATTATTCACTAGTGAATTAATGGTACTTAAGAAATAAGAAGTAAATTAGAAAGGTATAATGGTAATTCATCCATTCTAATTTATGAACTAATTAATTAGAGGGTTGAACTATTGTAAGATGGTTATATCAATGGACAACTTAGAATAAGATTTCTGTAAAATTATATCTATAACATAAAGAGTGCAATTATGAATTTATAGTGGAGAAATATCAGAATTAATAAATTAACTATTATAATTAAAGAGTTTAATTATTTAGTTTCAATTTATTAGAGCTTAATGTTATAGGTCCATGGTCCCCGAAATGGCTCAAACAAACACTGACAAAGATAAATACAAAAATGGGCAAAAGGACTTATTTGATAAGTAAAATATTTTTCTATGCATCAAACATAATTATTGTATAATTATGTGTAATTAATTAATTGAGAATTAATTAATTATTTGATTTAACACAAATATAATTAATTTTGAATTAATTTATTTTTGGGATTTTCGGTAATAAAAAAAATTGGAAAAAGTCACATGCCTTCCCTGGCATGTAGTACACGTGTAGCACAGTGCACAGTCACTGTGCTACACGCATAAGAGGCTCTTGGTAGTTTCTTGGTTCCATAATTTTAGTTATTTAAATATTAAATAAATAATGAGATATTGTAATATGATTAAAATATTATTATTTAAACATAATCTGATAATTGATTAATTATTTTCAAATTGTTTAAAATAACTAATATTTTATTTTTAATATATTTGATATATTAAATATAGGATATCAGTTTTTCAGAACGATACTTTTCAAGGATAGAAACATATCGTGAAATCTCTCTGAGAAAAAAAGAACAGTGATACAAGCATAGATCACTGTTCTTCACAAACTTAGGTCCAAACTTTATCAGATCTCATATGTTGAGAACATCTGATAAATAGATTTTGCCTATTATTTTGTATAGCGAGCCCACACTTTTTCTTTGTGTGCTGAGAACATTTTGGAAGATCTTGGTGTAGATCTCAAGGATTTTTGCCATACAAAAAGATAGCAGCATGGAAGGACCTGAGGTAATTTTCTATTCATGTCTTTGATTCAATATATATATGTGTGTGTGAAGAAGTAGATCTAGAAATCTTGTGGGGTTAAATTAACAATTTTGATTGTTGTTCCGCTGTGTATAATCTCTAATTTGATCTATAAAAACCAACAGTTCTAAACCATAAGCCACGGCAGCACACAAAATTCGTAGAACCTACTTCACTAAGACACACATGTTCTCAACCTTCTGTTATCTCCGCATCACACAATTTTTTCTCAAAACTTACTTTACTACGGATGAATATCTAATATATTCGAACTCCTCTAATATTTTGTAATGACATAATGGATTGAGTTCAATTTGAATTGATGCATACCTCATACCAAACAGCATTGCTGAGGGTCCAATATTATCTATGGAGGCTGCTTGATAAACGTCTTCCGAAGTGATGAAGATAGCCTCGCATTCTCCTATAAACTCAGGGTCAACGAGAACTTGTACAACCCCATCTATTCCTTTAATAGAATAATACTCCTTCACTATAAATTTTAGACTCAAATCAATTTTGTCCCATTGGTTATCTGTTAACCAATTTGAAGGTTCTGGTTGAGCTATTTCAGTGAGGATGACTACGTGAGATCCAACTGATGATAAATGTGGGCTTGGTGATAGGGATTTGTGTTTAGATGAAGATTGACCCTACATAATATCATTTAACATATCAATATAGTGTACCCATTTAAAAATAAAATTTAAATATCTATGCAAATAATTTTATACCTGACAAGTCACAATTAAATTTTTTGGCCAAGGCAGAAATGTGTCTCATGCGTCCCCAACATATCGTATGTTACCAAAGGGAATAGGGATCTCAGTTTCTTCTTAGAGATTTATATGGATTTACACCATCAACAGCTAGACCTAGACGAATATGTCTTGCTTCAGTTTTAAATTCTGGATTTTTGTTATTAACTTTTTTCCAAGTTTGCGAATCTGCACGATGTTGAAATTTACCATCTTTCACTCGCTTAGTCTCATGCCATATTAAGTTTTCAGAGTGTTCTGCACTTCTATATAATCGCTTAAGCCGCAGAATCAAAGGCAAGTACCACATCACTTTCTGAGGAATAAGTTTCCTAATCTCCTTACTCTTGTTAGGTTTGTAGCGGGGTGAATCACATTCTGGGCAAGTGTCCATGTCTGCATACTCTTTACGATATAACACACAATCGTTCGGACATGCATGGATCTTCTCATACTTTAAGCCTATGCAATTTAAAGTTTTCTTCACTTCATACGTAGACTCAGGGAAGCAATTATTTGACAGCAAAATCTCTTTAAAAGCAGCTAAAAATTGACTAAAACATTTATCACTAACTCCATTTTCTGCTTTTATGTTGTAAAATTTTACCACCGTCAGTAATCTTTGTTTCAAACAACCATTGAATAATGGTTTATTTGCATCTCTATCCAATTTATCAAATTTTGAAGGATCATCAACAACTCTTCTTGTGCTTCATCAAGCAATTCCATAGGATGATCATCAAAATCACTATAACCCAAATCATCAATCCCTCACCTCCCGAATGGATATGGATTTTTATTTTTCAATGATTCCCCATGCCAATACCATGTATGATAACTTGTATCAAATCCCCGACAAAAAACATGATTTTTTTATCATGGTAATATTTCATTTTGATCCATTACCACAATCTATACATGGACAATGAATTCTTTCCGGGTCACTACAATTTGTTTGGCAAAATTATAAAAATTGGTTGAATCCGTCTTGAAATTGTTGTGTTTCTCTATTCTCAAGAATCCATGACTTATCCATAATGATAATATCTACCTAATTCCTAAGTCAATAATGAAAAGAAAATTAATATAGTAATTTAAAAAACTATGTTCAGTTAATAAATTATAAAATGAAATGGGCAGAGTTTCATTTATTTCTATAGGCTCTATGGTAAAAACTTAATCTAAACAAACATAACTCATACCTATAAATTATGATTTCGTATGAAATTTATATAAGCCTTCTTTATTATTTAGAGTTGGTTTCTATACTTAGAAAAATAAGCCATCTTTATTATTTTCTAAGTTTGTTTCTAATCATCCTATATGACTAAATTCTCAGGCTCGAAACTCATCATTGTTCCAAAGTTAACCATATTAAGGGAGGGCTGGGATCAGTAAAATCGTTCCCACTGCTATGGCCCCCTAACTCTCAATATAGAGAACCCGGTTCATTGATTTGTATCCACCCTCACCGAACTTAGTCATTATTCATTAAATTTATTATTTATTGTGATTGCAAAAAAAAAAATCAAACTCATACATGTCATCAAAATAACAATGATATTAATTTGGAAAAAAAGTTTTCACTATTTACAATCCCAAATGCAAATAAATAAAATAACACAAGGACACTAATCTATTCTAAAAATCGGGATCTTCTACATCTGATCCTTCATCTAACATATCATCATCTATCTCTTCGTAGTCGTCATTATCTTGAGCCTCAAAATTCCCTCGAGGAAGATTCGTAAAAATTCTATGTTTTTGCTCATTGGTGAATTGAAATTCCATTTTAGAAGTGAACCTAAGTATGAGAAAATAATATCTCATAGCTACCGGTAAATCATCTTCATCATCTATCGTCTCCCATATATCTTCTAAAGCTGCAATCACAGTTGGATAATCTTTAAAAATTCTAATTACTAAAACGTATTGCTCCGTTGATGTCATCATGATCTGCTTAGTTTCTTGGAGGTGACCTATCTCCCTGTGGAATAAAAGTAGTCTCCGAGTGATTCTTTCTAGCACTCTTACGTTGTTTCTTGGTTCTCTAATTCTTTTTAAGGCCTTAATGGCTCGGATATCTTCATAAGTTAATGCTCCATTCATTCTTAACTGAAAACATAAAGGCTAAAATATTAGCTATACATATAAACATAATAACTATAACATAAACACTTACTTGGCGGTTAGATTCGGAGCTTGAGCGTGTGTATCAAAGAGAACTTCATGCGAATGAACATGGCTCTGATATCAATTGTAATGACCCAACTAATTCTAAGACTTTGGACCATTAATACTATTATACATAAACACTACTTTCACGAAAACATACATAAAAAACATTCAAAAACTTTTTTAAAAACTCAATGTAAATGTTGAAATACATAGCTTCAGTGTATGGGATCCCATTGTTTGAAAAATAAAATATAACTTTAACTTAATTAAAATTGTTTACAAAACCAAGTGCGGAAAAAAAACATAGAAACATAATTAAAAAGACTGAAAACAACGTCATCCTCGAATCGTTCACGCAGTCCACCAAATCCATTCTTCCTGAATACACAACCCCATACTGCCAAGAATCCTTCCGTCGCCATAACTATTTTCCTGCATACATAAAAAAATAAAGGAATGAGCCTAATGCCTAGCAAGAAAAATCTACTAATAACATAAAACTTAAACATAAACATATACTATAACATATGTCATATACTACTACAATGGCCATTATACTACTTGGGGCTCGTTAACTAAACAAGTCATATGCCCAATAGATTTGTGGGGCTTGCTAGCTAAGCAAGTCATATGCCCAAGGTCTATCAACATACATAATATAACATAAGATAACATATAAACATATAAAATTCTATCCTATTTTCCTTACCAAAACCGGGATGTGAGAACAAGGACGGGATTTGGAACACTCCTAAAACCAATAATAAGAATGTGAGTATTTCTAATGAAATAGATTATTAAGAAATGAACTAAACCACCAAGATCAAACTTACCGAAAAGAATCCTTAAGTTCAAAGAACTTAAATACTTAACCAAGAGAGGAAAAATAGCGAGTTAGGATTTGAGTAAAGAAAACTAATGGAAACTAAAGAGTCATACAGAAATGAACATAAGATTAGGAATACCTTTTGTTGACCGCGTTTTTGGCCAACGACGTGTAGACGTCAAAAACGACAAAAACCTTCAGGAGAAATAAACGACACAGACGATTTTATAGTGGTTCAGCCCCAATATGTTGGTAATAGCCTAATCCACTTAGAGTTATGATTATAGATCTGCACTCAAGATCAGAAGAACCTGAGTCAACTGAGTTTCTTCAGTGTAGATTACAAGAATACAAGAATTTTCTCAAATACAAGTACTCTCTCTCTCTAGAAAATAAGAATTACAATCAAAAGTTCCCAAAGTCCCCTTTATGATGCCATAAGCCTTGTATTTATAGGCTTAAGATCGTACGGATGATATCCCCCCATAATCGGGATATTTTGTTATTCTCATTATATTTAATTTACAATAATATTCAAAATATAACAGTACACTATATTCGTGGGATAAATGAGAGATTCCCGCGCAAGCCAAGACCGATTCTTGTTGAAACTGTTTATGGGATCTCGTGCGTAGCTTTGCTCTATCTAGTCGATCCATATCTCATCCAAGCTGGTCGACCACACCTTCACTGGGCAGACACGCACCTGACTGGGCAGACATGCACTTGACTGGGCAGACATGCACTTGGCTGGGCAGACTTGCACTTGGCTGGGCAGACTTGCACTTGGCTGGGAAGACATGCACTTGACTGGGCAGACATGCACTTGGCTGGGCAGACATGCACTTGGCTAGGCAGACATGCACTTGGCTGGTCGGACATGGTCATGACTAGTCAGACCTGGTCATGACTGGTCGGACAAGATCATGCCTGGGCAAACAAATATGTGACTGGTCGGACAAGGTCATGCCTGGGCAGACAAACATGTGACTGGTCGGACAAGGTCATGCCTGGGCAGTCAAGCATGTGACTGGTCGGCCAAGGTCAGGCCTGGGTAGACATGACACTTGACTGGTCGGCCAAGGTCATGCCTGGGCAGACATGACACTTGACTGGCCAGTCAAAATTCTTCACTGGTCTACCGGGTCACTCCCAAGCCAGATCACCCCACCATTCTTTGCCATTTGTCATTTCTATTGCCACGTCATAATTTTCAAATTTTGGGGATAACACCTTTGGATGTACTAGAACCGAACTACACCTCGATATAGAAAAATACACTATTTATCTTACTTGCCAAGTGTTTATAAAGCTTAACAATGATAAAGCTTATAACCCAACCCAATTGTTTATCACTCAATAGTAAACCTAGCAGCTTGAAGGCTCTGAACACAACTTTAAGAATGAGAGAAATGGCTGGGTACTAGGTCCTATTTATACAGTTCAAGGAGTGAAAAGATCTTCTTTTAGCTTGAATAAAACATAAATGAATATTACTTGAAAAACATTTAAGTATTCGTTCAGCAGAGGCTTAAAACTCGGTCAAAACGTTCAGAGGTTGGCTAAGAGGTTAAGGAATAAAATGAGCTCGGTTTCAAAAACGTTTGAAATTTTTTCCCTAGGGTCGATATATCGCCCATTGTAGGCGATATATCGCCTGGGATTATGCCCCGAGTGTTCATCGATGCATTTGTGCGAAGTTCACGTGTTTTCGTATTCCCTGTGTTGCGATATATCGCCCCTAAAGTTGCGATATATCGACATACGTTGAAATATTATACACGTAATTGCACTTTTTCAGCTTAATTTGAATTTGGTAAACTGCTTTGACTGAGTCATATAACGTTTTTAAAGCTGCTGGTAGGTTCTAGGGTTTTCAAATATTTCTTTTATAAAACTATTAATAAAAAATGCTTAATTTCTCAATAAACATGCACACGACAAGTGTCATGATCTTATTACTTCTATCTAAACCTTATAGTATAATAAATAACATCTTTATAATCAGCTATATTAATCAAACCTTATGTTATAATTAATATTCTTAAACTATAGGTTAAACTTATAAAATCTATAAGTGTTGCAATGGGTGTTCAACAAAGTCTCGGCTTGAACCAAAATCCACAGTAATAAACATATTATAACTACTACTAGCTATTACTACAACTGCTACTATCTAACTAGCTAAGTAAAGTTCTGGAACTCTACAGAGATGTTTTAGCTTTATTTTGAAGCAAAAAGTGGGTTCAAAGCTAACAATGGAGATGCCCTCCTCCGAAATTGCAACGACACTTAAAACTTCATCATTTTTTTATTTTTATAAATGAAATGGCGTTGTTAATTAGATTATTTCAACTAAAAGACTACTTTTGAATATTCTTCTCTTTTAATTAATATGTATATGCTACTTTTTGCTCCTTTTGCTCTTAGTATCGCCACTTTTTTTAGTTAATTAATTAAAAAATGAGAAAGAAAATGGTGCCCTACTTTCTTGTAACCTTAAAGAAATTAGTACTTGAGCTCTTATATCATAAAATATTTGTATAATTTCTTATACATATTGTTACACCCAGATTTCGAGCATAAGGAATTATGATCCCGAAATCTAGGCTTGTTAGGTGTAAGCTCGAAATAAGCACAGTCATCATTTGATCCACCAGTCAGAGACAGTTTCCGTAAATGACGACCTCGTGAGCTCAAGGAGAGTGTAGCCTCGAAGATGCGACGAGCTTATGAGATAGGCTTGCAACTCGCAATAGCAAGGGTTCAACACTTGTATAAGTTTATGCATCTCTTGCCCTTAGACAAGATGGTTCGAGCGTGATTTGCTAAGCATTTAATATGCAATTAATGTCCACATTTAACAACCAACATGCCTCCATAACAATCACGCATGTCATATACACAGGGTGCAGTTTTCTTACCTCAGGTTCGAGCGAGAAATAATATATGAACGACCCTTGAGAATGATTGACCTTTATTTCATTAGCGGTCACCTAGTCATAACCAATTAGAAGCCATTAATAAAGTAAATCAATAAATGGTTCACAATCTAAAACCACGCTTCCGGAATCAATCCTACACTCTCGAGAATCTCAATCTACTCAAATGGGGTAAAGGAAGAAACCCCCGAGCCTTAAAAATAATCCCGAGCCCTAAAAATGAGATTTGCTGGAATTGGCCTAGTGCTGGGGCACTGCCAAATGGCACTGGGGCACTAACCCAAAGCAGAGAGACCCATGTCTCTGCCCTGCATAGTGCTGAGGCGCTAGGACTGGCACTGGGGCGCCAGCTTCAGACCAGAGAAATTTCTGGTTTTCCCTCCTTGCGATTTCCCTTGAAACCAACCCTCCAAACCAATCCCAAACCTTACTAAAACATCCAATTCAACCCGTAAACTTCATCTACATCACACCCTCATCAAAACCCAAGCAATCTTACTAAAAAACCTCCACCAATTCCCAACTATCCACATCAAAATCTATAAGCTGAAAACTATAAGAAAAACATAGTATAGCTTATATTCATGGATGATTTCTTACCTCAAGCTGGTTTTGACTCCTCTTCAATGGATGAACCAAGTTTATAAACTCTAATCCTTGATTTCCTAGCTTGATTCTTCAATTTGGGCTCAAAAACTCCAAAGGAGAAAGAGGGAAGATGAGGAACAGGAAGAAGGGTGAAGCAGCTCTGTTTTCGGTTATGTTTTCTACAGGTTTCTACAATCCAAAAGCAGCTATATATCTTAGGGGTGAAATGACTATTTTGCCTCTAGGTCATTTAAAAGTTTCTAAAGACTCCCAAGGGTAAAATCGTCATTTCCAACCTATTTCGTTAATCATAATTAACACCCTCCAATTCCCGTTATTCTCGATATTCTCAAATACCAATAATTCATATCCTGTTATCCTTTAATTCCCAGCAACGTTCTAATCATTAAATCACCCCGAGACTCACCCCGAGCCTCGAACTTAATCCCATTATGACTAAACTGCTACTTAATATTCAAAGATCGTCTCATGCCGAATAGCTCAAACAATTCCACATTATAATGTGGCCTCAACAATATATCACCGACATGCATACAAATATACAATTATGCCCTCAATGGGCCAAATCACCAAATTACCCCTGTCATGAAATGTGGACCCACATGCATGCATTTAACATCATATTATAATATAATTCACATAAACATGCATATAATAGTTTAATGGCATAATAAATCAATTATGGCCCTCCCGGCCTACTAATCCAACCATTAAACCACATTAGGGATTTCAGGGCATTACAATAATTCCGAGAGATATGTTCCAATTGTGGAACTTGAGAATCACCAGCTGCGCAAACAGTTGGCAGAAGCTACCAAATGCAATGAGGAGTTAGCCAGAATGGCTGCAGAGGCACAAGCGTCTCCATGAGACACTCAGGCCCCACCTCGTAGGCCTAGGGGACGTCCTCGCAAGAATGCAGCTACCTGGAGGGTGGAACAAGCACCGCCACCAACATCCCATCCTGTTCAGGCAAGACCTCAAAGGGGGAATCGGACTGAGGCCACTGCCAACCCGACTACAGAAGCACACACGAGAATCGGGAATAACCAAGCCCCCTCAGTGGCTCCGACCCCAAATCCTGGTGCTGCGCAGAATGCCTTGGAGCCTAACCGGGCAAAGTCAGGACCTTCCAGGTCTAACAATGGGAGACAGCCACTGTAACGCCCTGGATAGCCAGGACCGCTACACTGTGTACTTATAAAGGTGCAGGACTTGCTAATCACGTCATTTGGTCAAAACGTGTCACAAAACCATAAATGTGCTAGGGATAAAATGGTTTTGGTCTCAAAAGATACATTTCATATACTTAAACAAATTTACATGTGGGATCCAAAAAAGGTACAGTGTTTAAAGGTTAGTTTACAAAATTTCCAAAATACAGACTTCCATCAGCCACTCTAAGGAAAAATAGACATTTATAGCTTTTCTATTCCTGTCATCCTCTCAACCGTGGCAACTGAGCAGCTAGTCATGTACATTCCGCCCACAGAGCTCTCCAAGTTAGGGCTGATCAAGTTTGCCCTTGCCTTTACCTGCACCACGTAGCACCCATGAGCCAAGGCCCAGCAAGAAAACATATTACAAATCTCAACAATCATATCAATAGAATAATCCATCAAGCATGATCAACCACTTAACAATCCACATTAATCACATAGCATGTAATCAGAATCAAAGATGCAACCAATCATTAATAACAGTCAAATCACATAATAACTAGGGCCGACAACTTAGGCCGCACCCTTTATTTACCCCACTGACTCCGGCCCGCTTAAACCGAGCTCAGTGCATAATAAGCTGTCCTCGGCTACCAGTGGCCGAGCCGTGCCCTGTGCACAAGTGTAACCTTTGGCACTCTTAGGTCGTTGGTTTACCATTTACATGGCATAATACCATCCTTTTCAATACATACATATTAGGGAACCCTTAGTCCCATTACAAATACACAACCGGGTGCAGTTTTCTTACCTTTGACTTCCAAGTGTACTAGTTACGAGCAATGCTCCTTGAGCGCAATCCGATCCCCGAGCCCTAGCTTAGCACCTAGTCACAACCAAGATATAGGATACCATCAACAATCTTAAATGAGCTTCTAGACAAAGTTCTAGTCTCCGAAACATTGAACTTCACCAAATATGCTAAAAGATTCAATCTCGAGCACCCTAGGTTAAATTCCCAAGCCTAGAATCTTAAAATCCCAAAATTCCTTAAGGGCTTCAGCATTAGCCACCCATGCCGTGGCATGGCCCCAACCAGAGGCCTCCTAATGCCCAAAAACAGGTAAAGGCTGTGGCCCTACTCAGACCATGCCGCGACCGCCCTCCTTCCTCAGCACCCATCAGCTTCGAAGGGCCGCGGCTCACCAAGAACTATGCCGCGGCCCGACACCTTCGAACCCAGAAAAACCTCCATTTTTTACTCTCAAATGTCATGTAAACTCCTTCAAAACTACCCCAATTCCACAATTCAATTATCCAAAAACTTCCCACAAGATTCCAACAACACAACCTAGCTGAAACCTAGGCTAGAAACCCATCAAAAACCCATTTCAATTACTGAAACTTTCTAACTCAAGAACACAAAACCCAGCCATGAAAACACTATAACTCAGCCATTAAACCTTAAATTAGAGCTTACCTCAGCTGCAAAACCACTTCTCTAAGGAAAATCAAAGTTAATTCCCAAGCTTTTCCACCTTAATTCTGCCCTTAACATCAAAATCACAACTATCTCACTACTCAACCATAACTCAGAATTTCTAACCAAAAATAAAGGAATTCAATGCTTACCTTAGTACTGATTAAATTTCCTGGATGATTCTTGAGCTAAGTCTCTAAATCCCTCCTTCAATCCACTGAATTCCAGCTGAATTCCTCTAAAATTTTTAGTGTTTTTCCTTGAGAGAGAAGAGAGAGAAAAGGGCTGAGAAACAGAGTCGGTTTATTATGTTTTACTGTTTTCTATAGCTCCTTAAGTCTATCCTTAGGAAATTAAGCTAATCCCAAAGCTCGGGGTACCGGAAACGTCCCAGAGGGCAAAATGGTAAAATTCCCCAATATTCCCACCTAAACTTCCTAACCTCAAATATATCTCCAATTATTTATTTTCATAACCCAACCACCTGATACCTGAAATACCCCTTGACTTGTCCAAAGTCAAGCATTAAGCCCCGTTGTGACTTTCCCGCTGTCTAGCTCCCTAGGATTGCCTCAAGTCGCCCGCTGCAGATTTACCCACATAATAATGTGGTTCTCATAAGTATAACATTTAATCACATTTATATTCATATAATCATACAAGCATGCTTATCATGTAATCATGCGTTAAGTCAATAAATTCACACATAAACCAATTATGCCCTCCCGGCACACTAATCAAGGCCCTTAAGCCATATTAGTGAATTTGGGTCGTTACAACTATCCCCTCCTACTGAGAATTTCGTCCTCGAAATTTACCTGAATAGCTCGGGATACTGATCTCGTATCACTGTCTCTAACTCTCAGGTCGCTTCCTCGACCTTGCTATTTCTCCACAACACTTTCACTAACGGAATTGTCTTATTTTGTAAGACTTTGTCCTTCCGATCCAAAATCTGAATTGGTCGCTCTTCACAGGACAAGTCTTTCTGTAACTCTAAGTCCTCATACTTCAGCACATGTGTCATATCTGAGACATACTTCCGCAACATGGAGACATGGAGCACATCATGAACTCTTGACAGCGACGGTGGCAAGGCCAACCTATAAGCCACCTGTCCAATCCTTTCTAGAATCTTGAAAGGTCCAACAAACCGAGGGCTCAGCTTGCCCTTTACCCCAAATATCCTCACCCCTCTCAGTGGTGAATCTCACAGAAACACGTGGTCCCCAACCTGGAACTCCACGTCCCTATTCTTATGATCAGTGTAGCTTTTCTGTCTACTCTGCGAAGTAAGCATTCTAGCTCGAATCTTCTCAATAGCCTCATTGGTCTTCTGAACCATGTCTGGCCCTCAAGCGTTGCGGTCCTTCCCCAAGCGCCACGATCCTTCCCAAAATAACAGAGGCAACAGCCTCGGGCTCCTACACCCAAGCGCCGCGGCATTGCCTCCCTGCAGCCAAAAACCCTTGTTTTCTCCCATTAAAACCTTATTTTTTTTCCCTCTTTCAATCCTTCCAAAAACTTACTCAAAGATCTCCAAATCCAAAACCGAGTATTACCACAACAAAATCAACATACCATCAACAAAACCCAAGCAAATTTTCTCAAAAACCTCCATGAATTCCCAACTAACCACATCAAAATCTCTTGACTAAAAACCATAAGAAAAACAGAGCAATTCTTGAAATTCATGGATAAAATCTTACCTCAAACTGGTTTTGAATCCCTTTCAATGAATGAATCAAGTTCCTAAGCTCAAACCTTTAGTTTCCTAGCTTAATTCCTCAATTTGGCTTCAAAAATTCCAAAGAAGAAAAGAGAGAAAATGATGAACGTGAGGAAGAAAGCTTGGCTATGTTTTGTTATATTCTTTCTACAGGTTTCTACAGCCAATAAATCATATATATCCATGCCAAATGACCTTAATGCCCCTAGGTCCTTTAAAAGCTTGAAAAGTCTCCCCAAGGGTAAAATCGTCATCTTCCACCTATTTCGTTAATCATAATTAACACTTTCAAATTCCCGCTATTCTCGATATTCTCAAATACCAATAATTCAAATCTCGTTACCCTTTTATTCCCGGTAACGCTCTAATCACCAAAACACCCCGAGACTCACCCCGAGCCCCGAGCTTAGGCCTGTTATGACCAAACCGATAGTTTATACTCAAAGATCATCTCATGTCGAATATCTCGAAAAAAATCCACATTATAATGTGGCCTCAACAATATATCACAAGCATGCACCAAAATATACAAATATGCCATCAACAGGCCAAATTACCAAAATACCCCTGCAATCAAATGTGGACCCACATGCATGCATTTACCATTATATTATAATGTAATTCACATAAACATGCATATAATAATTTAATGGCGTAATAAAACAATTATGGCCCTCCCGGCCTACTAATCCAGCCATTAAACCACATTAGGGATTTTGGGGTATTACAGTAGTGGTGGATCTTCCATCTGCCTACAATGTACTGCTCGGGAGACCCGCCCTAGTGGGGCTGGGGGCAGTTTCATCTGTTAGGCATTTGGCGATCAAGTTCCCGACTTCTGGTGGCATCGGGACTTTGAAAGTGGACCAGCTTGTGGGAAGGGAATGCTACAACATTTCCATTAGAGGAAAGAGACAAACAAGTGCATAGGCACTTGTCATAATTTAGAATGAGGATGGGACGATTTTCGAAATAGATGAAGAGATCGACCCCAGAATAGAAGAAAGGGTTGATCTCGAGTCACTTGAAGAGCTCGAATAGGTCAAGCTCGAAGAAGTCGATCCCCCGAAGACTGTGAAGTTGGGGAAAAACCTTTCTGAAAAAGCCAAGTAGCAACTAATTTGCTTCTTAAAGAAGAACCAAGATGTTTTCGCATGGTCACCTTCGGCTATGGTAGGAATAAGCCCAAATGTGATAAGCCATGCACTTAATATTGACAAGAGCTTGCCCCCGAAGTAGCAAAAACGAAGACTCCTAGACGATGATAGAAAGAAAGCCCTAAAGGGAGTGGTCGAAAGGTTAAAGGCAAATCGGTTTATACGAGATGCCTTCTATCCTGATTGGGTTGCCAACCAAGTATTGCTTCTGAAATCCAATGGGACATGGCGAACCTGCATTGATTACTCCGACCTCAATAAGGCATGCCCCAAGGATTGTTTTCCTCTGCCTCGGATCGAACAGCTCGTAGATGCCACAGTTGGGTACTGTCTTATGTCATTAATGGATGCTTATTATGGATATAACTAGATCTCCATGCACGCACTAGACCAAGAGAATACGAGCTTTGTAATTGATAAAGGGTTGTCCTGTTACAACGTCATGCCCTTTGGGCATAAGAATGCTGGAGCAACGTACCAAAGACTTGTAAACATAATCTTCTCTGAGCACATCGGAAATAACATGGAAGTTTATGTTGATGATATGTTAGTCAAATCTAAACATGATGATAACCATGTGAACGACCTAGAAGAATGCTTTGTCGTACTACGGAAGTACAACATGATTCTCAACCCCCAAAAATGCTCTTTTGAAGGTTAATCCTGACAATATCCAGGCGTTAATTGATATGCCCTCACCTCAAAAGCATAAAGATGTCCAGAGTTTAACTGGACGGATGTCGGCATTAAGTAGGTTTGTTTCTAAATCTACAGACCGTTGTCTTCCATTCTTCAATCTCTTGAAAGGAGGCAAAAATTTGAATGGATAGAGGAATGAGAGCACGCATTCCAAGACCTAAAGAAACACCTCGCGAAACCTCTGATCTTGTCAAAACCTATTACAGGAGAAGTCTTATACTTGTTTCTCGCTACAACCGAGCACGCCATTAGCGATGTGCTCGTCCGAGAAGACAAGAAGGTACAAAAACCAGTGTACTATGTCAGCAAGAGGTTACTGGGGGCAGAATCGAGATACCCTTTGATGGAAAAACTGGCTGTCAACCTGATCCACAAATCTCAAATGCTCCGACCTTACTTCCAAGCGCACCCCATCCATGTGTTGACTGATCAACCACTGCAACAAGTCTTGTCCAAACCAGAGGCCTCGGACAGATTGTTAAAATGGGATGTTGAACTCGAATAGTTCGAGATCACTTATCATCTGAGAACGGCCATAAAGGGACATGCCTTGGCAGACTTCATCGTGGAATGTATGAGAGTATCTGATGTCGAAGTTATAACCCCAGCCCGCGAGCTATGGAAACTTTATGTCGATGGATCTTCCAACGAAAATGGATCGGGGGCAGGAATCATATTAACCACTCCAGCAGGAAATCGATTTCACTCCGCCTTGAGGTTCAGCTTCAAAGCATCTAATAACGAGTCTGAGTACGAAGCTTTATTGATAGGACTCCGCATAGCCAAGGAACTATGGCCAAAGGAATACACTGCTACAGTAATTCACAGTTGGTGGTCAAACAAATTCTGGGGGAATATCAAGCTCGTTGCATAAGTATTGCTGCTTATTTAGAAAAATCCAAAGCTTCTCTTGAACATTTTGAGTTCTATGCATGGAGCAGGTTCCCCGAGAACAAAACTCAAATGCAGACACCTTTGTTAGGCTCGCTACATCCAATGAAGTCGACACGCTAAATGTAGTACCAATAGAATACCTGTCAACTCCTAGTATCAGCGAGCCTAAAGAGGAAGACGTGTGCATGATTAACTCCGAACCAACCTGGATGACCCCAATAGTTGATTACCTCGAAACCGGCTGTAACGACCCCAAATTCGCTAATGAGGCTTAAGGGCCTTGATTAGTGTGCCATGAGCGCATTATTGGGTTTAATGTGATTTGAATGATTTTATAGATTTAAATGCATAATTATATGATTAATAATGCTTGCATGATTATATTGGTATTAGTGTGATATATATATGGTATTGTGAGAAGCACATTATTATGTGGGTAGGTCTGCAGAGCACGACTCGAGGCGATCCTAGGGCTAGATTACGGGGAAAAGTCACAACGGGGCTTAGCAGTTGACTTTGAATAACTCAGGGGTGTTTTAGGTATCAGGAAGCTATTTATACTATCGGGATATGAAAATAGATATATGGAGATATATTTGAGGTTAGGAAGTCTAGGCGGGAATATTTGGGAAATTTACCGTTTTTCCCTCGTGGACGGTTTCGGCACCCGAGCCTCAGGTTTAACTTAACGAGATAAGATAAACTTAAGGAAAACATTAGAACTAAAAATAGACCGACCTTTCTCTTTTCCTTCTCTGCTCTTTTCTCTCTCAAGGAAACTAGGCAAACCACAAGGGGCAAAACTAGGAATTTTGCTGGACTTTGAGCTGGGAATTCAGTGGGGGATTTTGAAGCTTAGCTCAGAGATTATTCAGGGAACACTTAATCAAGGCTAAGGTGAGAATTAAACTGTGTTTTGAAGTTAGAGGCTTTGAGTTCTTAGCTGGGTACTAAGATGATTGTATTGTTAATGTTTAAGGTTGAATTTGAGCTGATAAACTTGAGACTTAGCTGGGAGTTTGCTTAAAGAAGGAGTTCAACTGAAGAGGTAAGCTCTAATTCATGATTAGAGGTGTAAATTCGAGTTTTGCATGGCTAGTTGGGTGTTTTGAGGTTCTTGAGTTTTAGAGATTGAAACATGGATTTCTATCAGTTTTAGGCTGAGTTTTCTGTTGAATTATGTTGCTAAAGTCATCCTAAAAGTGTTGGGAATGTTTGTTTTTGAATTAGGGAGATTTCGGGTGATTTTGGGTAAGGTTTTAAGGATTGAAATGGTGAAATTTTTGGGATCGAAGGGAGGGGCCGCAGCTCTGTTCTAGAGCGTTGTGGCCCTAGGATGAAGATGAGCCAAGGATGCTCGACCAAGGGTGAGCGCCGCGGCGCCCAATGCAAGGGCTACGGCGCGTGTCTCCTTCCAGGCAAGCCCTTGGTTCTGTTTTGAAGGCAGGTCCGCGGCTAAGCTTCAAGGGCCGCAGCCCTTGGGTGCACACTTGAACATTTGGGGATTTTAGGCATGGGAATGTGGTCTAGAATGCTCGGGATCGATTTCACCACCGTGCTTGGCGGAATTCAGATTCCTGGAAGTTAGTTTTGTAACCGGAAACCCTAATTTGAATATTAATGGAACCCTATACCTTGGTTGTGACTAGGTGATAAAAGCATAGGCTCGGGAATGGATCGTGCTTTAGGAGCGTTGCTCATAATCCGAAACCGTAAAGATTAAAGGTAAGAAAACTGAACCTGGTTGAATATCTGTGGCGGGACTAAGGGTTCCCTATTGTGTATGCTTGAAAAGATGGTATTATGCCATGCAAGCTAATTAGTGAACCAACGACCTAAAGGTGCCAAGGGTTACATTAGCGCACAGGGTGCGGCTTAGCCACTGGTAGCCAAGGACAGCTTAATATGCACTGAGCTCGATTTAAGCGGGCCGGAGTCTGTGGGGTAAATAGAGGGTGCGGCCTAAGATGTCGGCTCTGATTATTATGTGATATGAATGTTATAAGTGTTTGAATGCATCCATGATTCTGAATAAATGTTGAATGATTAATGTGGATTATTTGATGAGAGTTCATGCTTAGTAAATTGACTATTTGTTATTATTGTTTGTGTTGCAAATGTTTTCTTGCTGGGCCTTGGCTCACAGGTGCTACGTGGTGCAAGTAAAGGCAAGGGCAAGCTTGATCAGCCTTGATAGGAGAGCTCTGCGAGCAGAATGTACATGGACAGCTGCTCAGCTGCCACAATTGATATTTAGGCAGGGACGCGAGACCCAAAGATTGTCCATTTTGCCTTAGCATGGCTAACAGTTGTTTGTATTATTTTGGAAGTCTGTAATCCAACTTTTTAACTCTGTTCCTTTTGGGATCCCATGTAAATAATAGTTTAATTATATAAAATGAAACTTTTGAGACCAAAATTTTTTTAACCCTAGCTCATGCATGTTTAGTGACACATTTTTAAATTAATGACTTGATTAGCAAGTCTTGCACCTTTATAAGTACACAGTGTAGCGGTCTTGGCTATCCAGGGCGTTACACCGACATTCTTCCAGCAGAACGGAACAAGGCTAAAAAATTGTTGTACTAGATTCCGATATACACTATTATGGAGGGAATGTTGTATCGGAGAGGATATTATATGCCATTTGTTACGCCCTAAACTCCAAGGACCGTTACGGTGTGCATTTTAAACAATGCTAAACTCACTAATAAAGTCATTTGGCCATAATCGTGTAACTAAGGATGATTAGCGGTTTAGGGTTAAATTTTTTGGTTAAGATATAACGTTTCACTAAAACGTTTACTGTATACTTTGGGATCCCAAAATATTTAATTTAAAGGTTATTTACAACAAAAGACTTACAACCAGCCCACCTAAGCAGCAAAATAGGGTTTAAACCTAGTTCCTCTTTAAACCCTCGACCGTGGCAGTCGAGCAGCCGCATATGTACACATCGTCACCTAAGCTCTCCAACTCAAGGATGGTACAACTTTCTTTTGCCTTTACCTGCACCACATAGCACCCGTGAGACGAAGCACAACAAGAAAACTCAATATGCTCATGAACAGTAATAACATGTTGCTAAATCATAATGTGCATGCCTAGCAATAGTAGCCCTATTCACGCATGCAATTAAGTCCAAATAATGATGGTTGTGGGCCATGCCCTCCTGTATGGATGACTATCAAATCAATTCTAAACAAATGAGTGATTAACTCTTGAGGTTCCGATAACCATGCTGGGGCTTATTGCCCTAATCAAATGAGTGACAGAGGAGTAAGTCACTAACGTGGGTTCTGCACCCTCAAATGAGTGACTGAGAAGTAAGTCACTAACATGGGTTCTGCACCCTTAAATGAGTGACTGAAAGGTAAGTCACTAACATGGGTTCTGCACCCTCAAATGGGTGACAGAGAAGTAAGTCACTAATGTGGGTTCTGCACCCTCAAATGAGTGACTGAGAAGTAAGTCACTAATGTGAGTTCTGCACCCTCAAATGAGTGATTGAGAAGTAAGTCTCTAACATGGGTTCTACACCCTCAAATGAGTGACTGAGAAGTAAGTCACTAATGTGGGCTCTGCACCCTTAGCCATGTGACGATGCAGTCACCTGGGCCTTCTGGCTCTGGCTCTTAGTAACTAGCCATAGGCTAGACAAGTGCTTTTAGTTTTCATCGAACATGAGGTCGGTTCGACATTAATGTTTATGTTGAGTCATTCAATGCAGATGTCAATTAGATCTAATCTTTCGAGTATGCGTTCATGACATTTATGCCGCTCTTGACTCATAGGTCAATAACATACGACCAGTGCTCAATACTACTGTCGAACTTGACTAGTAAGTCACAACTTCACAGTCAATTCTTACACCATTGCCGATTCTGACTAATAAGTCAGTTCCATTCAAAAGTAAGCAATATTTGCTAAGCATTTGATATGCAATCAATGTCCACAATTAAACACTCAACATGCCTAAATAATAACCATGCATGTCACATATGGGTTGCAGTTTTCTTACCTCTGGTTCGAGCGAGAAATAATAAAAGAACGGCCCTTAAGAATGATCGATCCTTTGATCATTTAGCGGTCACCTAGTCATAACCAAATATGGAATCTCATCAATAAAATAAATAATAAAAAGGTTTATAATCTAAAACCTCACTCCCGGGACCAATCCCGTGCTCTCGGGACTGCCAAACCACCCGAACGGGGTAGTGGAACCATCCATCAAGCCTCCAAAGTCATCCCAAACCCTAAAAATAGGTTTCGGGAAAGTGAATTAGCGCTGGGGCGTTGCCCAAGTAAGAGAGAACCCTTAATTCCTGCTCTGCCTAGCGCTGACGCGCCATTAACAGACCAGAAAAACTCTGGTCTTCTCCCCTGCGATTTCCCCTGAAAACCAAGCTTCAAAACAAACCTCAAACATCATCCAAACCTATAATTTAACCCCAAAACTTCATCCATACCTCAACCTCATCAAAACCCAAGCAAACTTTCTCCAAAATCTAATTGAATCCTCAACTATCCACTTCAAAATTCTGAGCTAAAACTAATAGAAAAACAGGGTATAAACCAAAGTTTTTCATGGCTAAATTTCTTACCTCAAGCTTGAATTAGATCCTCTTCAATGGTTAAACCAAGGTCCTAAGCCCTCAAGCCTTGCTCTCCTAGCTTGGATCCTCAAAGGGAGTTTAAAAAAAAAACAAAGGAAGAAGAAAAAGGATGATGATCGTGAGAAGAAAGAGGAAGAGGCTCCGTTTTCTAAGGTTACCTTCAGCTGAGGGAAAAGGTTGCTAAATCACAGATTTTGGCTCAAATGACCACTATGCCCCTAAGGATAAAAACTTTCCCAATGCCCTCCAAGGGCAAAACCGTCCTTTCCCGACTATCTCGTTAATTATAGTTAACACCCTCCAATTCTCGTTATTCTCAATATTCTCAAATGATAATAATTCATATCTCGTTACCCTTTAATTCCTGGCAACGTTCTAATCACCAAATTACCCCGAGCCTCGAAACTAACCCCGTTATGACCAGACCGAAAACTTGCACTCCATGATCGTCTCATGCCGAATGGCTCGAATAAATCCACATATAATGTGGTATTATTCATAATTCACCCACATGCATGAAAATACACAATTACGCCGTCAACGGGCCAAATTACCAAAATGCCCTTATAATTAAAAATGGACCCACATGCATGCATTTATCATCATATCATAATATAATTCACATAAACATGCATATAATCATTTAATAGCATAATAAATCAATTATGACCCTCCCGGCCTCCTAATCATGGTCCTAAACCTTATTAGGGATTTTGGGGCATTTCACCATTACTCCGATGTGTGACTCCACCCGAGTCAAAGAAAATCCTAGAGGAAATTCATGAAGGATTTTGTGGAGACCATACTGGGGGGCACTATTTATCAAAGAAAATTATAAGACAAGGGTACTTCTGGCCCACTGTCAAAGCAGTCGCATTCGAATATGTCAAGAAATGTGATAAATGTCAGTAATTCGCTACAATTCCACGAGCTCCACGATCCAAGCTAACCATGATGACCGCCCCTTGGCCATTTGCGTTATGGGGAATCAATCTCATAGGTTCCTTGCCAACTGGCAAAGGTGGAGTAAAGTATACTGTGGTCACGGTTGATTATTTTACAAAATGTACTGAGGCCGAACCCCTGGCAACGATTACCTCGAAAAATGTCCTGGACTTTGTGGTGAAGAACATCATCTGCAGATATGGAATGCCAAAGAAAATAGTATCAGATAACGGTACTCAATTTGACAGTGAATTAAAAAAAAACGAAATAATAAAAAGCTTTTTCTCCGTTTCCCATGCCCAAGCGAACGGCCAGGTCAAAGCAGTAAATAAAACTCTCAAGAGTTCTATGAATAAGAAGCCAAAGGAAAATGGCCCAAGGAGTTACCCCAAGTTTTGTGGGCATATCGAACCATAGCTCGCACTTCAATAGGGCATACCCTTTTTTCCCTGGCATATGGGTGCGAGGCCATGTTACCAATCGAGGTCGAAATACCCACAATTCGTAGCCATGCTTATGATCAAGCCTCGAACCAATCCCACCTCGAAGTAAGTCTGGACCTTATTGAAGAAAGGGGAGACGAAGCTCAACTGAGGAATGCAACATATCAGCAGCGAGCTACCAGATATTTTAATAAAAAAGTTCAGGATAGGAAGTTCGGATTGGGAGACTTAGTGTTAAGGTGTGTGTTCCTAGCTACAAGGGACCCGACTGCTGGCGTACTTGGACCTAATTGGGAAGGACCTTACCAGATCGAGTCAATTATTCAATCTAGAGTCTATAAATTGGCGAGACTAAACGGAGAATTAGTTTCTCGAGCTTGGAATGGCGAGCATCTACGACCTTACTATCAATAGTATAGGAATGATGTCTCTTTGTAACCAAGCATGTTTGTTTTTACAAATTTCTTATTAATAAAATATTCGATTCTTGTTCTTATATGTTGTATTTTTTGCAAACTCTCTTAAATCAATAACCTATGGTCACACTCATAGGATATTAAGGGGACATCAGTGGTATACATACCATAAGTTTGAAAAAACAAATAACATAAAAGAAAAATGTCTGGATAGTTAACCCGACATGCAAATATAGCATACATGAAAACTAGCAAATGTCTGGACCATTAACCCGACATAGAAGTTATATGTGTATGCTCGAAGTAAGTGTCTGGATATAACTAGATGCGCAAGCTAAGATAATTTGGACGTGACCAGATTATTAAAAAAATAAAGTGTCTGGATATAACCATACACTTGAGCTAAGATAATTTGGAAGTGTTTGGGTACGACTAGATACGCGAGCTAATGTGATCTGGGTACAACTAGATTGAAAATATGTGTATGGATTACAAACCAAACACGACCTATATAGGTTTGGAACAAACCAGCTAAAACTAATCGACACAAGTTGGAAAAAAGATAAACCCACTTCGACCTAAGTTGATATCGAGGTTGGAGTATTTTGCAAAAAAAAAAAAAAAGGTTTCGGCCTCATAACCTCAAGGAGCAACTTAAGGAAGAGGAAAAGTGACTAGAAAAAGCAAGATATAACTAAACTACCAGTCTTACATACCACTTAAGTACTTTCGAGTGTGTGGTAACAAT
The DNA here is from genome assembly GCF_963169125.1 of Humulus lupulus. Lineage (NCBI taxonomy): Eukaryota > Viridiplantae > Streptophyta > Magnoliopsida > Rosales > Cannabaceae > Humulus > Humulus lupulus. The sequence continues at coordinate 210,718,580 of NC_084802.1, forward strand.
AAGATCCGACCTTGACAAAAAACGAGGTCAGATACGGATACATTGAGCAAACTGTGCATGAATGCATCGAAACTTGAGCTGAAATCCAATAGATGTTTGTATGGCAAAAATATAATGGAAAGAATATAAAGGTAATGCTAAGCATAAAATTGCTTAATATATTTCGATCTAAGAAATGTAAGGCAAGAAATGTAATATAAATTGCTTAATATATTTCGATCTAAGAAATGTAAGGCAAGAATATAAAGGTAATGCTAAGCATAAAATTAAATGCAAAGTTTAGATAAACAAAAAATAACTCTTAAACGAGTTGTAAATTATTTCAGCCTCGAGGGCATAAAAAATCCTAACTATTACAAAAAATTTTAAATGGGACACAGCCCATGATGTCGCCTTTAGGAAGCAGGAGCATCCCCCCCCCCCCCCCTGGCAACACTCGCCTCCTTGGCCTTCTTAGCCTCCTCCTCGACTTCCTCCGCCTCCAGCTGAGCCTACCTCGAGCTCGTCCTTCTGGGTACCCAAGAAGCTTGTGTTAAGATCAGCAATGTTGGCTCAGATCCTATACATAGCCATACCCATTGCCCGATCCTTCCTTTGTTTGAATTCTTCAAGGAGGTGCGACTTTTCATCATCCATTATGTCAAAGGTGGCCTTCTTCTCCTCCTCGAGCTTGGCGATTATCTTTTCAAGATCCTTGACCCTCGAGTCCTTCTCTTCGGGCTCAACCTCCAGCTTTGACTTGGCAGCTTTAAAATCGTCAGCGAGCTTGAGCTGGAGATCCTTCGAATTTTGAGCATAACTCATGCTCGCCTGAACCTCATTGTTCAACTTATGATTCAGCTGAGCAACTGCAGCAAGAGCCTAATACATAAATAAATTAAGTCAGAACATGTTCCAAGTAAAGCTCAAACGAATAACAAAGTAAGAAAAATAACCGAGGAGATAAGCTCAGTACTCTTGTTGTAAAGGACATTGCAGTCCCAAGCGTTGAGTCCTTTTGGGGACTTTGGCAGGCCGACCAGCTTTTTGTGACTCTCTTGGGAGGTTGCTTTGTTTGGCTCCCGAGCATCTGTTGAACATGTTTTCGAGGTCAGAATCCATTTCTCCTGCATAATCAAGTTACACATTAGTGCACGAACTTAAAAATACTAATGTAAATGTGAAGCAAACATCTAATGGAAACTGTAACACCCTAAACTCTAGGGACCGTTACGGTGCACATTATGAACAATGCTAAACTCGCTAATCGAGTCATTTGGCCATAAATGTGTTACTAAGTATGATTAGCGATTTATGGATTAAAATTTTTGGTTAAGATATAATGTTTCACTAGAACATTTACTGTATATATTGGGATCCCAAAAATATAATTTAAAGGTTCATTACAAGAAAATATTTACAACCAGCCAATCTAAGCGGCAAAACAAGGTTTAACCCTAGTTCCTCTTTCAACCCTCGGCCGTGGCGATCGAGCAGCAACATATGTACACATAGTCACCTAAGCACTCCAACTTAAGGATGGTCCAACTTTCTTTTGCCTTTACCTGAACCACATAGCACCCGTGAGCCGAAGCCCAGCAAGAAAACTCAATATGCTCATGAACAGTCATATCATGATATCAAATCATATCTGGCATGCCTAACAAACAAAGCTCTATTCAAGCATGCAAATAAATTCAGATAATGTTGAGGAATCTAGGATAAGAAATCCTGCCCTCCTGATTGGATGACTATTAAGTCAATCCTAATCAGATGAGTGATTTAACACTTGAGGTTCTGGTAAACCATACTTAGTGACTGACAAGCAAGTCACCACGGGGATCAGCACCCAAAGCCATGCAAATGATGATCAGAATGATCATACAGAGCTTATAGCCCTGAGAAGATGAGTGAATATCACTTTGAGGTTCTATTAAACCATAACGAGTGAGTGATTGACAGGCAAGTCACTATGGGGATCAGAACCCATAGCCGGGTGACGGAACCATCACCTAGGCTTTCTTGCAATGGTTCTTGCAATGGTTCTAATCAGATGAGTGACTGATGGGTAAGTCACTAGCTTAAACATATTAGTGACTGATGGGTAAGTCACTAGCTTAAACATATTAGTGACTGATGGGTAAGTCACACGGGGCTCGGCACCCACAGCCATGTGACTAAATAGTCACTGTGGCTCTAAGTAACTAGCCTTTGGCTAGACAAGCGCTTTTAATTTTCATCAAACTTGAGGTCGGTTCGGCATTATTGCTCATGTTGAGTCATCCAATGCAGATGTTGATTAGATCTAATCTTTTATCGGCTCTGCGTTCATGACGCTTATGCTGTTTCTGGCTCTTAGGTCGGTAACACACGACCAATGCCAAATCTGAATGATCAAGGCCATGCACAAGTAAGAAATGCTATCAAACATATATTATATGTCAAATATCCAAATACAGGGCATTCAACATGCTTACTTACCAATTGCTAGCATAATTGGAATCATGCATAAACACAGAGACTCAGGCTCTCAACAGTCTCATATTCAATATTCATGGCATGCCCTAATCACATGTTTCTCGTGCATCACATGCATCACATTTAAACATCCAACATGCATCAAGAATAACCATGCATGTCACATATGGGGTGCAGTTTTCTTACCTCTGGTTCGAACGAGAATTAGAACAAGAACGACCCTTGAGAACGATCAACCTTTTAATCCTTTTGCGGTCACCTAGTCATAACCAAATATAACCTCCATTAATGAAAACCAACAATAATAGGATCGACCTTTTAATCCTTTAGCTGTCCCCGAAATGTACCCACACGGTGAGTAGAGTCGATCCCGGGCCTAAAGGATTGAAACCCCGAGCCAAAAACCCTTAAAAACACACAAAACAGGATTCTGAAGAAATAGGGCAGTGCCCCAGCGCTCTTCTCCGAACCATAACCGCCCCAAGCATCCCTGGGTAGCATTGTAGCGCCCCCTTGTGGGCGCTATAGCGCTACACCCAGCCTGAAATTCCCCTAAACCTTTCTCCTTCGACTCCTTCATTTCAAACTTGATTCAAATGCTTCCCAACCTCATTTTAACTCCCAAATGAACCCAAAAACCATCCCCACATGTCCTAGGCATCTCAACCCCAAGAACCCTAGTCAAAACTCCCATCAATTCTCAACTTTCCAACTTAAAAACCAGCTAAAACTCAACTACAAAAACAGAGCAAGAACAAGAGTTTTAACGACTAAAATCTCACCTCAATCGCAGCTTAGCACCCTCTTCAATGGTAGAACACAACCCTAGCTTGGGAAAGCTTGGTTCCCTAGCTTGATTCCTCAAAAGGGCTTGAAAATCCAAAGAGAAATGAGAGAGAAATGACCATCGGGAGAGAAGAGAAGTGAGGCTCTGTTTTTCTACAGCTTTCTAAACTTAAAGGGCTGATATAAATCCTTAAGGGTGAAAAGACCTAAATGCCCTCAAGTCTACAATAAACCTTAACAACCACCAAGGGCACAATCATCCTTTCGCACCTATTTCGTTAATCATAATTAACACCCTCAAATTCCCGTTATTCTAAAAAATTCTCAAACACCAATAGTTCATATCCCGTTACCCTTTAATTCTTGGCAATGCTCTTATCATTAAAATCACCCCGAGATTCACCCCTAGCCTTGAACTTAATCCCGTTATGACTAAACCGCTACTTTGCACTCAAGATCGTCTCATGCCGAATGGCTCGATCAAATCCACATTGTAATGTGGCCTTATCAATAAATCACAAACATGCACCAAAATACACAATTATGCCCTCAACGAGCCAAATTACCAAAATGCCCTTATAATAAAATGTTGACTCATATGCATGCATTTATCATCATATAATAATATAATTCACATAAACATGCATATAATCATTTAAAAACATAATAAATCAATTATGACCCTCTCGGCCTCCTAATCAAGGTCCTAAACCTTATTAGGAAATTTGGGGCATTACAGAAACAAAGGGACAAGTGACGAGAAACCTAACTGGAACTCTCCCCCGAGCTTGTGCTCAACGACCAAGTAATCCCCCTATCTTCAGAGGAGGCTGGGGGAGTCCCTTCCCTATACATGGAAGTTAACCGAAAACTATAGTCGTTTGTTCCATATTGAATGACTACCCTGTCCCACACTTCATGTAAACTGTACATAGTTTGGTATTTCCCTAGCCAACTATCGAACCTATGAACCTTATCATCTACCCAGGACCATAGATGGAAGTTATCCCTAGAATACGGGAAGAGAATCAGGGTGTCGGGTTTATATTGAAGCAGGGAAGGGGACCACAAGGCCGAGCTGAGAATGACTTTACCTCTGTCACTCGAGCTCGATGCCTCGTCGTTCGCATCATTTCCTGAGCATGGACTCCTGCGACGACGGGCTGGGGATCAGGCCCTCTGCCTTGAAGGAAGTTTGTCAGTGGGGAGTGGTGCATGCTCCCACATGACGTATTTTCGGTAGGTGGTGTCATCCGTCATTTGATCCTGCTCCAGGAGACCACAGGCTCGAAGTTTTTCTTCATGAAGAAGATATGACAGGGAGCACCTACTGTATGGCAACCGGAGCAGAACTACCTTGTGCTCCTTCATTGCATCCTTAGGGGTAGAACAGTGATAATTGGCTCGAGAATCGAATATATTACAATTAGATTGAGCCTAAACATTAATCGAGCACGAAAAGAAAGAGGAGTTTGTACTTACGAATTCATTGAAACGAATAGAACTTCAAAGGAGCCAGGCCATCTGTCCAGAAGAAGGTTAGCTTGAAATTGGGGGGATGGTTGGGCATGTCCTCAAGGATCTACTTCTCCTTGGGATAACTTGACAAATAGTATAAACCATCTCCTCCCTGAGCTCGGGAGTGGTTGCTTTTCAGACAAAAGAGATACAGGATCTCTCTTGGTGAAGGTCCTTCCCACTTCAGTTCGTGGTAAAGCGACCTCAGGGCTGACAAAACCCTGTATGAATTGGTCTAAAGCTAGAAGGGTGCGAGCCCCACAAAATCTAGAAAGTCCTTAAAAAGGACTTCAGGGGTAATAGATCCCCTGCCTTCATATGCTTGCGACTCCAGGCCGTGAGTTTAAGTTTATTATAAGGGCGACCATCGCCCGGAGCGAAGCAGCTTCGCTCATTGGAGGTAGGAGGTCGACCCCTCAGCGAGCCTAATAATCCTAAGCCATGATGAACCAGAATGTCGGAGATTTGTCCTAATGAAGACACTGAGCTCCAATAATGTTTGGCCTCTAAAAATTCCCCCTGGATGTGGGGACAGTAACGGGCAGCGAGCTAGACGGACGATTTGATGACTCATCCATCAGTGACATACAAGTTCACCAGGCTTGAAGGCAACAGTTACTTTGAGTGTAGGGTCGAGAGGGATCGGTCTAAGCCCGGGGTTCAGGTCTGGATAGATAGCGACCCGAAGTTTTTTCCTTTCCCCCTCCTCAACCTCGTCAATTTGACGTCGAAAATGAGCTCGAATATCTTCTTGCTCACACCTCACTTTATGCTCGAGGATTAGCCACTGATTTCGGGTGAAGGGCGATTCAGTGCTTGGAGTTGTCGAAGAATAGGGAATTGCAAACACAGACCCCCACCGTTTTTCAAGATTCTACGACATCTAGCAAGAAAGAAAAAGGTGAGGGCCAGACACACTAGAAATAAGAACAAAACTTTAAGTGATTCGAGCTCGAAGGCCCGAAGTCACGGAATAAGCTCGATCGAGATTAAAATCTCGAAGGAATGGGTCGAACTCGAGGGAACCCCCGAGCCATTGAAAGGCTCGGGCTTCGAGCGTGTATTTGACGCGGAGAATGGAAAGGGGATTTATTTTTAGAATCCCAGATTTTCAGGGAAAAAATTTACGGTTACTAGAAAAAGGTGATAATTTGGGAAACGTGCAATTTAAAACCCTAAATCATTACCCCATTTCTTGGTCTACACGATACATAACCCGTAAATAAAAAATAGCAATAAAAAAGCTATATTAGCATCCTCTACACTAAATCTGGGTATAAAACCCATGATATCAAAAAAAAATTGAACCTAAAGTTTACACAGCATCACCTGAACAATGTGATGGAAGTTACTGATTGCTACAAATAGTCTAGTACAAAACTAGTAAATATGCTCATGGTGCAATAGGAACACAAAAATGTAAAATCAAAATATATATTGTTATCCCCAAAATTTGAAAACAATGATGTGGCAATAGAAGTGACAAATGGCAAGGAATGGTTGGGTAATCTGGCTTAGGAGTGACCCAGTAGACCAAGGAAGATTTTTGACTGACCAGTCAAATGTCATGACCGACCAGTCATGACCTTGGCCGACCAGTCACATGCTTGTCCGCCCAGTCATGGCCTTGGCCGACCAGTCACATGCTTGTCCGCCCAGTCGATGCCCTTGGCCAACCAGTCATGTCCTTGGTCGACCGGATAGGTGCATGTCCGCCCAGTTAGGTGCATGTCCACCCAGTTAGGTGAATGTCCGCCCAGTAAGGTGCTTGTCCGACAAGTGAAGGTTTGGCCGACCAGTGAGGAATTTTGGCCCTTATTTTTTCCTTCTGAGTGTGATATGGATCAAGTAGAAAGAGCAAGCCTACGCAAAAGATCTCAGAAACGGCTTCAACAAGAATCGGTCTTACCTGACGGGAATCTCTCAGATTATCCCATAAATATAGTGTTTTGAATATTATTATTAATTGAATATAGGAAGAATAACAAAATATCCCGATTATGGGGGACATCATCTATATGATCCTGAGCCTATAAATACAAGGCTCATGGCATCATAAAAGGGGTTTGGATTCTAATTTTCTAGAGAGAGTAATTGTATCTTGAGAGAACTCTTGTATTTTTTTTAATCTGCACTGAAGAAACTCAGTTGACTCAGGTTCATCTGATCTTGAGTGTAGATCTATAATGATAACTCTAAGTGGATTAGGCTATTACCAACACATTGGGGTTGAACCACTATAAAAATTGTCCGTGTCGTATATTTCTCTTAAAGGTTTTTGTCGTTTTGACGTCTACACGTCGTTGGCCAAAAACGCGGTCAACATTTTGGTGCTTTCATTGAGAGCCTAAAGAGAAAGACAGACAATCACTGTAGCATTATGGCACCCAAGAACACCAATGCGGCCTCCAAGAAGCCAGGTTCCTCTAAAGAGCCTACTAGATCAGAAGGTCCTGGTCCTCAAGACCACAAGACTAAGCCTAGAGTTCTGCTCAAGGACGTGACTCCAGAGGTTGAACAACTCCAGGAAGCCTGGGGGCTTTCCAGAAGGAAATGGCACAATTCAACGCCAGACAGGAGGCGTTCGCTGAAGAAATGGCTAGGCAGAAGGCTGCGTTTGAGCAGCAAAAATAGGAGATGGAGGCTAGGAGTGAGGAGATCCGGCGACAGGAGGAGGAGGCCGATAGGTGACATCACGAAGCTGCACTCGCTCTGGACGCAGCTACGCAACTGGCCCAGGCCAATGCCCAAGCTGTAGCACGAGCCACCGATCCAAAGGGGGAACTCCAGAACCCCCTCAAGGAGCCACCGATCAGAGACTTCTAGATTCGGAAGTCACAAATCAGGTAGCAAGAAAAATCCACCTGAGCAGGAGCAAAATAGAGCTCCTCGAGGTAAAGAAACTTCACACTTCAAAAACAGGCATGGTCGTGATGAAGCTGATAGTCATCACAGTGACCAGTCGAAGGAGAAGAATGATAACAACCAGCGAGGAGGAAAGGACTGCCCAGCACAGTCAAGAAGGCCACCACTGCATCCCAACCAGCAGCGGAGTGGCAAGGAGCATGTCCCGCACGACAAGCCTTCCAAAAAAAACTCAGAGTACGGTGTTCAACTGGTTAGAGAGGCATACCTCTCAGAAGGATCTAAGATATGTCATTGCTGACAGGAGAAGGACCGTCCTGTTCGAAGGGCGAGATCCGAACCGACCTACCAGACAAGTAGAAATACTTGATGATGGTGTGTCGGATAGGAGCGCCCGACCAAGCGGTCCCGAGAATGAGTCCCAAGCAGTGGCCCCAGGCATCCAAGCCCAGCTTGATGCTCTGACGGCAGCAGTTCAGGGTCTGTTGAAACGACCTTCTACAATCGATCCAGTAGACCACAGGAGTGGCAGCCCGTTCTGTGCTCAAATTAGAGCAGCCCAGCCACCAGCGAAGTACAAAGCACCGGTGCTGTAACGACCCAAATTTACTAATAAGGCTCAAGGGCCTTGATTAGTGTGTCGGGAAGGCATAATTGGAATATATGTGATTTAATGATTTAAAGCATGTTATATGATTATTTGAATATTTGAGATGCTTGACTATGTGTATTAGTATGCATGTAGGCACTGAATAGGTTAGAAGGGCATAATCATAATTTTGGCCCGTTGCGGGCATAACTGTATATATATATATGCGATAATTATTGAGACCACATTATTATGTGGATATATCTGTGATCTGTGATTCGAGACGATCCTAGTGAGCAGATTAGCGAAAAAGTCACGGCGGGGATTTATACCCGGCTCGGGGCGAGCCTGGGGTATAAATGGGAATTTAGAGAATATATTGGGGTATATTCTGACATCGAGGAGTATAATTGGTGATTAATTAGGTATCGGGAAGTAAGCGGAAAATATTAGAGACACTTGAGGAATTAGCGGGAATTGGGTAAAATGACCAAAATGCCCCTAAGTGGATTAAAAGACTTAGAATTAAAGGGGAGGGCATTATGGTCATTTGGATTTTAAGAGATAGGTATTTCTAAGGCTTTATGCTTAGTGGAAGTTGTAGAATAAGGTAGAAGTTTGAGAAAAGAAGGAAAAGAAAGAAAAAGAAGGGAAGAAAGCAGGGCATTTCTCCAAGGGTCGGTTTATGCTTTCCTTCATCATTTTCTTGTGTTTTCTTGGAGCAAAGCTCAGAGGGGAGTTAGGTTAGGCTGAGCAACAAGAATTCTGAGCTAGGCTTGAAGGATTGGCAAAGGCTTAGCAAGAACACACCATCACTTAAGGTAAGACTATGGAGTTTTCAGTTTCTGGTTTGGATTGTTTGAACTATGGTGTCTAAGCTGAATTGATGGGAACTTTAGGGGAATTCAAGCCAAGGAATGAGGAAGAGCAAGCTAAGGAGGTCTAGAGGCTAACTTAAAGTCGAATTTCCATCAAAGGTGTAAAATTCTAAGCTTTAAACTTTGAAGTTTTGATTGTTTTTGCTGAGTTTCTGAAGTCTAAGAGCAACAATGGTGAATTTTGGGATTAGGGGTGCATGTGGTTAGGTTTTGTATGATTGTGATGCTTAGGATGAGTGGAATATGTTAATAAGCTTATTTTTAAGTTTGGTTGAGGATTGGAAGAGTTTTGGTAAGGGTTGGCTCGAGGAAATCGCAGGAAGGGAAAATGCAGTTTTGGCTGTCTGTGACTAGCGCTACAACACTAGCCTTTGGGCGCTGTAGTGCTAGGCCAAGAATTCTGAGGGTGTTTAGGTTCTTCTTGTAGCGCTGTAGCGCCCGGCTTGGAGCGCTGTAGCGCTACCCTGTTTCCAGAAAGGGGTTTTTGAGTTATTTTCAAGGGTTTTTGCCCGAGGGTTCGGGGTTCGATTCCACCACCCCGTTTGGTGGAATTGGAGCTTCATGAGGGCTCGGGATTGGTCTCGAGACTAGGGTTCGGACTTGAGGTTTGGTGATAATTTTGATCTATGGTTGTGACTGGTATATTATTTTATAATATAATGTAAAATTATATTATATTATAATATAATGTTTTAGATTAAATAAATGTGACAAAGTGTGTCACATATTGTAACATATAATAGAGAGTTACAATATTTAGATGTATGAGATATATCCAAATAATGTAACATATTTGGTGTTACAAATTTGGAACCTCCAAATATTACCCTTTATTGTGTAAATTGTTGTTACACAATATTGAGATGAATTTCATAAAGCCATATGTGATATGGCTGTTAGAGATATGATTTTAACCCCAATAATGTGTTTTGAGAGTTACAAAATCATTTGGGAGGGTTTGGAACTGTTTGGAAAAATAGTATAATTTTTTGTGTTGAAATTGGTCAGTGGCCGCGGCCACCAACATTCAGTGGCCGCGGCCTGTGGGACAAAGACCAGTGGCCGCGGCCACCATTGTCTCTGGCCGCGGCCATAGGCCAAAAAACTGACCAATTTTCAGTTTTTTCAATATTTGTTGAACGTCTCAAAAAACTCAAATAACTCCCAAATCTATTTGTTAATTCCATATTAATCCAATTAAACATTGGTAACAGCCATGGGGGTTGGTGGAATTTGAAATTCAAAGGGTGTCTCTAAACTCTATAAATAGGAGCCTATAGCTCACTTGTAAGATACAACAATTTCTATCCATTAGAGCACTTGGCTAGAAACACCTTGAGGCTTGATAATTCCATAAAGCTTTTCCAATATCTGAGAGAGATCCCTTAGTGTTTGAGTTAGGGGGAAATAAGCTTTTGGACAAAGGTTTTAAACCTTGTTCAAGTTGGTGATCCCAAATCCTCTTCACTTAGGTTGTGTAAGTGAAAGTTTGATTGTGTTTCTGTTCTTCTTTTTATTCTATTGCTTTTCCTCTTATTCTCTTGTTCTATTTACTTGTATATTTTGTTTAAGAGTTGTAATCTTTTCATTTGGTCTAAACATTTTATTTTACTTGTAATCTTTTGCTTAGAGTTGTATTTTCACTATTCTCTTCTTCATCATCATCTTCTTCCTTTCTTTAGTATATTTGTATTTTCAGTTATAGAGTTGTAACCTTATTTAATCAATCTATATTTACTTGTAATATTATTGCATAGAGTTGTAATATTATAATCATTTCCATTGAGGCAGAAAAATATTTTCCTAACATTCAAAAGCTTATTCCTTTTTTGTTTCAATGGAAGGGGAGACAATCAAGATCATGAACCAAGACCTAGTGAGATTGGATAGGTTTGATGGATCCAATTTTACTAGGTGGCAAGACAAGGTGAGGTTTCTTTTAACCACTCTCAAAATTTCCTACATCCTTGAGTATTCCTTGGCTCCTCTAGCCGACCCATCTGACAAAGACACTCCCGAGGAGGTGGAGAAGAGAAGGAAGAGGGAGGAGGACAACCTTCTATGCAGGGGTCATATCCTCAATGCCTTATCCGATAGGCTCTATGACCTCTACACCGAGACCAAATCGGCCAAGGAGATTTGGGATGCACTTGAGAAAAAGTTCAAGGCGAAAGAGGAAGGTACCAAAAAGTTTTTGATATCTCAATACTTTGATTTCAAATTTTTTGGTGATAAACCTATTCTTCCTCAAATACATGAATTGCAAATTATTGTTAATAAATTGAAAGTGTTAAAGATAGAACTTCCCGAGGCCTTTCAAGTTGGTGCTATTGTGGCTAAATTACCACCAACTTGAAAGTGCTATAGGAAAAGAATCCTTCATAAAAATGAGGATTATTCTTTGGAGGAAATCCAAAAACATATTCGAATTGAAAATGAATCGATATGTAGAGATAAACTTGTGGAGGGGTCTAATGGAGAGACTTCCAAAGCAAATGCGGTGTCACAACCAAAACATCCCAAAAACAAAGGGAAAAAGGGTAATGAGAAACCTTTGGGTCCAAAAACCAACCCAAACAAGTTTAAGGGCGAGAAAGGTCCTTGCTTTGTGTGTGGGAAAAAGGGTCACTATGCTAGAGAGTGTAGACATAGAAAATACCAACAAGGACCCAAGGTGAACACAACTCAAGAGGAAAACATAGTTTCTCCCCTTAGTGAGGCGAATGCGGTCCAAGGCAAGGTGAAAGGGTGGTGGTATGATACATGTGCCACTGTCCATGTCACCTATGACAAATCATTGTTCAAGAACTTTGAAGAGTCAAAGGGCAACCATGAGATACAAATGGGCAATGAGGGCAAATCCAAGGTACTTGGCAAAGGTACTATTGATGTCTACTTCACCTCCGGCAAGAAAGTCACATTAGTGAATGTACTTTATGTTCCCGAAATAAGTAGAAACTTGGTAAGTGGTGATTTTCTTAGCAAGCCGAGCATTAAAGCCGTTTTTGAGTCCGATAAACTTATACTTACCAAATCAAATGTATTTTTGGGAAAGGGGTACTCTTGTGAGGGTATGGTTAAATTGTGCACCAATGATGTAACTTTCAATGTTATCAATAAAAATGCTAATTCCGCCTATATTGTTGAGTATGATTCTTTATTTTTGTGGCATCTTAGACTATCGCATATAGGTTTTTCAACCATTAAAATAATAGTAAATAGTTGTACGATTGCATGCAATATTAAAAACTATGGTAAATGTGAAACATGTGTTAAGGCGAAAATGATTAAGAAACCATTTCCTAGTGTAGAAAGATCATCTAATTTACTAGATTTAATCCAAAGTGGTCTTTGTGAATTAAATGGTGTTTTAACTAGAGGTGGTAAAATGTATTTTCTTACTTTTATAGATGATTTCAGTAGATATACCTATGTGTTTCTTTTAAAGCATAAAGATGAGACTTTTAATGCTTTTAAATTGTATAAATTAGAAGTTGAAAATCAACTAAATAAAAAGATTAAGGTGCTAAGAAGTGATAGAGGAGGAGAGTACTTCTCTAATGAATTCAATACATTTTGTGAAGAAAATGGTGCACTACACCTTATACACCACAACACAATAGTGTTGCCGAAAGGAAAAATAGGACTTATCTAGAGATGATAAATTCTATGTTGGTGTTTTCTAAGTTGAACTTCAACTTATGGGGTGAAGCGCTTTTAACCGCTTGTCACATTCTTAATCGAATACCGATGAAGAAAAATGAGATATTTCCATATGAGTTATGGAAAGGAAGAAAACCCAACATAGGGTACTTCAAAGTGTGGGGGTGTCTTGCATATTGCAAGAAAAACGAACCTAATAGAACAAAGTTAGGTTCGAGAGCCATAAAGTGTGCTTTTGTTGGTTATGCCAACAATAGTAAAGCTTATAGGCTATTAGACTTAGAGTCTAATATCATGATTGAATCTAGAGAAGTTGAATTCTTTGAGAACATGTTATGTGACAACAATTCTTAAGATTCAACATCTCTAAAGGAGAATTTGTTATATGAGAACAATTCTCAAGCTTCTACATCCAATGTTGATTCTCAAGAGGAGAATTCTCAAAACGATGTAAAGCAACCCTTTGAACCTAGAAGAAGTCAAAGGCTTAAAAATCATAAAAGTCTAGTAGTGGATGAGATAGATCCTCAACGAATTTCGTTCTACATGGTAGAAGGAAATAGAGAGGAAGTAATTAGGAAAATTCCTATTGTACTTCTCGTTGAGGATGATCCTAAGACTTACAAAGAAGCTATGCAATCGAGAGATAATGCATTTTGGAAAGAAGCCATCAATGAAGAGATGGATTCCATTCTTTCCAATAACACTTGGGAATTGGTAGACCTCCCAACGGGGTCTAAGCCAATTGGGTGTAAGTGGGTATTTAGGAGAAAATACCACACTGACGGCACTATCCAAACCTTTAAAGCTAGATTAGTAGCTAAAGGGTTTAGGCAAAAAGAGGGTATCGATTATTTCGATACCGATGCGCCTGTTGCAAGAACAACTTCGATAAGAATTTTGTTCGCTTTAGCCTCTATACACAACTTGTATGTTCATCAAATGGATGTCAAAATGGCATTCCTTAATGGTGACCTCAATGAGGAGGTCTATATGGAACAACCCGAAGGGTTTGTCCTACCAAAATATGAACATAAAGTGTGTAGACTTGTAAAATCCTTATATGGATTGACACAAGCTTGTAACGACCCAATTTCGCTAATAAGGCTTAAGGGCCTTGATTAGCGTGCCAGGAGGGCATAATGGAATTTATGTGTGATTTTATGAGTTTAATGCATGGTTATGATTTAAAGCATGTTATATGACTAATTGAACATTGAGGTGCATGACTACGTGGTTAGTATGCATGTTAGGTGAAATAATTATGCATGTGGACCCCGTTTGCATGATAGGGGTAAATTGGTAATTTTAGCCCGCTGAGGGCATATATGTGATAATTGTATTCTGTGATTTGTACCACGTGAGTGTGGTGTTATTGTTGTGATGCATGTGCCGAGACGGTCCTAGAGAGAAAATTAACTTAAAAGTCACAACGAGATTTTATACCCGGCTCGGGAGGAGCCTAGGGGTACCTTGGGAATTTTATGGTTAAGTTGAGATTTAGCGGGTAATGGTTATTGGTGATTGAGTAACCTGGGTAACCATTAGTTACTGCTGTGAGTAACAAGTTTAGGTGAAGGAAATGGTAGAATTACAATATAGGAGAAATGACTAGTGTGCCCTTGAGGTTTAGTTAGCAAAGGGTTTTGATGAAGGGGTAAAATGGTCATTTGGCAAGGGGTTTAGACAAATTTGAGCTGTGTTATAGGGGTACACGGTTTGGGCTTGGCATATATGTTGGGTTTTGATAAAATTAGAAGAGAAGAAAAAGGAGAAGAAAAGTTAGGGCATGAAGAAGAAGAAGATGAGTGGAGGAGCTGAAATTGGAGACTTAGAGGATGAAGGAAGCTTAGAGCTGGATTCTCTACTTAAGGTAAGGAATTTATGCATAATTAAGTTTGATTTATGTTTTGATTTGTGAAATTTGAAGCATGGTTTAAGCTTTTTCAAGCTTTGGTTTATGTTTTGGTTTATGGGTTTAGATCTCTTAAGTTGAGATCAAATGGGTGGATTTTGAGTATGATTGTGTTATTGAGTTGGGTTATGATGTTTTGAGATTGAGATATGTGTTTGGGATGGTTTAAGGTGAGGTTTAGAGATTAAAATGGTGGGTTTTTCTGGGTTCGAAGGGTCGGGCCGCGGCATGGTTCTTGGAGGGCCGCGGCCCTTGAAGGCTAAGATGCGCTGAGGATGGAGGGCGGGCCGCGGCCCTTACCTGTTTCTGGGCATTTTGTGGCCCTGTTTGGGGGCCATGCCGCGGCATGGTTGGGCCATGCCGCGGCATGGTTGGGCCATGCCGCGGCGCTTAAGGGATTTTGGGATTTTGAGAATTTAGGCTTGGGAATTTAACCTAGGGTGCTCGGGGTTGAGTCTTTTACCATGTTTGGTGAAGTTCAACGTTCCAAGTACTAGAACTTGGCCTGGAAGCTCATTTAAGGTTGTTAAAAGTGTCTTTTGTGTGTTGTGACTAGGATTTCGGGGAGGCTCGTGCTAGTGGACCGTGCTCGTGACTGTAGTGCATCGGAAAGCAAGGGATACGGGTAAGAAAACTATAACACCCGTAGGATAGGGCGTGGGCCCATAGTGTGATTGCCGGGCATGGCCCTATATTGCATGTTGCATGATGAGATGATTGCAGGGCATGGCCCCAGATTGTGTTGTGTGCAAATGTTTAACCTTAAATGAATCATGATGTGTGTGAATGATTATTTTGAATGTACTATACGTGTGATTATGATGAAATGAACGGCAAGGGCCGAGTGCGGCGTAGGCCGGGGCGGCCGTGGGGCCGAAAGTAACACACAGCACATGGGATGCTTATATTCAGGGTGGGACCCAAGGGATACATGAGTTATCCTCGCGGTGAGAACCGATACCCCAGGCTTCGGTAAGGCTCTGGGGCGGCATGGCCGTGTTTGCTTAGTCTAATGGTTGACTTGTTTATTTGTTGATTATCTGTTATGATAAACTGTATACATTGCATATGTTATGTTCTGCATGAGTTTTCTTGCTGGGCTTCGGCTCACGGGTGCTCTGTGTTGCAGGTAAGGGCAATGACTGAGTAAACCAACCATGAGTACGGAGAGCGTGAAGCGACGCGTACATGTTTGGCCTGCCCGACTGCTTTGGTTGGGGGTTTATTCGAAAATGGCTGTAATAATCTATGATTTTTATGATTTCTTAACTGTAACCTTATTTCAAGATGTAATTAGTTTTCAAACCTTATTTTGGGATCCCAAATGTTTAATGATAGAAGTTTTAATGAAACGACGCATTTTCAAAGATTACAGCCTTAACTTTTAATTAGTCACACTTTTGTTCAAAACCTCGGTTAGCGAGTTCATTGCACACTGTTTTGTCTTAAAAACTCACTTAGTAACGGCTCTAAGGAAGTAGGGCGTTACAAAGCTCCTAAGCAATGGCATGAGAAATTTGATCAAGCCATCATGTATAATGGGTTTAGACATAACAATGGAGACAAGTGTTTGTATTCCAAAACTTGTAAGGGATATGCAATCATTGTTTGCTTATATGTGGATGACATCTTATTCTAAGTAATAGCATGAAAGGGATAGAAGAAACGAAGAGGTTTCTATCATCAACCTTCATGATGAAAGATCTTGGAGAAGTTGATACCATACTCGGTATCAAAGTAAAGAAACATAGTGGGGGTTTTGCGTTAGGGCAAGCCCACTATGTTGAGAAAGTATTGAACAAATTTAACCATCTCAAGGTTAAATATGCCAATACTCCATTCGATCATAGTGTAAAACTAGAGAAGAATGAAGGAAGAGCGATGGCTCAATTGGAGTACGCTAGTGCAATAGGGAGTCTAATGTACGCTGTCCAGTGTACTAGACCTGATATAGCATTTGCGGTAAGTAAACTTAGTAGGATTACAAGTAATCCAAGTGTGGATCACTGGAAGGCAATTGGAAGAGTCCTAGGTTATCTTAAGAAAACCAAAGGACTAAGCCTTCACTACTCCAAATTTCCTTCGATTTTAGAAGGATATACAGATGCAAGTTGGATATCCAATCTCGGGGACAACTTATCCACAACTGGTTGAGTATTTACACTTGGTGGAGGTGTAATTTCTTGGGGTTCCAAGAAACAAACCTGTATATCTCATTCCACTATGGAAGCAGAGTTCATAGCTCTAGCTGCTACCGGCAAAGAGGCCGAATGGTTAAGGGATCTGTTGATAGAGATTCCCCTAATCAAAGATAATGTATCTGCTATATCGATACAATGTGATAGCCAAGCGACATTGGCTAGAGCATACAGTTGAGTGTATAATGGGAAGTCTAGACACATTAGTCTAAGACATGGATATGTAAGAGAATTGATTCAAAGAGGAGTCATCTAAATATCCTATGTGAGAACAAGTGAAAATCTGGCGGATCCTTTCACTAAGCCACTAATGAAGGATTTAGTGACTGCATCATCTCGAGGGATGGGACTTAAACTCCCTAAAGAGATTCACGATTGATGGTAACCTATCTTAACACTAGTTATTCAAATAGTGTTAGGTTCAATAGGTAATAACAAGTCAATCAAGTGAATATTAGTTGTACTCAAAACAAGTCCCATCTGAGATATTGAGTACTTGTGTGTTACCAAGTGGAGGGTTAAGACCGAAAGGTTTTTTAATAGAATTCAGTCTTGTAAAGACAAGTATTTTTTGTAACAAAATACTGTAAGAATTCTACCTATATGGACCTAGGGGAGGTGCCGCCTCTCATGAGAATTGGGAGTATTCTCAAGAACGTCCATGAATGGAAAGTGCACATGGCCATTAACGGTGCAAAGCGAGACATAGAGGTCTCAAGGGAACATCGCAAAGGTGTGTGTGTTATCACCGATTTGTCATCATGAAAAGATGGTTCAATGCCTAGTGCAACCTAATTTTCGACAAATTTTGTGAAAATTACACTATAGTAAAGTTCAAGTTGGAAAACACTTTACTTTATGCACTAATGCAATGACTCCTATAAGAGAGAGTTCTTATTTAATCAAGTGGGGGATATGTTATATTTCAAAATATAATGATTGATTAAATAAGTGTTACAATTGATAACTATTTAATCTTGTGGGGGAATGTTATATTA
Organism: Humulus lupulus; assembly: GCF_963169125.1. Taxonomy (NCBI): domain Eukaryota; kingdom Viridiplantae; phylum Streptophyta; class Magnoliopsida; order Rosales; family Cannabaceae; genus Humulus; species Humulus lupulus. Next base: position 210,736,447 of record NC_084802.1, read on the forward strand.
TTTTATAATATAATGTAAAATTATATTATATTATAATATAATGTTTTAGATTAAATAAATGTGACAAAGTGTGTCACATATTGTAACATATAATAGAGAGTTACAATATTTAGATGTATGAGATATATCCAAATAATGTAACATATTTGGTGTTACAAATTTGTAACCTCCAAATATTACCATTTATTGTGTAAATTGTTTTTACACAATATTGAGATGAATTTCATAAAGTCATATGTGATATGGATGTTAGAGATATGATTTTAACCCCAATAATGTGTTTTGGGAGTTACAAAATCATTTGGGAGGGTTTGGAACCGTTTGGAAAAACAACACAATTTTTTGTGCTAAAATTGGTCAGTGGCCGCGGCCACCAACATTCAGTGGCCGCGGCCTGTGGGATAGAGACCAGTGGCCGCGGCCACCATTGTCTCTGGCCGCGGCCACAGGCCAAAAAACTGACCAATTTTCAGTTTTTTCATTATTTGTTGAACGGCTCAAAAAACTCAAATAACTCCCAAATCTATTTTTTAATTCCATATTAATCCAATTAAACATTGGTAACAGCCATGGGGGTTGGTGGAATTTGAAATTCAAAGGGTGTCTCTAAACTCTATAAATAGGAGCCTATAGCTCACTTGTAAGACGCAACAACTTCTATCCATTAGAGCACTTGGCTAGAAATACCTTGAGGCTTGATAGTTCCAGAAAGCTTTTTCAATATCTGAGAGAGATCCCTTAGTGCTTGAGTAAGGGGGAAATAAGCTTTTGGACAAAGGTTTTAAACCTTGTTCAAGTTGGTGATCCCAAATCCTCTTCACTTAGGTTGTGTAAGTGAGAGTTTGATTGTGTTTCTGTTCGTCTTTTTATTCTATTGCTTTTCTTTTTATTCTCTTGTTCTATTTACTTGTATATTTTGTTTAAGAGTTGTAATCTTTTCATTTGGTATAAACACTTTATTTTACTTGTATCTTTTGCTTAGAGTTGTATTCTCACTATTCTCTTCTTCATCATCATCTTCTTCCTTTCTTTAGTTTATTTGTATTTTCAGTTATAAAGTTGTAACCTTATTTAATCAATCTATATTTACTTGTAATATTATTGCATAGAGTTGTAATATTATAATCATTTCCATTGAGGCAAAACAATATTTTCCTAACAGTGACTAGGTGTGCGCTGGGGCTCAAGGGGGATCGTGCTCAAGGATCACAGTGAACAAGGCTAGTAAATCCAAAGGTTAGAAAACTGCACCCGGTTATATGTTTGTGATGGGACTAAGAGCTCCCCATATCTGTATAATGTCAATGATGGTATTATGCCATGGGACATATGATAGCGGCCTAAGGGTGCCGTACACAATATTTGCGCACAGGGCGCGACTTGGCCACTGGTAGCCAAGGTCAGCTTTATATTCACTGAGCTCGGTTTAAGCGGGCCGGAGTTAGTGGGATAACGGAGGGTACGGCCTGAGGGCGCTAACCCTAGTTGTCATTGTAATTGGTGTATGATATGAGTTGGTATGTTTAGTATGTTGAATACTTGGTTGTCCAGAGTGTTTAAATGGTTGAGAACATGTTTATGCAATATGAGATATTGGATTGTCTATTGATTGCTTATGCTCTGTTTTTGTGTTTTCTTGCTGGGCCTTGGCTCACGGGTGCTACGTGGTGCAGGTAAAGGAAAATGCAAGATAGACCAGTCCGGAGATTGAGAGTTGCGGGGCGTAATGTACATAGTTAGCTGTTCGGTCGCCTTGGCCGCGAAGTGAATCAGGACAGGGATCGTTGAACTGTCTATTTTGCCTTAGTAAGGCTATTATTGTATCTAAATCGTGAATCTTTTGTAAATGATTTTAGTCTGATTATTTTTGGGATCCCGTGTAAACCGAAAATGTTATTTATAAGAAATGCGACTTTTAAGACCAAAATCTTTTAACCCTAGTTCCATTATAGTTTTAGTAACACGTTTTTAATTAAATGACTTGTTTAGCAAGTCTAGCACTTTTATAAACACACAGTGTAACGGTCTTGGCTATCGAGGGCGTTACAGGTACTGCCAGTTTATACGGAAAAGGCAGATCTGATAAGGCATGTGGGGAAATTCGAAGGCCAAATGGAGTTGATCGGAGTAAGTGATGACTATCGGTGCAGAATTTTCCCCACTACATTGTCCGACACTGCCCAGGAGTGGTATTGGAAGTTTAAGCCAAACTCCATCACTTCTTGGGAAAGTTTCAGGAAAGGGTTTTGCAGGCAGTTCAGTGCTGCTCGGACCCCTCCAGTTTTCGCCAATCACTTGGCGGATATTAAACTAGGGAAGGACGAATCTCTCAAGAACTACATACAAAGGTTCATGAGAGAAGCTAACCGAGCTACTGCAGTTGGAGATGAGGGGAAGATGGTGGCAATTTCTTCTGGCATAATCTATCGGAGTCCTTTGTGGGAGAGTATTCATCGCAACCCAATTTCAACGTTACAACAATTTCTTGACCGGGCGGACAAGTATATGAAATTGGATGATGCGATTGAGAAGGGAGAGAAGGGCTTGAACAATCCAAGCGGATCGACTGATTCTCCCAAGAATGGTGGAAATGATCAAAGTGGTGGTAAGAAACGTGGGAATAACGGGTCTGACCGCCACAATGAAAAGAAGGCTAAGTCGGGATCAAGCGACAAGCCAACTAAGTATGAACATCGGTTCACCAATTACACAACTCTTTCGGCGAGTCGAGCGGAGATATATCTCACGAGTCATCAAGAGGTCCCCTACCGGAAACCCCCACCCATCAAGAAGGAGATGAGTAAAAGAGATTTGAACAAGTTCTGTCGTTTCCATGGAGACTATGGTCATGACACGAATGAATGCAATCATCTCAAGGACGAGATAGAGTTTCTCCTCCGGTCGGGGAAACTGAAAAAATATCGAGCAAAAAAGACCCAAGGAGAGGGAAGTAACAACAATCCTGGGTTTAAGCGGCAGCGGTCTCCACCTTTGCAACCCGAGTCTGTGGACTTCACTCTTGGCACCATATGTGGAGGTCCACCTCTGGCTGGGGATAGCAACAAAGCAAGGGAGAGGTATGCTCGAACCCTTCGGCATGAGTTGGATGCTGCATCAACGTCCGAAGTCATGGCTGTAGAGGAGCGGCCTCCGAAGATGAAGGTGAAGATGTCCACATATAACCATGCACCCAAAATATACAATTATGCCCACAGTGGCCAAATTACCAAAATACCCTTATAATAATAAATACTCCCATATAATTCACGTAAACATGCATATAATCATTAAATACCATAATAAATCAATTATGGCCCTCCCGATCTCCTAATCAAGGTCCTAAACCTTATTAGGAAATTTGGGGCATTACAAAATGTTTCAAACAACTCAAAATTTGAGTTGTTACATACCAAGCGATGAGTGACCTATCACCAGACGAAGTATCACTTGGTGTGTAGTTTCACATACCAATATATGTGATGCATCGTGTAACGCCCTGGTTACTCCAAGACCGTTACTGTGAGCTTTGAACCGTGCTTAACTCGCTAATCGAGTCCTTTGGTTATAAACGTGCATCTAGGTGTTATTAATAGGCTAAGGTGAAAATTTCGATCAAAATGAAAAGGATATGCTTTATTTAAAACATAAAACTGTTCATGGGCCCATAAAAACATTTATAAGTTATTTACAACTCAAAATGGTCATTACAATACAAAAATTACAACCCATAAACCTAAGCGACAAAATATAGGGTTAACCCCTAGTTCCTCTGAGAAACACCTTGGCTGTGGTGGTCAAGCGGCCGCATATGTACACATCGCCACCTAAGCTCTCCACTCAAGGCTGGGTGAGCTTTTCTTTCCCTTTACCTGCACCACATAGCACCCATGAGCCAAAGCCCAGCAAGAAAACTCATTACTGCATGTAAATAATATCAAATGATGAGCATGATAATCATACAGAGCTTATAGCCCTGAATAGATGAATGAATGTCACTTTGAGGTTCTGATTAACCATGATGGGGCTTATAGCCCTAATTAGATGAGTGACTGATGAACAAGTCACTAACGTAAACCAGATGAGTGACTGATGGGTAAGTCACTAGCTTAAACAGATGAGTGACTGATGAGTAGTCACTAGCTTAAACAGACGAGTGAATGACGAGTAGTCACTACAGGGCTCAACACCCATAGCCATGTGACGATGCAGTCACCTGGGCCTTTTGGCCCTGGCTCTAAGTGACTAGCCATAGGCTAGACAAGCGCTTTTAGTTTTCATTGAACTTGAGGTCGGTTCGGCATTAATGCTCATGATGAGTCATTCAATGCAGATGTCAATTAGATCTAATCTTTGTCGGCTTGTGTTAAACACGCTAAAACCGTTCTTAACTTATTAGTCAATACCATGTGACCAGTGCTCAGTGCTACTGCCGAACTTGACTAGTGAGTCACAACATCACAGTTAATACTGACACCATTGCCAATAATGACTAATTAGTCAGTGCCATGCACAAGTGAGCAAGATTTGCTAAGCATTTGATATGCAATCAATGTCCACATTTAAACACTCAACATGCCTCATGAATAACCATGCATGTCACATATGGGGTGCAGTTTTCTTACCTCTGGTTCGAACGAGAAATAGAAAAAGAACGACCCTTGAGAACGATCGAGCTTTTGGTTACCTAGTCATAACCAATTATAATCTTCATCAATGAAAATCAACAATAAAAGGGTCTTGACCTAAACCTCACTCCCGGGACCCCGAATTGTACCCAAACGGTGAGTAGATTCGATCCCGAGCCTTAAGAATTGAAATCCCGAGCCAAAAACCCTTAAAAATGCCCAAAATGAAAATTTGGAAAAGCAGGGTAGCACTACCCTCCCTAGCGCCCCAGCGCTATTGGCAGATTGGAAACCCTCAGGCTAGCGCTGTAGCGCCCTCTGATGGGCGCTGTAGCGCTACAACCAGGCAGAAATGCCCTGGCTCTTCCCCCCTTTGACACCACCATTTCCAACCTGAACCAAAAGCTTCCAAACCTCATTTTAAGTCCCAAATGAACCCAAAAACCATCTACACATGTCCTAGGCATCATAACCCAAGTAACCCTAGCCAAAAACTCCCATCAATTCCCATTATCAACTCTAGAAAACCAAGCTGAAATCCAAAACAAAAAACAGAGCAAAGCTAGAGTTTTAATGGCTAGAACCTTACCTCAAGCTCAGTTTAGGATCCTCTTCAATGATGGAACACACTCCTAAGCTCTCAAGGTCCACTTCCTTAGCTTGGTTCCTCAAACTAAGCTCAAAAATCCAAGAAGAAATGGTGTATGGGAGAGAAGTTTAAGTGCTATGTTTTGGCAAGCTTCTACAGCCTTCAATGACTACTATATATCCTTAGAGGTGAAAAGACTATTTTGCCCCTAGGTCATTTAAAGTTTTCTAAAGGCTCCCAAGGGTAAAACCGTCATTTCCGCCTATTTCGTTGATCATAATTAACACTCTCAAATTCCTGTTATTTCCAAAATTCTCAAATACCAATAATTCATATACAGTTACCCTTTAATTCCCAACAACATTCTAATCACCAAATTACCTCGAGACTCACCCCGAGCCCCGAACTTAATCCCGTTATGACCTAACCGCTAACTTGCACTCAGAGATCGTCTCATGCCGAATGGCTCGAACAAATCCACATTATTATGTGGGCTCAACAATAGTTCACCAATATGCATGAAAATATACAGTTTCGACCTCAACGGGCCAAATTACCAAAATTCCCCTGTCATGAAATGTGGACCCATATGCATGCATTTAACATCATATTATAATATAATTCACATAAACATGCACATAATCATTTAATGACATAATAAATCAATTATGGCCCTCCCGGCCTACTGATCCAACCATTAAACCGCATTAGGGATTTTGGGGCATTACACATCACCTCACAACGGGGACGCAATGTAGGTCCCTCTATTTTGCTCTCTCTTTTTGGCACCCAAAATTGCAACAAAAAAAAAACGTCCAAATAAATTCCATTTGATTTTGTAACTTCCATACTCTTTATGGCAATCAAAATCAAACCTTAACCGCTATAAAATGTTATAGCTTTATGAGAATCAAAATCATAGTGTGTAACTCCAATTTGCACACTTAAGTATGGTGATTTTAAGGAGTTACAAATTGTAACCAGATTTCATACTCCTGTTATATGTTACAAAATTTGACAAATAGATTTGTCACACCCTTAATTTATTTGTCACATTTATTTAATTAACATTATATTATTAAATAATATAGCTTTTCTTTACTTTATTAAATATTTTCTACATACTAACAAATAACTTGTAACATTCAATCAAACATTATATTAAATATAATACGAAATAGATATCTACAGTGTCAGCCATCAGAGAAACCGCCTGGTCACACCTTGGCCTAACCACGGAGAAGAGAGGCATTATATAGTAACTTTTATTTGCTTAGTAAGGTATATAATTTCGAATTGTAGAATTATTTTGATTATTATATTTTGTTTGACATAATTTTGTTATTATTATCAGGGTTGTCTTAAGCCTAAATTATAACTTAGAAAAAAAAAAGGAAAAAAAAATCCTTAGAAATACTAAAAAAATTCAATTTTAAATTATATTTTTTGGAAAGAGACAAATCGATTAATTAAATCTTTATATTTAAGTTCATTTTGTGATTTTTTTTAAATAGATAATATAACTAATCTATTTAATTTGTCTTGTGTTATAATTGATCTTAATAAGATTTTATTAATTTCTTATGATAATATTGTTCTCTTTCTCTATAATTTCTTTTTAAAATTTCTTCCTCGTGTTCTAGTTTATTTAAATTAGATTTTTCAATGTTTTCTCCCATGAGTTATTCAAATCATTCTTATTATTATAAAAATAAAATTATTTATCACAATGGATCTAATAAGAATGGAACTTGACGAGTTCCTTAAGTCCCAAAAGGTAAGGTTGCATTCAAGACATTTGCCAAAATGGCTGGACTCTGAATTAGGGGAAAAAAACAGAAAGAATAAGATACCTTTGAATATATAACTAGTTACTAGGTTTACTTTGTTAGAATATTTTATTAAATTAATTAGAGTTACTAAAAATCATTAATTCTAATTATTTCTTAATAAAGTAAATATTGAGATTAATTGACAGATATTCTTAACATTTAAGGTAGTTACTCAATATTAAGTTATCCAATATTTTATATCCTATTGATTGTCAAACATTCTGACATTAATTGTCAAATGTTCTGACATTAATTGTGACAGAGATTTTGATGAAATGTGTCCCCTATATAAATATTATATAGAGTTCTGGTCCTCAAGCTCATTGCTCATTCTCATACTCTAATGAAAGCTTGAAAATCCATTATCCTCGACTTTAGATCGAGGTGATCAAATCAATAGCTGGAGGTATAATTTATCGACCTCTTTTATGTTCCTTGTAATAATCCTATACAATTTATTCCGCATATTTAGGATTGTTAGTGCATATTAAATTAATCTAAGATACTTCACATCCGATTAATAAATTTTAGACCAATTAAAATATTTTAAATTTTTTATGAAACTAATTGCTAAAATTATAATAATTATCTATTACTATTTTATAGAAAAACATTAGTACTAACAATACTTATGGTTGTGAATGCGTGATTTTGTAAAATCAATTATTAAATTTCTTAAAATATAGTAATTAAGGTATTTGAGATTAAAAATAATTTTATTCTTTGAGAAATTTTTATGATTTAATATAGATAAATTAATCAAATGGTAATATTATGGATTAACTTTTACTTACATATGATGGTAATATTATGAATTTACCTTTAATTACATATGGAGATTAGACTAAGTTAGAGTGAGAAAGATGAAGAAATGTGTCTTGTGATGTGGAGGTTCCTATGATTATTCTTTATCATTATTATGGCTATACATAAATTAAAATTCAATTAATATAAAAATAAAATTTATATTTTATGTAATTGAGAAAATATAAAAAAAATCTTATGTTTTTAGATTACCTTTTCATAATATGCATATGTCTTATATATTTCCAAATGTATTATATTCTAGTTTAATTTGTGATGGATGTGGGACAAAAATGATGGATTATAATACATGAAGACAATGATATCCATACTGCTATTTTTTAGAAACAATATTGTCGTTATAATATATTTATGTCTATAATAATTGGTTGTTGGACTTTATTTTTTGGTGGTATATTTTTAGGATATAATTTTTTTAGTAATTTGTTATTCGGTTTACAATTTAATTTACGTTTTAGTATATTAATTTATTATTAATATATGATGTATTTGGTGGCACATTACTCAATGTGGATGTTGTTTTTTTGTCAAAAAATAATTTATAGGATAAATGATAGTGGATATGTGATAAGTGTTTTTGAGAATCTGAAAAGAGAAGAATGCCAAAAGATTTATAATGATTTGGTCTAAAAAAAATTGACCTAAGTTCACTAGAGATTTTTTTATTGATTTCCATTTGAAAAAGAGTATTGCAGCATTTTTGCCTAGAGTCCATCCATTGTAGCCTAATGGCCTTATTTATAGTGCATGGAGTTTGATTTGAATCTACACTTGTGGGTATTTCCCATTCTATTATAATTAATTTAATCTAAAATCTATTATATATAAAAAGTGTGTAGATAACGGAAATTCTTGGTTTTAACGGTTTTTTATTTTTTTAATATTAACTTTAATGGAATATTCGTATATCTAACAGAATATTCTTATATTTAACGGTAGTTTGTAAATATCTCTTGAACTTAAATAAAATAAAATAATTAATTAATTAAAAAATTTAAGATAAGATATTTTTTAGATATTTTACAATGATAATTATTTAAAAATAATAAATAATTAAACAAATTAAAATATGATATTTTTAAGATATTTTACAATGATAATTATTTAAAAATAATAAATAATTAAATAAATTAAAATATAATATTTTTTTAGATATTCTACAACGATAATTATTTAAAAATAATAAAATCATACATTTTATAACTTAAATAAAATTTAATTAAACTTAAACTCACTTATTAGAATAATATCATATTAAATATATAATATAATCTAATGAGAATTAGTAACAAATTGTTTTTTTTTTTTTTTAAAAAAACTAGCCAGAAACTTAAATTTAAAATACACGTATAATATTTAATATTACATTAAACATATAATATATAATCTCTTGTCGTCACTCCCAAATTCAAAAACTAGAACAAGCATAAACTTAAACAAAAATAAATAAATTATTTAATTAAAATAAAATATTTATTTCAAAATTTATATCACATTAATATAAATTTAATAAAAATAATTAATAAATTCTATAAATAAAACTAAGCAAACGTGCATATTGCACGTTGCTTGTATCTAATATATATATATATATTCTATATAATAAATGTGTAGATAACGAAATTTTTTAATTTTAACGGTTTTTTATTTTTTGAATGTTAACTTTAACGGAATATTTTTATATTTAACAGAATATTCTTATATCTAACCGTAGTTTATAAATGCTTAAACTTAAATAAAATAAAATAAATAATTAAAAAAAGATATTTTTGAGATATTTTATAATGATAATTTTTTATAAAATAATAAATAATTAAACAAATTAAAATAGGATATTTTTGAGATATTTTACAATGATATTTATTTTAAAATAATAAAATTTAATTAAACTTAAACTCACTTATTAGAATAATATCATATTAAATATATAATATAATCTATTGTTAATTAGTAACAAATTGATTTTTTTTTTTAAAAACTAGCAAGAAATTTAAATTTAAAATGCATGTATAATATTTAATATTACATTAAACATATAATATATAATTATCCTTCCCAAATTCAAAAACTATAATAAACATAAACTTAAACAAAAATAAATAAATTATTTAATTAAAATATGATATTTATTTGAATATAAATTTAATAAAAATAATTAATAAATTCTATAAATAAAACTAAACAAAATATTGCACTTGTTTGTATCTACTATATATATATATATATATATATAAATATCTACCTTGTTTCTTATTTTGGTGATTTTGACTACCATTCAACTTTGAATAATTGATTTATTGTCTTCAATTCGAATCATGCTTGTACTCTTCTTTGTTTCTTCTGCTCACTGAATTGGTTTTTGGACACTGCTTGCATAACTAAGGCGAAAGTTGTCATTTTGGACAAACCAAAATTACAATTCACACACAAGAATACAACAATTGTACAATAAGATTGATAAAATAAAGTTACAACTCAATTCTTGAAAATACAAATAAATGGAGATAAAGTGTTTTTGAGAGAACACAACTCAAGACAATAATCTAAAAAAAACACAATAGAAATAGGGATGATAAACTCTCACTCATATTACCAAAGTGAAGAATAGTGTGAATCACTAGACTTAAACAATGTTCGAAACTTTTGTCAAAGAGCTTATTTTTCCATTCTCTTAGCACTACGGGACTCTCAAAGTTTAGAAAACAACTCTCTTGAATTATCAAGACTTATTTTTCCAGCCAAGTGCTAAAATAGATGAAAAAATCATAGTCACAAGTGACTAAATAGTCTTTATTTGTAGAATTTTGGATCACCATTTAATTTTCAAATTCCACCAACTCCTTGGCTATTACCAATGATAAATTTGGTGTTTAAGAAATTAAATGGACGATTTTGGAATTACTTAGGGAGTTACAACGTTCAAAGCATCAAAAATTGCTTCAAAACCGAAACTGTCAGGTTACTAATTTGTAACCCCAAGTAACAGCTTTGGTTAAACACCCCAACTCTTCTCTCATGCAATTTTGTAACATTCAAACACTTATTGACTTTCAAAATAACATCTATAATAGCTATAAAACATTATAGCACATGAAAATCAAATCAAGAATATGTAACTCAATTTACATATTGATTATGGTGATATTTTGAGAGTTATAAATCAGTAACCGATTCGCAACTTCCTTCGTATGTTACAAATTGACAAAAAAACTTGATCCATAAACGGTCTTTATGATAAATGCGTAGATATGCTTGTACCGATGAATTGGCCATTCTAAACTTCTTTACTTTTACAGATGTGCTTGGGGAATTTTGTGTGTGTACCTTGCTTGCATAAAAAGCAATTTAGGCATTCAAAGCTTGTGTTTGGATGAGTTATAATTTGTCTCAAGCAGCTCCATTGAATTGATCTAATGTATTTGAAATAGTAATTTGATTACCCTGAGAATAGCCCTTTATAACGCACGACTTATAAACGAGCAATCATTTCAAGAAGCCACCTTAATATTCATAATTGGGCGACCACTATAAGTAGTGATCTTTAAATATGAAATCAAATGCGAGAAACTCTTTTACGTAAGGGTGGTAATTTGGGCCACGACACGACACGAAAATAAATGGGTTTGGGTGACATATTTTGTCACGACCCGAGCCCTAGACCGTGACAGATTTGTAATATCCATAACTTGAGTAGTCAAATGTCAAACTTTGACCCTTGTTGGAAAATAATATTTATAAATAATCATTTAATTTATATTAAATAGTACTATATTTATAAGTTAAAGTAATGAAATAACTCCTATAATTATATGTAAAAATATTAGTGATAAAGACATGATCATTTATCATGATATATAAAACAATAATATTCCCACAGTTATGTAGTCACCAAACAGTTAAATTTAATAAGTCATAAACACTTAAAATAATACTTAGCATCCGCCATTCCTCATTCCTAACTATTACATAGCTAATTCAGATATACCAATCAGTAGGTTCCAAATCAAATACATATATAATGTTCAAAAGATAAGACAATGACACTAAATAGAAATAGCCTAAACACCTTGGCTCCACTAATAATTCACATTCCACATTCGAATCACTAGGTTCCTTGAATGGGAGAGATATAGGGGGTGAGCTTATAAAGCTTAGTAGGAAAGCAACTAATATCATGGACCCAAAAGTTTAATAAAACCCCTGCATGGTTAGCTTTGAAAACAAAACATATATCATCATGTATAAACCAAAATAGAGAGAAACCACAAATAATCATAAGAGCATAGCTACAAGTGCACATCATACCGTCCACTAGATCCCCAGTTCCCGTCTCCCACCATAGAAAAACCAACATCCTAAACCGGGTAGCCGGACCTAATAACCACCACAAGAGGGAGGCTCATAACACTTTCTGTATACAGATGCTAGGTCTTTACACCTACAGGTGAGTGGACACCTGATCTACCTATGATGACACAGAGACTAGGACGTGAAACAACAACATACACAAATCATAATCACTATGACTCTCATCGGTATAACCAAATGCAGGTAAACATGAAAAGAAAGAAATATATTCCCTTTATATTTTTTAAAAAATGGTAGAATAACAGCTGCATTTGAATAAAACCCAAAAATCATAACCTGCATAAATAAGTGAACAAAAATATATTTGGCACTCGGTGCCCTCAGAACAGATCAGAAAACATGCAGATTAAGTTTTAAATTTTTCAAACATTTTATCAATATCAAAATTGGAATATGTTTAACGCAATTCAATACGAGTAAAAATAATTCCAATAGTCAAGTTGAGTCCCTACCTCCTTAGAATTCTCAATCCGAGCCCAAAGCGACACTCTTAAGCTTAACGATGATCCTGGAGTGATTTAGTCTGATTTTAATATCACGTTTTCCCTACGAGTATCAAATGAGCAAACGATTATCATCATTGCATTTCTTATTCAAAATCGTACCCAACGACATATAATATGACCATATTTAAAATTTAATGTAACGCCCCAAAATCCAGGGACCGTTACGGTGTGCCTTGTAAGCAGTGCTAAACTCACTAATCGAGTCATTTGGCCAAAATCGTGATCTAGGTATGATTAGCGGTTTAGGGATTAAAACTTTGGTTAGGAGATAACGTCTCACTAGAACGTTTAATATATACATTGGGATCCCGAAAATAAAGTTTCAGAGTCTATTACAGAAAATATTTACAACAGGCCGTCCTAAGTGGCAAAATAGGGTTCAACCCTAGTTCCACTTTAGACCTCGGCCGTGGCGAACGAGCAGCTGCATATGTACACGTCATCACCTAAGCTCTCCAACTCAAGGATGGTCCAGCTTCCTCTTGCTTTTACCTGCACCACGTAGCACCCGTGAGCCAAAGCCCAGCAAGAAAACACAATAAAGCATGATATAATATCAACAACGATCATAATAACCATTCAGGACTATCAGTCCAAGCAAATAGGTGACAATAGCCAAAAGTCACAGTAATGACCATCGCTCCTTCTAGCCATGTGACGATAGGGTCACCAGGGTTTAATTGATAGGTGATCTTTTCATAAGTTTGATTAGGACAGGTACATGGTAAGTGGTCACCAACATAACCTTCCTCCCGACTCTAGAGTCGTGCTATGGACAGCGTCCCTTAGCCATGTGACAAACAGTCACCGAGGTCATATACCTTGGCTATAAACATCTGGTCATAGACCAGGCAAGCGCTTATAAGTTCTTCGACCTTAGGGTCGGTCCCGCACTAATGCCATGGAGCTATTCAATGCGTGATCATCGACCTTAGGGTCGGTCTGGCATTAGTGCCTTAGAGCCACTCAATGCACGATTCTTGACTTTAGAGTCGGTCCAGCATTAATGCCATGGAGCCATTCAATGCATGATTCATCGACCTTAGGGTCGGTCTAGCATTAATGTCATAGAGCCATTCAATGCGTGATTCTCGACTTTAGAGTCGGTCCCTGACTAGTCAGTGTCATAAACAAGTAAGTCATGCCACCAATCATATATCACATGTTCTGTATCCATAACAAGGCATTCAACATGCTTACTAGACAGGTATTCGTACTATTAGGACCATACATAAACACAGAGGCTCAAGCTCTGAACAATATCATACTCGGTATATAAAGCATGTCCTAATCATATGTTTCTCATGCATCATATGCAATATCCAGCAATCCAGCATGCACCAATAACAGCCATGCATGTCACGTTTAATAGTCAACCAACATGCATCAAGAATAGCCATGCATGTCATACATAATAAACAACCGACATGCATCAATAATAACCACGCATGTCATACTCATTAATCAACCAACATGCATCATAATAACCGTGCATGTCATACATAATAATCAACCGACATGCGTCAATAATAACCATGCATGTCTTATATACACAGGGTGCAGTTTTCTTACCTCAAAGTCGAGCTAGAACGATTTAAAGAACGACCCTTGAGAACGATAAACTTCTAGCCCATTAGCGGTCACCTAGTCATAACCAAATATAAAACCTCATCAAAATGAGTAATTAAATACTTCCAAACCCAACCCAAGCCTACGGAATATCAAATCCCACTCAACTAGGTAGTAGGATCGATCCTAGGCCCTTAGAGTTAAGTTTCCATCACAAAAACACACTTTTGGGCAATTTTTCCCTTAAGGGCCGCGGCCCTACATGGACCATGCCGCGGCCCGCCCCCCTGACAGAGCCTTCACCACCTTCTTCAAGCTAGGGCCGCGGCGCCCAAGAACAGGGCCGCGGCCCAACTTCGCACCAGCCATTTTTCTTCGTTTTTCCACTTCTAAAACCTTCCAAAAACCCATCTAAACATCTCCAAATCATCAAATCAATATTACCAAACTTCTCAATGGTCCAAAACCTGAAGCTCAAACCAACCAAAAACTCAACAATTCACAAAGTCCAATCCTAAGCTTGAAAACTTAAGAAACTCAAAACTTAACTCAAAAAAACAGAGCACACCTTAAATTCATAACTGGAACTCACCTCAAAGACGGTTTTGAATCCCCTTTAATGGCTGTGACAAGTTCCCTAGCTTCCCCCTTTGATCTCCAAGCTTAACTCCTCAAGGTGGCTCTCAAAATTCAAAGAAAAGGATGAAGGAAAGTTTGTACGGGAGAGAAAGGAAGAAAGGATGAGGTTAGGCTCTGTTTTGCTCTGTTTCTACAGCCTTCCAAACCCCCAAAAACTGATATAAATCCTTAAGGTCAAAAGACCATAATGCCCCTAGACCAATTTAAAAGCTTCTAAACACTCCCAAGGGTAAATTCGTCATTTCCAACCTATACCGTTAATTATAATTAACGCTCACCAATTCCCGCTAATCTCAACATTCCCAAATACCAATAAATCATATCCCATTACCCTTTAATTCCCGGTAATGCTCTAATCATTAAATTCACCCCGAGACTCACCCCGAGCCCCGAACTTAAACCCGTTATGACTAGACCGAACACTTACATCTCATGATCGTCTCATGTCGATAGCTAGAACCAATCCACCTTATAGTGTGGCTATATTAATTAATCACAATCATGCACCCAAAATATACAATTACGCCCACAGTGGCCAAATTACCAAAATACCCTCACAATAATAAATTCTCCAATATGCATGCATCCACCATCATATAATAACATAATTCATGTAAACATGCATATAATCATTAAATACTATAATAAATCAATTATGGCCCTCCCGGCCTCCTAATCAAGGTCCTAAACCTTATTAGGAAATTTGGGGCATTACATTTAAGTTCTAGAACCTCACCCAAGCAGTGCACAATAGCGGTTAGTGGCAGCAGTGAGCAATGTACCGAAAACGTCGATGAATATATGCATGACATATATCAAAACAATTCTCTCGATGAGTACATCACGAAAGTAGAGCTCCTTTGCCCAAATAACTTCCGGGGTCGCCGGAAAATGCTTCCAAAGGGGTGAAGATACCCAAAATCTCACCGGAGAAATACAGTGAGTTGTCTAGAATGGTTTAGTGGGTTTCATTCCTCTCTCTGCGCTGGTTCCATTGGTACCAACCACTCGTCGAGAGGTGGTCGGAGTTGGCCGGAAAACACAGTCAAAGTTGACGGACCAAAACTTTGACTGTCGATTCTGAACGATTGACGGTGAGTTAGGCGGTGTTGCTTGGTAGTTGAGGTCGCCAGAGTAAGGCGAAACCGATGAGCTACTGCGTGCCGAAAATGGTGGCCAGTGGTGATCGGGTCTGGTGCCTTGCCATGGCTTGCCGAGAGAAGAAGAGGAAGCAAAGGAAAAAGAAAGGAAGAAGAAGAAGAGAAAAGTGTCGGAGAGAGAGAAAGAAAAAAGGAAGGAAAGAAAAATCTGAATATTAAAAAAAAAATAAGTGGGTCCCACCACTTATATATATAATTTAATAATTTTTTTTTGACTTTTCAACCTGAAAAAGTCATCATGATTTACATGTTTAATAATCGTGTTCGTGTTTGAGTTTTTGACACGTTTAATAATCATGTCATGCTCGTGTTTACCTCAATCGTGTTGACCCGTTTAATAATCGTGTCAACACAATAACATGAATAATTATCATAGGTTTAATGATTTTTTCATATAGTTATGATTAATTGTGTCAATTTCATGTTGTGTCATGACAAATTAATCGTATCATAATCGTGTTATCGTGCGGTGTTTTGTTCGTGTCGTGTTGATTTGTTTAATAATCGTGTCGTGTTGATTTGTTTAATAATCGTGTCGTGTTCATATTTGTGTTTTTGATACATTTAATAATCGTGTCGTATTCGTGTTTACCATAATCGTGTTGTATCATAATCGTGTCGACACGAATCTGACACATTTACACAAATTGTCAGCCCTACAACATTAGTACTCAATTATACGGGGAGGCAATTTGGGTCACGACATGACACAAAAATAAATAGGTTTGGGTGACACGTTTAATAATCGTGTCGTGTTCGTGTTTGAGTTTGAGTTTTGACATGTTTAATAATCGTATCGTGTTTGTGTTTACTTTAATCGTGTCATGTCATAATCGTGTTGACCCATTTAATAATCGTGTCGTGTCATAATCGTGTCAGACACGATAACACGAATAATTTTCATAGGTTTTATGATTTTTTTTCTTCATATAGTTATGATTAATCGTGTTATCGTGTCATGTTGACCCGTTTAATAATCGTGTCGTGTTCGTATTTTTGATATGTTTAATAATCATGTCGTGTTCGTGTTTACGTTAATCGTGTCGTGTCATAATCATGTCGACACGAATCTGACACGTTTACACGAATTGCCATCCCTAGTACAATCAAACATTTCAATAAGTGGTCTTTAAACATGAACTCATATGCGAATGACCCCTTTGAGAAGCAGTATTGTTACTCTATAAATAATGATATCGATTAGACTCGTAAATAAGTGACCCCTTTAAGAAATGGCCTTAGTACTCATTACAAGCGACCTAAGTGGTATTGAATCTCAAACTCATATATAATCGACCCCTTTAAAAAGCATCCTTAATACTCATGTATGAGTGATCATTGTAAGAAATGGTCTTGTGCTTGCTTATAATATGCTACCCAAGCAAATCGTGGAGGTTGTTTGGTCGGTCGAGACTAAATTTTATATCAAACACTCTACGGGTGCCTTCTTTACACATCACAAATTATAATATTGTAATTTTTACACATTTGAAAACTAAATTCACATTATACTGCGACCATTATTCTATCCATCTGGATGTGGCGGTTGGCACTTTATTCTAATTATGGTGGTGGAATATTTTTATTGCCTTCCTCATTGTTATTCGTTGCTTTTGCCTTGTGGGGTATTTTGATTTTGATTTATTGTTTAGTGGGTGTTGACGATGTATTTTGTTAACAATAAAAACAATTAAGTCTGGATTAATTGTTTAGGAAGAAAAGAATAGAATAGATTTTTTGCGTGATTCAGTAGTTAAATCTACCTAATGTATGAGTCACTTTTATTACTTTCTTTGCATCAAGCATTGAAATCAATTTTAGAGAGATTCAATATAAAATTTGTGCGTGGATAAAAACTAACTACAGTCCAAGTATTTATAATCCTGGTTTCAGATATTCTTCTCCATGATTTTAGGAAGGAGTTACATATATATATCTTATTTAAATTTAAACTATACAAGACTCAGTCAACAATATAATATCTAAACTAATTCCCCTAAAATATTGTTTCTCGGTTCCTCGATAATTCACGAGCTGTCTCCCTTAGTTTCAAGCTAGGATAACAGTGGGCTTCTCCTCAGAACCTAGGTGGATCTTGAGGCCTACACACATCTGAAGGTTAATGTTGTTATCCAAAAAATTAGCATTGATGACGTGGCAAGTGATCCCTGGACACGTGGCTGACACCTGGAAGAGCTCTGCTAGTATATCGACCAGAAGACGCATTAGAAGCAGCAAGAAGCCCAGTCTTACCTGCGACCAGTCTGGTCGATAGTTCCGCATACAAAGTAACATTACTGTGAAGATCTTTGCAGATCCCGAATTTAACTCACACAATCTCCGGAATATCCGATTATTCAGGAGAGAATATCTGTAACAATCTTATGTAATCCCCCTTTAGCCTATAAATAGAAGAGGATAGCTCAAGGGAGGGGACTCTTGGACTTTTTTTTGGCTTCTGAATTATTTGAGACTAGAGTAATTCTCCTTGGAATATTGTATTGTTCTTCAGAGGTTAGTGAAACTCATTGAACCCTTGTTCATTGATCACTCCTTTGATTCTTAGATCAATAATAGTCTAAGTGGACGTAGGTCATTACCAAATCCTAGGGCCGAACCACTATAAAATATCGTGTTCTTATTAGTTTTTGTCATTCGGTTCTTGTTAATACATTCATTCATATCAAGCATATTCTGACTCCGTGTCGTGTCGGTTGACCAAAATCTGAGCCAACAAATGTTAATTATATTTTTGGCATATTTAATTTGACAAAAATATTTTGTATTTTCTTATTATATTCATCTCTATATAAATATATATTGTTGATATATGTTTTATTTGTTTTAAATAATAAAGGTATAATTGATGATAAAATTTTCTATATTAGGAAAATTTGCCAAAAATAGTGTGTCTTTATTATTATAAAATCAAATCTTTTTTAGCTGTCTTTTTCCGGCCGATTGCCTCATTATATCTGACCATATAAGTTTTATTGCATGATCATGTTATAAAAGGGAAGCCTTGATTCCTACATAAAAAGATGAATTGTTACCATATATAGGTCACGGTTTTGTAGCCACAGAATCAGGAAATCTTGTCAAATTGAAGAAATCTTTTAGGAAAGTTTCCTTGCGGGCTTAGGTGGGTTTAGACCGTGTATTAGTTGTCCAATATGAGTATAATGACTATAAATACTCATATTGACTGCTAGGTTTTAGTTACCTCTTTTTGTATTTCATTCTTATTTGTAAAAGAAATTCTTTGTTTTGTAGAGGTGAGTGAGTTCGACTCTACTTCTGTTTTTCAGTGTCCTTGTAATTGTTTTGAGTCTTCAAACAGTTCTACAAAGGAGGAGAACAAAGTGCAAACCTTCGGGAGAAGGTGGTTCAAGTCTTGCTTTGGGAGGAAGCAAGCACACTTCAAGCAGATCGAAGGGAGTTCGTATTCTTGAAGGTTCAGCAATGTTCATTTGTCAATGTGTAATACATCAAGCTTGCGGCATATAATAAAAGGGAGTCTATTTATGCATAAGTAAAAAACTTTGTATTTTTTAGATTTTACTAATGAATCTTATCTCTGGGCGTGACCCCGTGAACTAGAAGCAATCCGCAAGGATTGCTGATACCACGTATAAAAACTTTGTGTGTTTTTATTTTCTGCACTTTAGTTCTTTTCTAATTTTCGGGTATGTAGTTACAGAACCCTGGTCTGTAGCTACAGAATATCTGTTTCAGTACCAACTTAATTATTCCTCATATAATTAATTGATTAATTAAATAATAAATTGATAATTATAATATAGAGAATTTTAATTAAGACAGGTGCAAGTTGGGCTAAAGGCACTGCTGGCGGAAGTGGGGCTTGTCCTATACTGTTAATGTGCTCTCAACGTTGTAGAGCGACGACAACGGAAAGCTTGCAACCAAAACTGGTAATGCTTATTTTTTCTTCTAATTTGACACGACTTAGTTATATACACAATACTCTATCATTCGAACTGCGATTTTGATGATTTAACATGCTATGGAAAGTTAAGAAATTGATATTCAACTTTCACGTCGTTTAAGAATATGAAAAGAGAAAATTATTGAAGGATTTATAGTTTTTCGACCTAAAAAAGTCGATCTACGTCTACTGGCCACAACAACCGTACGTAGGCTAGCTTTCTCATGCTCACTAAACTGGTTTTTAGACTAGTCGTAAACAAATAAAAATTCCCATGCAAAATTTAAAGAAAAGTTTTATATTTTATGTAATTTCCACTAATACTTATACTTGGGCATGTGTTATAATGGGCCACTGTTTAGTGGGGCTTGTGCTTAGTACTGGGCTTGAGTATTGGACCAAAGCCTAATTGTGGTCATTACAACATTCACTTTATTTAAAAAAAAAAAACAAAATAATTTGAAAAAATTATTTCCTTTAACTAGCAATATAATAATTTCATTTTCTTTAACTTTTCAAACAAGGAAAAAACAACAACAAAGGATGGTATTTACAAATATATAACTAGTTGCTATGTTTATTCAAAATCAGCTTAATGTTTTTTTTTTTTACAATAATATGAAATATTTATGAAACTAGTAACTATTGATTACGAAATTTAAAATGCCGATCATTATATATATATTTTTTAATATAGATTAATAATCATACTTATTGTTTTCAGAGTCCCATCACTTTTGTGAAATCATTTATTAAATTTCTTAAAATTTAGTTATTAATGTATTTATACTAAATATAAATAATTTTATTCTTTTAAAAAGTTTTTATAATTTAATGTAGATCAAATCTAATTACAATAAAAAGGAATAGTTTTTTCTTTTTATAATATGGAGTTAGAAGATTCAGTTTTCTACAAATATAGCTCTTGGTAGATTCTTTTGTTGATGACACAATGAGCTATTTACAAATTAAAATTCAATATAAGAATTAAAATTATATTCTATGTAATTAAAAAAATTGAAAATAATTACCTTTAAAACTAAAAAAATATTTTTTTTATATCCCTAGATTACTTTTCGTAAGTACTGATTTGTGGTATATATTTTCATAAACACTCTTCTAGTTTAATTAGTTTTGAATGTGGGACAAAAATGATGGTTAATGCATCACTAGTTTACAAATATGATTCAAATTCTATAATATCCATAAATTTGGAACAATTTTGGACTACAAATCTCACTAGACTAGATAATACTATGTGTATTATAAAGTGCGTCTAGGCCTAGCCCTAAGCACAGGCGGTGTAATGCCCCAAAATCCTTAATGTGGTTTAATGGTCGGATTAGTAGGCTGGGAGGGCCATAATTGATTTATTATGCTATTAAACTATTATATGCATGCTTATGTGAAATATATTGTAATATGATGTTAAATGTATGCATGTGAGTCCACATTTGATTATAAGGGTATATTGATAATTTGGCCCGTTGAGGGCATATTTGAATATTTTGGTGCATGTTTGTGATTAATTGTTGAGGCCACATTATGTGGATTTGTTCGAGCTATTCGGCATGAGACGATCTTTGATTATAAACTATCGGTTTGGTTATAACAGGCTTAAGCTCGGGGCTCGGGGTGAATCTCGGGGTGTTTTGGCGATTAGAGCGTTACCGGGAATAAAATGGTAACGAGATTTGATTTATTGGTATTTGAGAATATCGAGAATAGTAGAAATTGGAGAGTGTTAATTATGATTAACGAAATAGGTGAAAGATGACGATTTTACCCTTGGGGAGACTTTAGAAGCTTTTAAATGACCTCGGGGCATTAAGGTCATTTGGCATGGATATATATGACTTTATTGGCTATAGAAACCTGTAGAAAGAACAGAACAAAACAAGAGCTTCACCTTCTTCCTCACGTTCATCATTTTCTCTCTTTTCTTCTTTGGAATTTTTTAAGCCAAATTGAGGAATTAAGCTAGGAGACTAAAGGTTTGAGCTTAGGAACTTGATTCATTCATTGAAAGGGATTCAAAACCAGTTTGAGGTAAGATTTTATCCATGAATTTCAAGAATTGCTCTGTTTTTCTTATGGTTTTTAGTCAAGAGATTTTGATGTGGTTAGTTGGGAATTCATGGTGGTTTTTGAGAAAATTTGCTTGGATTCTGTTGTTGGTATGTTGATTGTGTTGTGGTAATACTTGGTTTTGGATTTGGAGATGTTTGAGTAAGTTTTTGGAAGGATTGAAAGAGGGAAAAAATGAGGTTTTAATGGGAGAAAACATGGGTTTTTGGCTGTTGGGAGGCAATGCCGCGACGCTTGGGAGGCAATGTCGCGGCATTGGGTGCAGGAGCTTGAGGCTGGCACCTCTGTTTGGGAGACGGGCCACGGCATGGTGGAAGTAGGGTCGCGGCCCTTAAGAGCTTTTTTGGGCAAAATTGTGTTTTTGTCATGGGAACTCAAACCTTAGGCCTCAGGATCGTTTCTACTACCCGGTTTAGTAGGATTCGACGTCCCGAAGGCTTGATCTTGGTTCAGGAACTTTTTATTATTCATTTTATTGATTAAATCCCATATTTGGTTATGACTAGGTGACCGCTAAAGGGACTAAAAGACAGATCATTCTCAAGGGTCGGTCTTATATTAATTATCGCTCGAACCAGAGGTAATGTGACATGCATGGTTATTCATGAGGCATGTTGAGTGTTTAAATGTGGACATGGATTGATTATTGAATGCTTAGCAAATCTTGCTCACTTGTGCATGGTACTGACTGAATAGTCAGAATTGACAAATGTGTCAGTATCAACTGTGAAGTTGTGACTCATTAGTCAAGTTCGGCAGTGGTACTGGGCACTGGTCACACAGTGCTGACTCATAAGTCATGAACTTCTTTAGCGTGTTCAACGCAAACCAACAAAGATTAGATCTAATCGACATCTGCATTAAATGACTTAGAAGAGCATTAATGCCAGACCGACCTCAAGTTTGATGAATACTATAAGCGCTTGTCTAGCCAAAGGCTAGTTACTTAGAGCCACAGTGACTATTTAGTCACATGGCTGTGGGTGCTGAGCCCCGTGTGACTTACCCATCAGTCACTCATCTATTTAAGCCAGTGACTTACACAACAGTCACTCATCTGTTTAAGCTAGTGACTTACCCATCAATCACTAATCTGTATAAGCTAGTGACTTGTTTGTCAGTCACCCATTATGGTTTACCAGAACCTCAAGTATTGAATCACTCATCTGATTAAGAGCTATAAGCTCCTTCATGGTTAATGTAACCACAAAGTGATATTCACTCATCTGTTCAGGGTTATAAGCTCTGTATGATTATCATGATCATCATTTGATATTATATACTTGCATTATTATGTTTTCTTACTGGGCTTTGACTCATGGGTGCTATGTGGTGTAGGTAAAGGGAAAGAGAAGCTCACCCAGCTTTGAGTGGATAGCTTAGGTGGTGATGTGTACATATGCGGCCGCTTGACCACCACGGCCAATGAGTATTCAGAGGAATTAGGGGGTTTACCCTATTTTTACCGCTTAAGTCGGCGGATTGTAAATTTGAACTGTAATGACCAAAGGCCCGCAAAATTTTTTACATACAGAAATTATATTTTTTTACATACAGAAAGACTCCTAAAAATTTGAGAAATATTATTTTATATATAATTTCTTTTAAAATAACATTGTATAAGGTTTCATACCACTCACGACCGGCCAGGGTGTGTCCAACACCATCTAGACTACCAGAATAATCTAATTTCATGTAAAATCATTTTATTTTACATTTAATCAATGTATTGATTTTTTTAACTAAATAAATAATTAATAATTAAAATAATGACGTCTTTATGCATAAAGCTGACGTATATATATATTGCTGAAAATAAATAATTGTTTTGTTCTAAATATCGAGTTGGGATATAGTAGATGTGGGGTCGAGCACTTATTTTGTAGTATTTTCCTTTGATTATAGTACATGCTCCACTTTTTTGTCTTTGTTCATAATAATGTCCACATACAAAGAAAAGAAAATATTATTAGTAATAATGTTAGATTTTAAGATATTAATTACTAATAATGGTAATAATTAAATATAAATAATATTAAACACTATTCGCTATATGTATTCATAAACCATATTTATTCTCTAATAAGTTACGACATAAGAAAAGATGAAGGGACCAAACTACGCCACTTCGGTCTTACAGTCAACTTTCGTGTTCTTCGTCTTTATCTTATCCGTTTCGATTGTATATGCTCAATCCTTACCACCTGCTAAATCTGATGGATTCGTCTATGGAAAACACCGAGTCGACTGGGATGCGATTCAAATTGAAGCGTTTGTCGACCCTGTTTGCCCAGATAGCAGAGATGCCTGGCCAGCCCTCAAACAAGTTCTAGACCGCTATGGCGACCGTGTTTGGCTTCTCGTTCACCTGCTACCCTTGCCGTCAGTATATTCTATCTCTTTGCTACTGATTTGGGTTTCTATATCTGGGTTTTTTATTGCAAGTTATGAACGCTAATTCTTATTGTTACTAACGGTCTTTGACTTATGCTTACCCATTTCATTAGGCGTAAAATACTTATTTTGTTGTTATGGTTTATGATGAAATGTCTCTGACTGTATTGAGATTAATCAATTTCTTTGATTATCTTTGTTTGTGGAATTTGCAGTTATCATGATAATGCTTTTGTGTCTTCACGTGCTTTACACATAGTTAATGACATAAGTAGTCATTCTACATTCAAATTGTTGGAGTGGTTCTTCAAGTATCAGGTTTGTGTGCTCTCATATTAGATCAGTGCTTCTTTTACATACTATAGAGTTTAAACCATGTTGTGAAATGGAGTACCTCTAAAAGTCTATTTTTGTTTCCCCTCTTATCTAACCGTGAGTTATTTTGAAATGATATTCTTGGTAGTGAAGCTAGTTTTGGTTTCGATTGTTGAATTGATGAAAATGAAATTGATGTTTTAATATCATCACATGGCTTCAAAAAGCAATCTTTAGTTATAATGTGGCCAATTCTAGGGAGGCTGCTGGCTAACTTGCCTCTTTTAGCCATATTTTTTCTGCTGTCAAATGTGTTACCATTTTCATGTGTGCTAAGCTGGATGCATACTTTTGAACAGGAAAATTTTTACAATGCTCAAACTCGCAACTTGACAAGAATAGAGGTTGTGAATGAGATTGTGGAATCTGCAACACAACTACTTGGGAGCTCTTATCTTGGTACTCTTGAATCGGGATTCAATGATCGGAAAACTGACCTTAAAACAAGGGTTTCCTTCAAGGTACTGCACCTTATTACTTTTCTATATGAGATGTAAAATTGCTAGTATTGTTGCAGTAGTACACACAAAGGTGGTTACTAAAATTTCATTTGCAGGAACTAATCAACCAAAGACAAATTTGATTTTGTTAGACAATTAACATTGGATTTCTTTGGTCTTGCAGTATAGTGGTACAAGAGGGGTGTATGGGACACCTACTTTCTTCATCAATGGATTTCAATTACCTGATGCTGGCTCCCCATTAGACTTCAATGGATGGAAAACTATCATTGATCCACTAATTGGGAATAAGACCACCAAGAACAACGAAAATATGCACTATTTCTAATGAAAAACTTGGCCATGAAGCCTTTGAAAGAATAAACTCTATGCCAAAAAACCGTGGCCCAATGTGTATGTTTTGTATTTGATACTGTGACACTGTAGTTGAAGATTTACAAGAAGAAGAATGGGGTCTTAGTTGTTTATATTATGTTGCTTGAGCTTCATTTGCTCTGCTATCCTTAATGGTAATTCGTAACTTATAATAAGATATGCTCTAAAGTTGAGATGAAATATATATATATATATATATATTTAGAAATGTTACATTATGAAAGTTCACTGATCAAAGCTATACAAACTAAAAATGAGACATTTAAAACCCCAGTTGGAGATCAAAATGAAATTTTCATTGTGTTCTCATTTTGTCTAACAAAAACTATTACTATTGGGTTAGAGAACCAAACTCATTCCCTAATATGATGACTAGCTGCAAGTTGAAAGGGATTTCATTTGGCTATGGCTGTGGCTATGGCTATGTCTATGGCTATTGTAGTGATTCAGAAGAAAACTCGAACTCTCTTTTTCTGGTTTTCTCTTTTGCTTCTATCACATGAGTTTCTTCTCAATTTCAACATACCTTATCTTGTGGTGGGGGTGTTTTTGTATCAAGCTTTGAAAGCTTCATTTTGTTCTCAAATCAATAATCTTTTGCTATTGTTACTGCCACAAGTCAATTTGAAAAAAGAGAATTAAGGTGAATTTGTAGGGATTAAAGCCTCTCTACCAAGCTGTAATCTTCAAATTTCATAGGTCCTAGAGAATGGGCTTCATGTTGAATATGGTAGTTCTGGTTCAGATTTGCAAATGTTAAGAAAGTTCACAATTATACCAGGTGCTTGGGGACTAAGCAGCTTGTGCCTCATAACATTGCTTTTTAAAAAACTTTGTTATAGGTTGCTTTCTATCTTTATAAGTGAATGCTTTGCTTTTGGCTTTAGATTAATTCCTCAATGATTATTCCTCTTCTTCAAGCTTAATTGACAAACATTTTTTAGTGTTTACCTAATGAGTGGATATGTTCTTTCTATATCAAAATAGATGAGAAGCTAATTATTTTGCTGAGGATCATCATAATCGACTGATAGTAACACATTGTCATAATCAATAATAATAGAAAGAAAAAAAGTTAGAACATTATTTTCCAAATTTATAAGTCATATAATTAAAGGAAAAACTTAAACAATCTTTATTGGTCAAGATAATATTAATATAGAAATTAAAAGAAATATTTTCTAATTATTAATTAATATCTTTTGTAATTATTGTCTAATGAGTTTGACTTCTGTATCTATAATTCTAGAAAGTAGGAAAACTTATTGAGATAATTATTTGGATATGTATACTTTCACAAGTTATTGAGACATTTTCTTTTTAAATAATAAAAAAGTACCAATTTTCGAATATTTTGAAATTTTGTGTACTAGTTTGGAAAAGCTTGTTCCAAAATTTAATTATTTGTTTATGTAGGAAGCTCACAAAAACGAATTATCATTATAACAACTAGTTTGAATTTTTGCAAATAGATTAGTTAAAAGCTATGTAAATCATTGAGAATTTGATTTGGACTTTTGGATTAAGATTCTTGTGAAGATATTTTTGAAAGAAAAGGGCATCAAATTAAAGGAAAATTTACATGGAGCAATGTTTTTTTCTAACTTAATTACCAAAATATCTTTGCTTATTTAAAATACACTTTTACCGTGTTTTATATACGTTTATATAAATAGGACAAACAGTAATTTTTCCCCTTAAAATATATTCATTGAATAATTTTGCCCCATGAATGATTTTTTGGGGGCAAAAATGCCTATTAAATTATGAAAATTATTGCAAACATTCTCCTTTTGTTACATTATGTTAATTTTTTAAGCTGTTTGTTATGTAGTCACATGTTACATGCATAATTACAGTACGATGATCTATTTAACTAGCTGAAGTTAGCTGAAATCGAGTTTATTGATGTTAAATATACAAAAATTAGTTCTAAAAATGAACATATATGTATTCAAAAATTGTCATTATATGACTATGTATGTATGTATGTATTAACGTGTTATGACTATCGAATCTTGTTACATTAGCGCAACACTAGTGCTACATGGACAAACTCTTTAAAAAAATGAACGAAATGCAATATAAGTGGCATATTTACAATAATTACTATAATTCAGTGAGGATTTTTGTCACATAAAAAAATTTAGGGGGCAAAATTCTATAAAAGTCATAATTCAGGAGGAAAATTTCCTATTTGTCCATATAATTATTATATTGTATTAAAATAAAAAAAATATTGTTGATGCTTTGTTTTTGTCACACATCTCTCCTTCTCTCATCTTTTTCCACCTTTTTTTTTTTAAGTTTATTTCATTTTCTCTCTTCTCCTTAATTTTAAAAATCTTTTCCGGCCACACCACTAGTCGGTTGGGCTCAAAAGTGTTACCATCGTGACCTACTCTTTAATGTGATCATCATTTTGATATGTGAGAAGCGTATATTTTTTCGCCGTCGCCGAGAAGATAACTAGAATAAAAAGTAACATTTTAGTTTTTTTTTATATATTTTGTTAACAAAAAAGTAATTAAATTTTAAACTTAAATAAAATTTAATATTCCAAAATTTATATTCTTATTTTACATTTAAAATATACCCTATGATATTCTAAACAACTTAGCTATTTTAGAAACATTTAAACTAACTTTTTAAAAATATATTATTTAGGATATTGTTTGGTAATTTTTAAATAGAACGTAAGAAGACTATTTTTTGTAACTCACTAAGTTTGTTGGTTGCTTTAAATTTGTGGCATACTAAATATCTTAGTCATATATCAAAATGTAACTAATTGATATCTTAAATAATTTTAAAAACAACGAAAATGTAACTTTTAAAAGTAACTATGCAGTATACTAAATAATATCATTTTCTAATAAGAAATTTATGATAACTTGGAATTATAGAAATAACCTTTTATACTATATGATAACTAATTAATTTTTAAAATAGACTTGAAAGTAATGTAAACATATTTTAATAATAAGACATGTAGATTACATGAGTGACTAAAAAAGTCTATTAAAAATTTTCATTTAAAAGTTAGTTTTTTATTAATAAATTATAGGTAACTTATTATACTATATGGTAGCTCATTAGTTTCTTAAATAAGCTTGAAAGTTACCAAAATGTATCTTAAATAATAAGATACCATAATATAACATAAAAATAACTAGTTTGTGTATTAAGATATCTACAAATGAGTTTTGGAGATAACCAAAATGTACTGAAATAATATGATCTAAAAATACAGTTTTTAATAAAAAAAAAGTGACCAATTAGTGTCTTATCGGTATCGTAAGTAACCAAAATGTAACATTTTACAATCCAAAAAAAAACAAAAAAAATTCGGGTTAATTTTTTCAAAATTTGGTATGCTATACTAATTTGGTACCAGTATTTATGTAAATAGTTTGATTGAAGGTATTTTTGTGAATATTTTATATTCTAAGTATATAATTGTAAATTTCCCTAAATTAAATTAGTATATATAAAGAGTTTGTTGAATTATGGGCCGAAGTATAAAGAGGCCCCGGGCCCAAACTCACCGAAATAAAGTGATTATTCGATTAGAAGAGTGGACACTTGGAGGAAAGAGAGGGTAATCGAGAGTAGTTGGGTAATTTGGAAGCGATTGGCAGTATATAAAGCTAGATACCTCGCAGTATCCGATTTAGGGCGTAAAAGAAGAAACAAAGCCGTAGAAGAGGGCTCTTTCTCAACTTAGTTCACTGCCTTAAAAGCTTATCCCTTTCCAAACTCCAACGGTAAACTCTCTTCTCTCCCTCCTCTTCCTACCAAACCCTAATTTCATTTCTCTCATCTTCTTCCACCAAATTACCACACCTTCTGTTCTGTTTTTCATCTACTCGACGGTTTTTTTTTTTCTGCATGGTGCTGATATGGTTTTTTTTTTTTTTTTTGAAGATGGATCGGTACCAGAGAGTGGAGAAGCCGAAAACTGAGACGCCAATTGATGAAAATGAGATTAGGATTACGAGTCAGGGGAGGATGCGGAACTATATCACTTATGCCATGACTCTGCTCCAGGTGTTTTCCGCTTTTTCCTTTTTATTTAACTTATTAATTAAATGATTAGAGTGTGTTTTGTGTATTTGCATGTTGATGATACAATAATAATATTCCATTAAGTAACTAGTTTTTAACTTTTAGGGGTTTAGTGTGGGTTTTAGGATGGTAGTGTTGAAGCCATTGAGAGAAATTAATAAGACTTGTTTGAAAAATTGATTATGCTTTATGGTAGAGATTTTTAACGTCTAAAATTTGAGAAAGGCGATTAACGTGGTTTTGAGAATGTTTATTTGTATAGTTTGAATATCGAAGGAATAGTTTACTGAACAAAGTGATACTAGATTCGAAGCGAGAGGATTGAATATGACTCATTTTTTAGTTTTGACATTGGGTATTCATCCTTTATCGTAAAATCAACTCTAGCACAAGGTACCCTAGGAATCAAACACAGAACTCATGGGAGCAAATTGTGGTTTTGATCACCTTTCTGAATCTGACTCGTTTCTATAATCTTTACCAATTTTGGTTGCTAAGAGTGAAAAAGTATAGAGTTGGTCTTTATCGTATTGTATGCAATATCTTTAGTTTTTTCTTGGTCTTACTCTTACATATTATTATGCAGGAAAAAGGATCCGATGAAATTGTTTTCAAGGCTATGGGAAGAGCCATCAACAAGACAGTGACCATAGTGGAGCTAATTAAGGTTTGATTCATGTTTGTACATTGACAGATGGTTTGGTTAAACTTGTCCGGCATTGCTCTGAGCCCTGTAAAGTTGTTTGCTATTTATTCCAGAGAAGAATTGTTGGTCTTCACCAGAATACGTCAATTGGATCCACAGACATCACCGATACATGGGAGCCCCTAGAAGAAGGCCTCTTGCCGTAAGGGCATCTTAAACTATTGTGACTGTTATTTTATTACAGTTTTGCACTATCTCTTGTTAGATAATAATGCAACCTTTGATGGTTTCAATTGTCGTTGTTACTTAATTCTTAGTTTTTTTTTATCCCACAGTTTGGAGACCACGAGACATGTGTCGATGATTGTAATAACCCTCTCAAAGAAGGAATTGAACAAGACTTTAATTGGGTGAGTTCATGATGGGTTCTTTATGCTCTTGGGTTGATGATCTTGTAGGAACATCATACATTGTTTGTTTTTATGTTTACTTGTGGTCCGTAATTATTCACAAACCATTTCTGCCCACAGGTACCAGCCTCCATTACCTGCTGACCAGGTGAAGGCATCAACTGAACTTGATTATGATGGAGGTAAGACCAGTTATCTTCTTTTTTTCCCAGTGCACCTATTGTCCCATTTTTATAAATTGAAGATTGAACCTTGTGCTGCAGAGCGCTCACCAAGAGGTCGTGGTCGGGGCCGCAACTATAGAGGACGGTCAAAGGCCAGAGGTATGTATCACAGCATGCTTCTATAATATAACTGCTGGTTGTACTGCTAGCCTACTTTGTTCCTCTTGTACCAAGTAGGATGTAAATTGCTGGATTCATCTAGCCATTGCTGCAGTGGTGATTTTTTGTTTGCACCAGTTGTCATGGTGTATCTTGTTGATCATTTAACAGCATATAAGATTTTATTTGGCTGATCTTAGTGGTTGTAAAATGATAATATATTTGATGTAACGGTTGTATTTTGTTTCAGGGAATGGTTTTGCTTCGGCTGATTATGAAGATGGAGGTTGGGACATGAGTCGGAACAACTCAAGAGGTAGAGGGTTCAGAGGTCGAGGGAGAGGAAGAAATTTCCGTGGCCGTGGAAGGGGAGGGTATAATGGAACTTACGTTGATACACAGCAAGATGGAGATTACAATCAAGAAGCCCCTGTTCAAGGTCGTGGTATGTACAAGTAGTAGTCTGTTCTGTTTAATATTTTTCTTAGACTGGTAGTTTAGCTTATATGCCAGTCATTGGAATCTAGGCTTGTCCTTAGATATATTCTTCTAAACTTCTTTTTCCACATGTTAGATCCATATCAATCCTGTCATCTTGTTGTCAACTTACCCTTTCCTTTTATACTTTTTCGCCATTAATCTCAACTCCCAACCTCCCCCCCAAAAAAAAGCAAAAGGATGTGCTTAAGTGGTATTTGATGGGATTTGGATGTCTACTTTTAAGTATGCATAGTTCTTTTGAGGAAAAATTTCTTCATTGTATGTTTGCTCATTTATGTATTGTTACCTGACACAATTTCTTTGTAGGTCGAGGCCGCAGTAGGGGAACCCAGGGAAGGGGACGTGGGTTCAGATCAAATGTGCCGATCCAGGTAGCTGCATAGGATGCTGAATGGGTGTTTTGACGGACGCTATGCATGCCTTTATTGGTTATGCTGTTTTTTTCTCTAGTTCTCCATAAAAGGTAGCTTTTTTGTTTAATTAAAAAAAAGGTCCTGGACTGCCAAATGTTATAGGGGTCTGTTGTGTAAACTATTTTGTATTTAGTTTGGAGCTGCTGTTGTTGTACAAGGCAAATCCTTTTTTTTGGTAGTAGACACTAGACATAGGTGAGAGAGAGTAGTTATTTGTTCATGTTTTTTCAGTTTTAGCAGCGCATTCTTTTATTTTTGTTTTGGAGAGT
This sequence comes from Humulus lupulus, assembly GCF_963169125.1. Taxonomy (NCBI): domain Eukaryota; kingdom Viridiplantae; phylum Streptophyta; class Magnoliopsida; order Rosales; family Cannabaceae; genus Humulus; species Humulus lupulus. Next base: position 210,768,829 of record NC_084802.1, read on the forward strand.
TGAGCTGTATTTTATATTTCAGATAAATTATAATATAATATAGTATTGTTAGGCGTATTTTTTGTGCTAATATGGTAAAAGAATTGTGTTGTTTATGTGACTTGATCCTATAAATCTGCTTTACCATATGATTGCATATTGCATTGCATGGTACGGAAAAAAACTTTCTTTTGACTTTTGAAATTTGTAAATTGGAAATGTTTGACTTCAAATTTTGTGAAGTTTTAAATCGAAAGTCGTAATTTGTTGGTGGATCTATATATATATTTATTATATCTTATAACGGCGGATATACTATATTATTGTTCCATATTCCATCTTCCATAAATTCCTATCACTTTTTTTTTTTTCAAAATTATAGAATGAAGAATAAGTCGTCCTATATAGCAGAACTGATATTATTATTTTCTAAATGTTATATGTTATCAAATTGAACTATGAACTAATTTGATCAGCTTTCACACTGTTATGGTGGTGGCATGACATAATTTTTATAATATGAATTCGCAACTAGCTTGTAAATTATATCATAAAGGAAGAAAAAAAAAAACCCAACAGCTTTGCGTATAATCCTCTCATAACAAAATAATATAAACCGTTAAAAAAGTCTTATCTATCATGTGCATCAACGACTAATCATTTAATTTCCAACAAGTACTCATTTTTAATTTTTTTTTTAAGGTACTAATACTGTTACTCTCATTACATGTAGACTTTTTCAATTGTATTTAATGTCACGCCTGAAAATACGAGAACACACTTGTATGAAAAAGAAATTCAGACTTTTACGTAATGGGATTGCAATTTTCATATATATATATATATATATAAATATATTTTCATCATTGCTTTCCATTTCATTCTCTATTCTCACTCTTCGTACGGTAGTTACCTACTATCATGCCCCAAATATAATTTGTCCTTGAATAAACAAATTAATTAAATCTCTCTTGATATGTTGGACGGTGCTCTCATCACATGCAACTACAGTTAAACTTAAATTTTTGATCCGAAAGATAATTCTTTTCGTACCGAATTTGTTTATTTAAAGATGTAAATGAGACAAAAAGATTGATCACATTTGGTCACTATGCCAAATTAGGCAGATCCCATATATACACACACACTTGGGCAGAACACATGGATAAAATAGAGCCCATTATTGACGGTGGCCCACCAAAATGAAACTCAAAACAACGGCGCCGTTTAATGGTTTTTTGTTTTTGAGAATTGAGATCCAATCAACACTGTGCTGTCCAATAGTCTATCACTCCAAAATCGAAAATGGGTCATGTGCATGTCACATGAAAAACAACTTCATTTTATCGAAAAGGTTAAGGTAGATAGAGTAACATGTGATGTTGAACGATAATGATTAAAAAAAAAAAAAAGCAAAAATATTCCCTTCAACCCTTTAAATTATACAACTTTCTCTTCAAATAGGAACAATGAACAGCTTTTTAAAAAATCCCAGAAATTGAACATTTTGTGATTATGGATGGGTTAATGATTTATTCACGGCTCTTTCATTGCGGAAAATGCATGTGGGTGTGGGTGAGAAAGAGCAAGAGAACGTGGGAATAATTGAATGAAGACTCAGAACCCCCTCTTACAGACTTTCAAACATAATTCACATCATTATTTTATTTCATTAAAAATAAAAAATAAAAAAAAATTCTATTTTAAGTTGTCTTCAGTTTCAGAGCTCACATGCTATACCTTGTTGTATTAGTATTACTTGTCCTGGTCCCTTATTTAAAGCTGGAGCTCTGATTGGAAATGACAATAAATGTAAACAAAGTACATTCATTCTCATCACTCAGTCCTCTCATCACTTCTCATCCATCTTTTTTTTTTCTTTCTCTCCTCCAATTAATAATGGCGAAACTCATTTTTCCATTGGCGATCTTGGCTGGACTAGTGCTCAATATTTCTACTCAAGTGGGTGCATTTGCAGCATCTGGCTGGACTCCAGCTCATGCTACATTCTATGGTGGAAGTGATGCCTCGGGCACTATGGGTATGTTATGTTATGTTATGTTATGTTATACACATTTAATCTTTATGTTTAGCATTAGACATGGATGGAGTTTTAATAAGAGTTTTTGTGGTATTTTTTTGCAGGTGGGGCTTGTGGATATGGTAACTTGTATCAAGCAGGGTATGGTACTAGGACTGCTGCACTAAGCACAGCTTTGTTCAACGATGGTGCTTCGTGTGGCCAATGCTATAAGATCATGTGTGACTACAAAACAGACCCAAGATGGTGTGTCAAAGGGACTTCTGTGACTATCACAGCCACCAATTTTTGCCCACCAAACTTTGCTCTTCCAAATAACAATGGAGGCTGGTGCAACCCACCACTCAAGCACTTTGACATGGCTCAACCTGCTTGGGAAAAAATTGGTATCTACAGGGGTGGCATCATACCTGTTGTGTTCCAAAGGTCACTATTCTCAACTCTCTCTTCCTAGAAACCCCAATTGTTGGGACCCCAATTGTTTTAAAAAATAGCATTAATTGTAGATTTTTGAAAAATATCACTTTAAACTATACCAAAATTAAAAATGTATACATATTTGGATTACACAAATAATAGTTTGGTCATCACTTGTGTTTGTCTCATCAATAAATGTGGAATTTGGTTTTATGGTGCAGGGTTCCATGTAACAAGAAGGGTGGAGTTAGATTCAGCATTAATGGGAGGAACTACTTTGAGCTTGTTTTGATAAGCAATGTAGGAGGGGCTGGATCTATTCAATCTGTGTCCATTAAAGGCTCAAAAACCTCTGGATGGATGTCCATGTCAAGGAATTGGGGATCTAATTGGCAGTCAAATTCCTATCTCAATGGTCAATCACTATCATTTCAGGTCACCACTACTGATGGTGTAACTAGACAATTCATAAATGTTGTTCCTGCAAATTGGTCATTTGGCCAAACATTCGCAACTCGAGTCCAATTCTAAGCTCGAAAACAGTTTAGGGTTCAGGGTTTAGGGTTTTGATCGGATAGGCCGAGGCGTGCTTGGTATTTTCATGAAGCAGCCCGCCGCTATTTTCTGGTCATCCAATCATATGGTTGAATGAATATTTTGGGGAGCAAAAACCTATGAACTCAAGGCTACTATTTTAATTATTCTTCCTTTTATTTCTTAAAGGAAAAGGCATAGCCAAGGATGTTTATCCTTCCTTCATGTGTGGATTTTGTATTTGTTATAGCACTCAAATAAGAAGTGCATTAAAGGTGCAACTTCGTCATGTAGAAATATTACTTTCACAGTTTACAATCCTTGTAATACGAAATCTTGTTGTAATAGTCATATTATTTAAAAGTTGAATGTACTCTTTATAAAGTAATTTGGTTATTATTTTGTACTATTGTGTTTATACATTTAAATGCTTTGAATTGAGGTGATGATAAATTTTTACATGCAACAAATTATAAGACTAAATCGACTCTATAATTGACTGGAAAATCAATCTTGCTGCATAGGTTAAGGCTGAGCATAGGCCCTAGGCAGGTTGAGTTTCACCATAACCAGCCCAATGTGAGACCTAAATGGGCCATCTTCCTGGTCTGACCTTAATTTGAAATAATAGGCCCAGAGCCCAATTCATTGGTCATATGAGTGGGCTAAGCATGACACTTGGCCCATATCTACTACAGTGACCGTTAGGCAGGCAGTCACATTGACTTTCCGAATTTACACGTCTTTCTCTTTTCCTAAATATTAGAAAATTGACCAACACTCAAAAGTCGTTAAGTTGTCATGTAAGAGAGTAGAGACCTAACGACATTAATAGAATTAAACGACAAGTGTCTCAAGCTAGGCATGAGCTCTAACCAATCTATTATCAAAATAAAAGGAAAGTCCATAACAAAAGCTACAATAATCATTTATGCATGTTTTTATTATGATCTTAATTATGAGCTGTTGGCTATGACATGTGAAGAACCGTTGAGTTGGAAACTCTTAAATTATTACTCTAAACTAACTAAAGAAAGCTTTAATTTATTCTTTATCAACTCTATCCACCAACTTGTATTCGTTTAAGTAGGGTCACTTTGTTAATTTATGGGAGGCAAATATTGTGCTTAAAATTTAAGCTCATTCTTTCAATTTAGAAAAAAGTCACCGAAATTCCCTGATTTGCTGTCTATATATATATATATTTGTTAAGCTTTTTATCTTAATTCATTCTTCATTACCTACTACCTTATATTATTAGACAGTAGTTTACTCAACCGAGCTGTACTCATTGAATATGTTGACCGATTAAGAAATATTACCAAGTTTTGTACCATGTGATCAAGTGGATTTGTTCTTTTTTGGCCATAGAACTAATTAAATACTAATCCTTTTAGAGGAAATTGGATTCAGTATGTAGTACTTTTTGGATTTGAGTTTAAAAAATTTGAGCCTCCTTTGTAATTTGAAAAATGTTGTAAGTACTAGTGTGTTAGAATGAATTCATAAATTAGTATAACTTAATCATAAAAGACTTTGAATTAATTTGGTACAATATAATTTTAGAGAAAAACTATTTATTTTACAATAAATAACGATTTATTTTGCAATAAATAATGATTATTAAGTAAAGAAATTGTGTTTTTCCCATTAAAAAAAAGAAAGTGTTGATGGTTTTCCCCTTACAAAATAGTGGTTTTTTTTCTTACCAACTATTATAACATATTAGTAGCAAGTGTAAATACATTTAAAATTTTAAAAGTTAGTATACATATACTTCTAAAATAAATAAGTGATGATATTCACATACAACTCAAATAAGTCTCAATGAATAATACTCTTAAAATACTACTTGGTACAAACATGAATAAAAAAATACATTAACTTTAATTTAATTAGTAGAGTGTGTGTGAGAACTATACTATTTTATTACTTAATAATTACTATATGATATATAGAGGTTGTTATAATTTATCAAAGTTGTTATCGTCACTATTATAATCATCATTAAATATATATCATATGCTATAAAACGACAAATAAGGAACCAATACGACTAGACTCTCCTCTAGTTTATATCATGAGAATTGCTTTAAGAATACTACTCCACTAAAATGGTGGTGGGTTCTCGATCACCAAATTTATTAACAACCACATCTCTTCAACAACGACTCTCCAATTCTCTAATCTCTGACTTTTTTTCTTCTTCTTTTTCTGCTATATATACCGCTCTCCATTCCAAGTCATTCTCACACTTTAAACACAAAACTATAATATCATAGTATAACGTATATATATATTACGCAGTAGTACTCTCTCTTCATCATCAACTTAAGCATGGAAACCCTAGCTAATAATTCAATACTAGTTTTTGCTCTTCTCATCATCATCATCACACTTTCAATCTCATCATCATCTGCTGCGAATTCACTGAGCTTGAACTACTACGACCAAACGTGTCCACATGTAGAGTATGTCGTCGCCAACGCCGTGAAGAAAGCCATGTCCTACGACAGAACAGTTCCGGCTGCTCTGCTCCGCATGCACTTTCACGACTGCTTCATCAGAGTAATAATAAATGTTTTGTTATGTAAATTAGTTTTGGTTAAGTGGTGATTGTGGTTTTGGTGTGTGTGTGTGTGTTTTTTTTTGTTATGAAATGAATTATATATATATATATATATATATAGGGCTGTGATGCGTCGGTGTTGCTAGATTCAACGAAAAAACACAAAGCTGAGAAAGATGGGCCTCCTAACATTTCATTGCATGCCTTTTATGTCATCGACAATGCAAAGAAAGCTGTTGAAGCTCTGTGCCCTGGTGTCGTTTCTTGTGCTGATATATTATCCCTTGCTGCCCGTGATGCCGTTGCTCTGGTGCGTATACTGTTCTTCTCGACATCCTATCTATCTACAATTAATGTCGTTTTGCAAAAATTATGATTACAATTAATCTAATTAACCTAGTAAGGTTTTTGGTGTGGTGTTTTTGTTAGTCTGGGGGTCCTACTTGGAAGGTACCAAAAGGCAGAAAAGATGGGAGAATATCAAAGGCAAGTGACACCAGACAATTACCAGCTCCCACCTTTAACATCTCTCAACTCCAACAAAACTTTGCTCAACGAGGCCTTTCCCTTAAAGATCTAGTCGCTCTCTCAGGTACATGTCATGCATACAATTATTATTATAAGTTTATATCTTTTATTATATATAATCTACCCTTAATAATAACGGGAAATTCTCAACTGCGACTCTGGTTTGTTTTGCTCGGAAAGTATTTTTGGTGAATTTCTTTTTTATGATCGTGTTATTTAGAGAATCCTGCAAATTTTAAAAAATGTTGAATAATTTACAGTACTGAAAACTAGATTTAAGACAGATTGTTGCATGTATGACTAATTTTTTTATGCATGTAGAATATAATATGTTTAAATTTTATTTTTAGTACAGTAAATTATTCATAATTTTAAAAATTTTGCAACATTCTAAATAGTTACAATATACATTGATATAAAAAAAACTCACCAAAAATACTTCGGGGAGCCAAAAACACTAAAGGGTGCACGTGTGTGACGCATTTGCCAATAATAATAATAATAATTTGTGTATATGGTACATAGGAGGGCACACACTAGGGTTCGCTCACTGTTCATCGTTCAAGAACAGACTCCACAAATTCAACGCCAGCGTGGACGTTGACCCGACACTTCACTCGTCGTTCGCGGCCAGCCTGAGGAGTATTTGTCCAGCTCACAACAAAGTCAAGAATGCGGGGACCACCATGGATTCCACGTCGACAATCTTCGACAACGCCTACTACAAGCTACTTCTCCAAGGCAAGAGTATCTTCTCTTCAGACCAATCTCTACTCACAACTCCCCCAACCAAGGCCTTGGTCTCCAAATTTGCTGCTTCTAAACAAGACTTCGATAAAGCCTTCGTTGAGTCCATGATCAAGATGAGTAGCATCCATGGTAGTACTGGCCAAGAAATCAGGCTCAACTGTAAGGTGGTTAATTAATTAATTAATTAATCATTTTTATAATTAATTTGTGGTTTGATTAATAATTGAAGAAGATGAGTGATCAGTAGCCAAAGATGTAATAATTAGTAAATTTGAGTTTGGGTTTGTGTGTGTGGGATATGTAATTATTGTATCACTTTGCTTTACTTTGTTACTGTTTATAAAGTGAACGATAACAAATTAAAATCAAAGTTTTGGGAAATCAGTTTGTGTACTATGTGTAAGTGTAGCTCAATTTTTCAATTAATTATAACTTGGCATTCCAGTTTGATCATAATATATATTTAGTGATTTTTTTTTAGTTTTCTTAACGGGCAAATGATATGAAACAGTTTTTTTCTTCCTTTAGTTTTTGGAGTGTGTATCAAATATTTATAAACCAGCAAATTATATGAAGAGCTCGAAGTACTGAACAAATGAAGAGCTCAAAGCTCTCTCTGCGAATGAAGGAGCTTCGAGCTCTGTGTAGAAATAGTAAGCAAAAAGGGTGCGGAGGGAGAATGATCATTGCTCTACTCTACACCATATTTGCGGTTTGATTTGAAGGAACAAAAAATAAGTGGGAAAAGGAATATTAGTTAGAAAGTTTGACACGTGACCTATCAGAGAATGTCTTTCTAATTCACCTACTCAATAATTTCTCCATAAATAGTAAAGAATGTACTCATTTTGGGAACATTGGATTAATTTACTGTGACTCTACGGCTACGATGTGATCATAATTATGTCGTCGCGTCGCAATAAAACACATCAAATTACAAATTTGAAGAAAAAAAAATATTTTTATTTTTTATTAAAAGTCTACAAAGATAACATGTCGTCGCAATAAAGATTGTTGTTGTAGATTCAAAATATCTTAATTTATAGAAACGACCGTCGTTGATAGGTCTCTTAACTTTTTTGAAGGAATATACAACGCCAAAATGATTTATTATATATTATTCAAGTTTAATTTTTTTAGCAACGACATTTGTAGAGCTTTAAAAAAAATGGTGGGAAACTTTCTACCAAAAAATTGAAAATTAAATTTTGGAATTTTCTATGTTGTCGTTATATGTTATTTTTATTAACGAAAACTATGCGTTTCATCTACTACAATGAAATTTGTGTAACCTACAGAAACGACACATCGTCGCTATAGGATTGCAAGATATAACCCAGCTAGGTCGTCTTATTCCCTCATTTTCCTCCATTCGACGAGGAAACGTCCCCTCTGCCATTTTCAGCAAGGGTCCTCTACTTGGGTCCCCTCCGCCTCATCCACGAGCCTTCGATGTCTCTCTAGTGCGTGTAATCATCTTGTTGCTTAACAAATAAGAATTTTTTTTCTTCAGATTTTTTGCTTGTGTGTAATGCTTTGTCTCCACCAATTCTAGGTATTGTTTTTATTTTTTAATTGTATATATTTATTTTATGATAATATTTACTATGTTTGATTTTGTGTTTTTTTTTGGTCTCATCTTTCTGTTGTTGGATCTCCATTAGGTGTTGGCATTTTTCTTAATTTTTAAATGTATAAATTTGTTTTATGATAGTGTTAGTATTATGTTTGATATTTAGTAATTTGTTGTGTTGTTAATTTTATAAATTGTATATTTTTTTTCCGATTTGTGTCTCTTTATGAAAGAGATTAATAAATGAATAATTTAAGCTATAGGTCAAAAGTGATAATATATAAAGGTAAAAAACTGAGCACAATCCAAAATCAAACGCTCGTTGCTCCCGTCGTAGAAAGAAGAATAAGAGAAAGAAAAGGTGAGGGGGAAGAAGAAGAAAAATTTGGAAAGTTTTTTTTTTTTTTTTCTTTCCTAATTGTAACTATATTTGGTTTTATATTTTATATATAGTTTGAAAATTTTATTGAAATTAATTTAATTGATTAAAATTAGGTTTTTTTTTTTCAAAAAAACAAAAAATCACTAGGCAGAGAAACACTATTTTGGAGTGGATTGTTACAGAAACACTATTTGAAAGTGTTTTGGTAATTTCATCGTAAAAATAAAATAAAATATAAATAAAAACTTAATTACTTAAAATGTCACAAACTAAAAGGCCCACCATAAATATCTCCTTAAAAATGTATCACTAGTTTTTTTTTTAATAAAAATAAAATATGTGTATCTTTAGTTTTGTTATTTGAATAAAAAAAAACACAATATATTCAACATATTTAAAAAAAAAAATTAGTACAATATTATTTTAATAAACAAAATTGAACATACAAATTTATTGGTTTGTTTTTTAACATATATAAAATGGTCCCATATATTGGAAATCGCATAGACAAAGCAAGGATGAGTTGGTATAAATTAAAAGGTGAACAGCACTAATAAGATGTAATATTTTATTATCCACTATTATTGCTTTAACAAAAATAGAATGGATAAGTTATTAATTTTTAAATTTAAATATTATTTATTAGATATAAATTTTTTATTTATTAAACACATTAAAATTTAAATTTAAATAAATTATACAATTTGTAGCCGAAGAAGAAAAAATCATACTGCTCTAAAGACAAGGCACGTAGTTCTGAAAAGCTCCATCAACAAATTAATATAGGATATCAAAGTTAATACATAGAAACGACAACAACAGATAATGTAAACATTGTTTTTAAGTTAAACGATAAAAAAATATAAGCATTGCAATAAAGATTTATTGTTTGATGGACGAATGACAATAAATGACATAATAAATTTAAGTAGCGTGATGACAATAATTTTTCTTTGAGTACAATATTGTTTTTAAAGGAGAAAAGTTGAAAAAATAAATACACATACAAATTTATTGGTTATAATTGTTTTTTATATAAAATGGTCCCATATTGAAAACCAATTGACAAATCGGAGGATGAAATTAGTATAAATTAAAGGGTTAATATTATATATTTTTTTTATCTAGTTTGATAATTGAACATGTAGTTTGGCTTGTTGTGTATCTCTAAGTTAAAATTTGTTCAGATATAGGTGTTTTATTTGCTTTTCCAATCCCATTGTTCTTGTACTATTTAAAGACTCTTTATATTTTCTTTTGCGTAATATGGTATCAAGAGCAAAACTACGAAGTTTTCTTTTGTTATTGGTTCTCATTCTCCGGCACCGCTCTTTCTTTTATTTTCTCTTTTCCTCCTTCATTTCTTTGATGTTGTACATGTCTGACACGACAACTCAAGAAAGTAATGAATCTCATCTAGCTGTCTTTGCTGTCATGGTGCCTCCCTCTTCCGCAAGTTCACGTGGAATGTTTGACGATTCGAACGACTCATACTAACCCGAACAATATTCTTGTTTCTCATCCTCTCAACAATGGTGATACTCACATTTTCAATCTTAGAGGCGCTTTAAATATTTATTATAATATGTATACATATAATAAAATAAAATAAAAAATTAAACAAATAGAAAATTCTTAATAAGGATGAGAATATGGAGGAATGTAGTCACTCTTGTTCTTGCATCGGGATGGAAAATACCTTATTTTCGCTCTATTCCTCATTTAGGCGGGGAATCCTACCCCATTAAAAGCGGGTGCCCATAAATTATTATTTTTTAAATCCTAATCATAATCAACACAAATAACACCAATAACCATCTTTCTTCTATGAAATACGTTACTTAAACCATCAAAACACAATCTTTAATTCCAACTTTGAACACTAAAAATAAAAATTCCTTTTGCTTCCAAATTTATACATATATGAAATAACTCATTTGCTATATCAACTTTTTTTTTTCCTAGGAAAAAGAAAACTATAAATATCTTCAAAATGTCTTCTTTTTTTCTTTGAGTCGAAACCCTTTCAATTATATAAAAGCACAAAGCAGATTACTGGAGAAGTCACTGCTCACCCCAAGTCCTCACCAACAAGAACAAAATGGTGGTCTTTTTTCCTTTCATCTATCCTTCTAAGAAAATCTTTATGCAATTTAGAAGTATGGACACATTTTTTATATACAAAAAAAAATACTTACTTTTATAGCCAATAAAAAATGGTATGAGATCACACTTTAAAAAAAAATTAATGTACATGATTTAAGAATATATCACATTATTACGTTTGCTTTTTTTCTTTAATATAAAATAGAGATTATACTACTTTAGTGATCTTTTGTTTGCATCAGCTTATATTCTTCTAATTTGATGAAAATACCAAAATACTATTTTGTATTTAACAAATCAGTACAAAATCATACTTTGAATATAATTTTAATCAAATTTATTTCAAATATTACCAGGATATTATATTTTTTAATTACATAAAATATCTAAAATATAAATTTTAATTATTTTTTATTATTAAAATGGCAATACTTTGGTAATATTGAAAATAAATTGATTAAAATTATGTTTAAGAATATGCTTTTGTACCAATTTGTTAAATACATGCTAGTTTTTTTTTTTTTGGTATTTATTAAACGAAAATAGTGTAAGCTGCTAGGAAAGCAAATAAGAAGTAATAAAATGGTATAATATCAGTATTGTTATTTGAAAAAAATATATATTTATACTTAACATTTTTTTCTAATTGTCATCGAATGCAAAATTAATTTTAATAAAAAAATTGAAAAATAAAATAAATATGTTTTCCTACATTTTACTTTAAGAAAGTTCTAATTGGCTGGTTTCTAAAAATTAAAAGAATATAACTTTTTGTTTATTAAAATGTTTGATCATAAAATTTAATTGAACTATCTTCAACATAAAATAAGAACAAATAAAAAATTATACTCATTTTTTTAAAAAAAATTGAACAATGAATAATTGATAATGTAATAATACCAGTGTTTCATGCCAATATTTTTAATTTCATAAACTGTGAAATCTGTAACATTTACCTTATTTCAGGGTAATAAATGTAAAATTTAAAACTAACAGGGGTCAAAAGTGAGATAAAAAGTAAAACTTGAGGACAAAATTGAAATTAACCTGTTTTTGTTTGTGTGCGTAGGTATTACTATCACTGTTTAAAGTCTCTAAAAAGTACTGAAAATTCGAGTTCGACTTCTCCTTCCGCACGCACAAGTACTCGATAGCTCAACAATGGAGTTTGAAGCCTTAGCTCCACCAGATTCTGCAGTGGTGAAGGACCATGAAACCACCACCACCACAAGCCAAGAAGAAGAAGATGATATTTACAAGCTTCTGCTCCCTGACGTTCGGGACCTTCCTCCTACTCCTCCCTCGGCCGTTCAATCCAACTTTATTTCCTATTTCGCTCCAGGTTTACCTCCCTAAAACCCCCCACCGTAACTGTCATTTAAACCCTAAAACGCTTCTGCTAAAGCCCTAAATTATGATTTTGTTTTTTTCTTCTTCCAGATTTTTTGAAGCCAGGACACGATCAGTACATTTATCGTCACGCAAATGGGTAAACTCCCCTATATTTATATATATTTACAATTCTAAAGTATTGTTCTTTTTAGTAAATTTTTGATTGATTTTTCATGATTGTTCTTGAAAAAAAAAAAGATTGTGTGTGATTGGTTTGGCTACGACGCATGTGGCTTTTAAGGACGAAGGAGGTATCACGGCTGTTGATTTTAATGTTGGGAAATCTAATCGAAGTGAGATGAAGGTCACTGGAAAACGCAAGAAGGTCTTTTATTTTTTTTTTCTTTTCTTTTCCTTTTCTCTCTGAAATTTGGTGTCAATTTTGACCATAATGAAAAAGGCACAGTTTAATGAATGTGAAAAAATGTTGTTATGCAGAATGCTCAACTATTGGAGCCAAATTCGGCTCTCTGTAAAGTTTTCACCAAGGACAACTCTTACATTGTGAGGTAGAAGCTTTTTTTTTTTTTTTTGGATACCCTTATCCCCAATTTTGGTTCTATGCTTGTTTTTATCTCTTACATAGTGTGGTTGGGGACTTTTGGCAGGTGTTGCGTGAAAGGCTCGCTATTGGAAGTAAATGACAAACTAATCAAGCAGCCACAATTGCTTAATTCATTGGTAAATCAATTCAATCACTTACTAATACTCTATTAATTTAATTCCCCTGTACTAATTCAAGTTTAAGTATTATTTTCTATGCCTTTGTGAGAAAGGCAATAAGTCCTCTGGATCCTTCTGTTTTTGAAATGATTTCCCTCTTCTTGCGGTGTTGTATTTGGATTTTTATGTACTTATGTCTGGCATGATTTAACTATCCTTATCATCTAAAGATGAATGAATCGTTGTTGTTTTTGCTGGAGTTGCTTAAGTTCTAATTGATTGTGTTTAACTTAGCATGCCATGACCGAAGTAGAAGCTGATATCGTATGGGTAACAGAACTCTATCACATAAGAACATAAATGACTTCTTTTATTCACCTCTTCTTTTTGATTCATAGTTCTTGTTAGTGTTGAGATATTCTTGGATTGTATTGGCTAGAGAAGAAATGAAAAATATAATATGGTTGAGACTAATATATAAGACAAAGATAATGAGTTTCGACAAGCTAACATTCCTTTAGTTTCCGTAGGCTAACATTGTTCTATTTCCCAATAAAAATCAAGACGAATTCGTACTATTGTTCCGAGTACAAGAGAATGTAAAACATGCTACTATTACCATATTTGCTGTTTAAGCTTGTTTCTAAATAAAGTCCATATCCAAGTTCTGTTAAGATTTTTTTTTGTCTTGGAAAATTTTCATCTATGATAATGGAAAACTGACAAACTGTGATATGTAATAAACTGTCAACTGTAGATGAACATGAATGGTTTAAATTGCATAGCTTTTACTGTGATAATTGGGGTTTATATCAAGTTTTATTCATTAGTGATTGAAAGATGCTGGAGGTATTAGTCAATTTCTTTTCATGCTGGAAGTGTTTGGGGTTCGCTTTTTGCGTTATTTGAAAGTAGTGTTCTGTTCTTAGCTCGTATAGTTCTTCCAACCTGTTGCTTATTGCCATTGCATTTTGCTTCTTTACAGGCAGACAGAGAGGGCTATATTGCCATTATCATGCCAAAACCAGCAGATTGGCTCAAGGTCAAGGATTCTTTAATGGGTTCCGAGGAGTATAAAAAACTTAAAGAAATTTGTTAGTTTGAAAAATCCATTACTCAAATTTTGTTCCCGAATTGTCACTGGCTTAGCAATTTAGCCAAATGAAAAGCATCAATGTTGTCATTGTGCTTTTTTTTTTATTTTTTTATCGGGTTTCAAGTGTTGTATTTTATTTGTCAATGAAAATAATTAATCATTTTGTGTATTATTAAAGTTATAAAATAATGGCTAATAATTTAGTATCAAATTTCCTTGAATTTATTTTATTTTATTTCCTAATCCCTGTTGCCATTGCTTCATCTATTTATTTACTCATGCAAAACTGGTACCAAGATATGCAAAGTTCTAAAGCCCTTGCGTGAACAAAATTTTGTTATATAGGAGAAGGGTGCATCTGCTGAGTGCATGGATAAATACTATATAAAAGAAAATGTCGTAATGTTGTATAAATAATTGTTTAAGTGAAATAACATTATCATATATTCATTTGTCACTGAAGCAAAATTCTGAGCTAATAACGAAGAACATAAAACAATTAATGAAAAAATTTCAATTATAAGACACTCGACAGTGTTACTTGCCCAATGACTTGTATTTTGTATAGACGAACACTATCTTCTTTATGGCATGAAAGCCCAATCAGCTTTGCTCATTGTTGACTAGCTATGATCTCTTGAATGACTTGCCTTCTGGTTCGGTTTATGGTCAGCAAACAAAGGTATATATGCTCTTCAAGCTCTTCAAGTTGCTCCAAAAAGCTAGAATCCTGAGCTTGAAACTCCCTCACAACTTCCTTCAATAGCTCAAACTTCTTACTCCTCACACATATATCAGCCACAAATTTCTTGTGCTCCACCTCATTTTGTAACCTTCTCACCATTTGACTCATCGTATCAAAATCATTGATCAATATAAAAACCCCTTTTGCAGCAACATCAAGCTGCTCACCAACCCCACCTCCGGAGGTTACCCCGCCTGATGACCCTACCCGATTCCGAGCCGTCGAATCCAACTTTCTCTTCTTACCCACCAAGTAAATTGAAGAACAGCCCATCACAGCAGGAACTGCCACAAAACAAAACATGCCATGTAATGCAATGACTAACAAAGCAACTAAGAGCAAACTATGCGATATCACAAGGCCAACTCCTCCAACTTTCTTGCAAATCTTTTTGAGCTTTTCTCTCCTTTTGATCTTCTTCTGTTTGGACGTTAGTTTATGGAGTAAAACCATGTAGCTTTCCCGAATATCACTATATTGAAGAGGGCTTATAATTGTCAAATGGTTTCTAAGCAATGCAATCGAAGCGAGCTCTCTGAATATGGCTCGGCAATAATATTGGCCACTGTGATGATGATCTTGATCTTGATCGTGATTATTACTACTGCTACTGCTACAATCATGGAGTATTAGTACCCTTTTGCTCATCTTAATCACTTTTTTTATTTTCCGATAATCTGACCGAGTTTGATGGATGCTTCTTAGAAGCAATTCGCACGCGTGACATGCTCGTAAGCTTGCGTCGAAGTATTCGATCAAAAGGTGATGAAACTTTAAGCTCTCCATCATGTTCTTTAGTGTTTCGGGCCTTGGATCTAATAAGTACTCGGAGAAATCCCAATAAAATGGCGAAGAAGACGACGACGACGATGATGATCTAGTTGCACTACTACTACTATTACTAGTGTTTGTTGTTAATCCCAACTGAACTCTTCCCCACATTTCTTCATAGGAACTTGTTCGGAAGGCGTTGGTGTACTCTTCATTAACACTTAACTTGCTCGACAAGCTACTATTATTGCCACCCTCTACGCGTGATGATCTGCCAGCTGATGAGAACATGAATTTGCAATCATAACAAAAATAAAATGTCAAAATCAATGAAAGAAGCAACTAATGCATTTCTACGTACTTTAACATAACATGTTCTCGTGAGATCATGATGCATGTGATCATTAATTATATATGTCATTGCTTTATTTTTTCACACAAAAAAACCCAGCAAATTATACTCGATCGATCTCAAATTATAATTAACACCCATGTATTACAAATTGTATAATTTCAAAAGGATGACTATATATATATATATATACCTGTAAATGGAGATTTGAACTTGTTCCACAGAGCCCTTCTCATAATTGAGTACATAAATGATTCAGTTGAAGTTGGAACAAACAACACACATACATATATATATACACACACACACACAAAACTAGCTTTTCTCCAAAAATAGAGCAAAATAAGAAGCCAATTATGGGGTTGAGTTGTTATTTGTATATTTTAGGCTTGAGGAGAAGTAAACAGAAATCACAGAAGCAAGTCCAGTTGGCATTATATATACAAGTAGCTAGCTAGGGCAGAGAGCCACATCATTAGTTATGACTTTTGGCACACGTTAACGTCTCTCACACGGTGTGTATTTCTACGTGTAATGTAAACTGGCCTTGAATTATATATATACATGTGTGTATGTTACACTACTTATACATGACATGAGAGCATAAATTAACATTAAGATACATAGTAAAGGGAAGGAATTTCATAAACAAACGTTATGGCAGGTGATGTGTAATTATTATTATTATTAATTACTTGAACACTTCAAAAAAAGGAAAAGTTCATCCTCATACTCATCCTCATCCTCATCTTCATCTTCATCTTCATCCTCATCTCTTCTATTGTGAGAAAATGGCCTAACTGTTTTTGACTTCCTATTTCCTCACTCTTGTTTCTTTTTTTGGTAATTAAGTCATGATATTTTTACCAATTATAACCTTATCATAATTATGATTGATTTAGCTTTACACGACTTGTTTAGTCCAAAACTAAAAAAATAAAATAAGTATATATTGACACGTTTTTTGTTATGGTATTGAATCACTACATGTGTTTACGTTCATACCAAAAAATTGTTAGCTGTTTTCCACGTCTCAGCGTTAATTTACGTAGTGTTTTCTTTTTTAAGCTTACCACAAGGTTTTGAGGACCACATTTTCGGCTTAAAAATATATAATTTTATTGGTTAATTATATAAAATATGGTCCCATGTTGGAAAGCGCATGGAAAAAGCAAGGAAGAAATTAATTGACCAAAGTAAAGGCTTAATAACAGAAATAAGATGTCATTATTTATTATAAACTACTAGTGCTGTAAGGAATTAAATTTTATAGGTTAGTTTCTTTTAATTTAAATATTATTAATTTAAAAAATGTATAATTTATTTTAATTATATTTTTTAATTGTTATTTAAATTTTTAATAAATAAACAATGTCATATATTATAAATGAATGATGTATTAAAAAAAGTTAAAGCCAAAATATAGTTTAAAAGAATATGATAATTTTTAATTTATTTTTACAAATGGTTAAACTAAGAATCCATTAGATATACACTTTTTACATATAAAGATATGATGCATTCTAATTTTAAAGTAAATTATTTGATGTTATTTATTAGTTTGAAATTTAGTGTTCATAATAATTTAAATTTTGGTATTTTTTTTATGTTTTGATTTATATATTATATATGGTGATTTTAGATTTAAAATTAAATATTTTTTTAATTTTCTTTTAGGAAAAATAGTCAAAAAATCTAAATTAAAACTATGAATTTAAAAAGCTTATTTAATCAAATTTTAATTATTTAATTTCAAAATTTTTAAAGCCAATAAAAAATTATATATAAATATATATTATTTAATTAATGGCTAAAACAATTAAAATAAGTAATTTCTCATTAAAAAGAAAGCAAAACGAGAAAATAAGAAATAACTATATTTATGTCTTATGTCACTATTAAATATATGTTTGGATAAAAAAATACATTAAATGACAAAGTAAATAATTAATAAAAGAAAAAAAAGAATGAATTTAAGCACATAAATATTTTTCGGTTATAGTTTTGAAAATATAATTGATATAATAATTTAATGTGAAATTTAAAATATGTGATTAGAAATTATTATGGCTCATTTATTACTTTTTATTTTTAATTGGTTTACTTTATTTAGATGACTTTATTTATTTTATATTTTTTAATTTATTTACCTTATTTAGATGACTTTAAGATTAACGGTGTTAGAAAATAATAAAAAAAATGCTAAATATAATGAAAACTAATAATTATTGTTAAACTCACATTTATAATATATAAAGATACTAGATAAAAGCAACGTGCAATGCAAGTTTACTAAGTTTTATTTAGAAAATATATTAATTTATTTTTATTATATTTTTTTAATTGTCATATAAATTTTAAATAAATAAAAAATATTATATGTTATAAAAGAATGACATAAACAAGTTTAAAAAAAAAAGGCTTAAACCAAAACATTGTTTATAATTTTAAAAAATTAAGATAATTTTTAATTTTTTTAAAAATAAAAATGTTAAATCAAGTATATGTTAGATACACACTTTTTATATATATAAAGATATGATGCATTCTAGTTTATTTGATCAAGTTTTAATTATTTAGTTAAAAAAATTAAAGCCTACAAAAATGTTATATATAAATATATATTATTTAATTAATGGCTAGGGTAATTAAAATAAGTAATTTCTCATTAAAAAAACTAAAAAAGTAAAATGAGAAAATATGTATATTTATGTCTTATTTCACAATTACATATATATATATATTTGGATAAATTAAATATGTTAAATAATAAAATAAATAATTAATAAAAGCACATACTTTAATATAAATTTAAGTATATATATTTTTCGGTTATAGTTTTGAAAACATAATTGATAGAGCAATATAAATACTTTAATATGAAATTTTAAAATATGTAATGAGAAGTTATTATGGCTCATTTATTATTATTTTTTTAATTTATTTACTTTATTTAGATGATTTTATTACATTTTAGTTTTTTTTTAATTTGTTTACTTTATTTAGATAACTTTAAAACTAACGTACGGTGTTAAAAAAAAAAAAAAAAAAGTGTTAAATATAATGGAAACTAACAATTTTTGTTAAACTCACATTTATAATATATAAAAATATGTCAATTGTGCACATATATATATATAAATAGTTTGGAATGCATATATATAAAGGGAAATTTGAATTTTTGTGCTTAGTGGGGACTCGTAATTAAAAAATATGCCACCCACTATTGACGTCAAAAAATGATGCTACTCTTTCACTATTTTTCCAAAATGCTCCCGACATATTTTTTAGCCTATATCTTCATCTTATCTCTTCTCCCCTTCTCTCTCTCTCTCTCTATATATATATATATATATATATACATATTCCCTCTCTCTTTCTCTTGAAGAAAAAATCTATGGGTAAGGTAAGTCTAAGAGAACTCAAATATAATGGCAAGTAATTATCACTTAAGACACTAATTATTGCATTTCGAACAGATCTGGGCATGATTTTTGGGTTTTTTCGCAATTTTTTTCAGATCTGAAACTCTGTATTCTGCAGAAAATTGACTTTGTTTGATGGTTGCTCGATGCCAGCTCGATGGAGCCTTCAAATCAAGATTTTTATGAAGAAAAAAAATTGACTTTACTTGATGGTTGCTTGATAGTTGCTCGATGGTGCTCTGTATGATTCTTGCAAGATGCATAATTTTTCACTCAGGAGTCTGTTTGGGGTGAATTTTTTTTTTTTTTTTTTTTATAATTTGAGTATTTTTTTTTTCGAGATCTACACATTTAAGATTGGTATATACACATTTGAGAACTTTAAAGCTTGAAAAAAATACAAAAATTAAAAAATATACACATCTAGTTTTAAAGTTCTCAACTGTGTGTATACACATCTCAAACGTGTAGATCTCGAAAAAAATACCAAAATTAAAAAAAAATCACCCCAAACAGACACCTAAGTGAAAAATTACGTATTTTGCAAGAATCGCATCGAGCAACCATCGAGCATGTTTACCCAATAAACGACTGTTGATGACGTGGCAAGAATTTCTCACATGTGGTTGACACGTGGCAGAGTCGAAATGAAGAGGTGTTGTTCGCTTATCTACTAGCTCCCTGTTGCTTCGTCAAACCTCACGATTAGATGCGACCAGACTGGCCGTATGCTTCAATTTATTTCCTTAAAAGATTGTAATTTTATAATAACTACGTTGATTATTTCCTCTTTATTGCCTTGATACGCGGATATTGAGGATAATTAAGGCCCATTGACCCATGTAATCCCCCTTGAGCCTATAAATATGCATGAAAGAGCTCAAGGAAGGGAATTTTGACTTTTGAACCCTTTTTAGGAATACTGGGAGAAAGAGCATATAGTGCAATTATCCTCCAAAGAGTTGTAATTCTCCTAAGGCTTGTGAAACTCAAGAACCCTAGTTCTTTGATCACGGCATTGGGATTCAATATCAATAATAGCACTAAGTGGTCGTAGGTCATTACCATTTATTGGGGCCGAACCACTATAAATCATCTGTGTCATTTCTTTACCATTGGATTCCATTCTTGATTTGTATCTCATTTCTTGTCGTATTTTTGACTCCGTGTCGTTGGCCAAATCGAGGGTCAACATTCTGGTGCTTTCGTTGAGAGTTGAACTCAAGAAGCTGTAAGAAAATCTAATGGCAAAGACATCTAAGAAAGTTGGACCGACTGCTGGCGCTACATCATCTCAACCTCCTCCTCCAAATGTGGCAGAGAATGAACAACATTTAGAGTTTGAAGAGGAGGATTTGGATACGGAAACACTGAGGGCAACCCTGCGGTGTTGCAAGATGAGTTGGCCTATATGAGGGCCAATTAAGAGAGCGCAACGGAGACAATGGCGCTGCAATAGAAAGAGATTGAGTGTCAGCGCCAAGAACTGAATGAGCAGTAGGCGGACATGGACCGTCGGCAGAGGGATGCCATGAACGCTCTTGAAGCAACCATTCAATTGGCTCGGGGACAGGCTATGCCGGCCTCTCAACCGGATCAGCCACCGAGTGCGACACCACAGCGGGCTCCCAATCCAAGTCCTTTGCTCCAGCCAGCAAGCCCCGAAAGGCTGGAGCAGCCACCTGTGGCTCAGGAGGATATCCCAATCTGGGATCCTGAGCAGCAGCCTCCATCTCAAGCTGGTCGAGGCAATCCCCAGTGCTAGAGGCAGAATAGGGCCAGGAAATCGCCCCGCAACCCTAGACGCCCAGGGGACGAAGAGCTGAATCTTCCGAGCAGACGGAAGCGTCTTTCTGCTAACAGAAGGAACAACGAGTCAGGCTCTGCGGTTAGAGGCTCCCCACGGCATAATAATGCACGGGGACCCAACGACCAGCGCAGGCCTCCTCCTGACGCTCGGGAGATACCAGCCCGAGGAGGAAATAACGTGAACAGCCGGTCACGCCGTAGTCGGCCACGACTATAATGAAGCTGATTCTGGCAGAGGGAATGCCAGTCGGAGGAATGAGGAAAGAGGTGGAGGCAGGAACCCCCCACCTAGAGAAGATAGGCCAGCAAGCCATAATGCTGGGGGGCAACCCAGACAAAACAACGTCTTTGATCGGCTAGGAGTTAGCGAGAGAGGCGCAGGGATGAAGATTTGAGGGACGTGCTCAACGACCGTCACGAGAGACATGATGAGTATGCTCCTCCGGCACCGGTCGTCCCAGCGATCCCAGAAGCAGTTCAAGCACAGATTGATGCTCTGAACCAGGCAGTACAACAGCTGGTCGGGGGTCGAACATCCCACATAGAGTACGATCGGAGGAGGGGCACTCCGTTTGTGCAAAGGATTGCTGTGGCGGAAACCCCCAGTAAATTCAAAATGCCAACACTGCCAAACTTTGATGGGTACAGAGACCCAGTATCTTATGTCAAAAAATTTGAGATACAAATGGACATACAGAAAGTGTCAGACGATGCCCGCTGCAGGATCTTCCCCGCAACACTGTCTAACACCGCCCAGGAGTGGTTCTTTAAGTTCCCCCTGCTAGTATAGTATTTTGGGAAATGTTTGTGAAGGATTTTTACGGACAGTTCTATGCGGGTCGCGTACACCCCACTGAGGCCAACCAGCTGGTCGAGATACGCCAGAAGGAGGGAGAGCCCTTGAAGGAGTATGTCCAGCGCTTCATGCGAGCAGTAGCTGGAGCCAAGATAGTGGGGGATGAGGGAAAAATGATGGCCCTAACTGCTGGGGTTAGACGCCATTCTCCCCTCTGGAGTAGCCTAAGAAAGAATGTGGTAAGAAGTACCCAGGAGTTTTTGGATCGAGCTGATCGATATATCAAGCTCGAGGACGCGATTGCCAATGAGGGGAAATCGCCAACGAAGGACAAGGGGCCAAAGGAAGAACCCGCCAAGGTCGCCAACGGGTCGGAGAAACCCAATGGAAACGGCAAGGGCAACGGGAATGGAAATGGCAGAAATGGTGGAAAATGGGCGAGCAATGATCCATCAGCTTCTGAGCATAAACGCCCCAAAGGCAATAGATACGAGCCGAGATTCACCAACTACACGGCCCTTGTCAAAAGTTGAGCAGAGGTCTATCAGGCGACCAGCTCTTGTGTTCCTTATAAGCGACCCGCACCTATAAGGAAAGATATCTCCAAGAGAGATACCAAATTTTTTTGTCATTTTCATAACGACTACGGACATGACACTAATAAGTGTAATCAGTTGAAGGATGAAATTGAGTTCCTGATCAGGCAGGGACATCTAAGGAGATATGTGCGAGCCGCAGGAGGGTCTCAGCGAGAGGCTCAAGGTGGCAACGAGCAGGCGCCTGCACGCCAACGCTTGCCCCTTTACATCCAGCTCCTATGGCAGGCACGTTACTCACCATTTGTGGTGGCCCACACCTTGCAGGGGACAGTGGGAAGGCAAGGGAACGATATGTTCGAACCCTATGTGTAGCGACCCAAATTTCCTAATAAGGTTTAGGACCTTGATTAGGAGGCCGGGAGGGCCATAATTGATTTATTGTGCTATTATGTGATTCTATGCATGATTACGTGGGTCATATTATTATATGATGATAAAGGCATGCATGGGGTTATATACTCTATTGTGAGGGTATTTTGGTAATTTGGATCATAGAGAGCGTAATTGCATACTTGCGTGTATATTGGTGGGTCAATGTTGAGACCACATTATTATACGGGTATGTTTGCAGCTTGTGGCTCAAGGCGATCCTAACAAGCGGTTTAGCGGGAAAGTCACAGCGAGGATTTATACCCGGCTCGGTGTGAGCCCGGGGATGTATCTGGGAATTTGGAGAATATATATTGGAGATGATTTGGTATTGAGAAATATAATTGGTGACTAACTAGAAGATGGGAATTAAGTGGTAAATATTTAGGACACTTGAGGAGTTAGTGGCAATTGGGAGCAATGACCAAAATGCCCTTAGGATGATTTAAAGGTTTAGTTATTATTGGGAGGGCAAGGTGGTCATTTGGCTTATTAAAGGATAGACTATATTCTGCTTTATGATATTAGTGGAAGTTTTAGATTAACTCAGAAGCTTAAGGTAAAGAAAAGAAGAAGGAAAGAAAGAAAAACAGGACACTTAGAGTTATCTCCTCTCTCTCATTCGGCTGGGTCATCTCTTCACCATTCCTTGTGGGTTTTGGAGCTGGAATTCCAGAGTAAGCTCAAGATGGAGCTTAGGGCTAAGGACCTTGGTGAAGCTAGAAGAACTAACAAGATTCAGCCAGTCAATTGAGGTAAGTTTTAAGGTTTCCTGATGTGATTTCTGGGTTTTAATGAGATGGTTTCTAAGTTTGAGTTTCTGGATGGAATAAAGGGATATGAACCTGAGGAGTTGAAGGGCTTGAGGCTGGTTGGATGCTAGGAATAACCTAAGGTCGAAATCCTCCATAGAAGGTAACAAGTTATGGCTTTGATGTTCTAAGTATCTGGTTGAATCTTTCAGTTCTTGAGTTCAATGTTTGTTTTTCTAGTTTGATGATGCATGTGGTTAGGTCTTGTGTTATTGAGTTGTATGGGGTGAGATATAGGTGATGGTAGACTCAATTTGGTGTGTAATTGAGGGTTGGATGGGTTCCAAGGGGTTTTGGTTCGAGGAAAGTCGAAGAGGGAAAACAGGGTGCTGCTGGTCTGTGATTAGCGCTAGCCTTTGGGCGCTACAGCACCAGGCTAGGGCTTTCTGGGCGTTTTGGTTCTGCCTGTAGCGCTATAGCGCCCTCCTTAGAGCGTTGTAGCGCTACCTTGTCTCCAGGAAGGGATTTTTGAGTTTTTCTTTAGGGTTTTTTCCTGGAGGCTCGGGGTTTGATTCCACACCCCGTTTGGTGGAATTAGGGCTTCCCGGGGGCTCGGGATTGGTCCTGAGGCTAGGTTTTGGATTTGAAGTTTGGTGGTGATTCTGATCTATGGCTGTGACTAGGTACGTGCTAAGGTTCAGACGGGATCGTGCTTGGGGATCAATTGAACGAGCTAGCGAGATCTAAAGGTAAGAAAGCTGCACCTGATTATGTGGTGAGGTTAGGACTAAGTGTTCCCTATGTTTGTATGCATTGTTATGTGAATGTGATTAACCATGTGAATATGATGGGACTAAGAGCTCCCTATATTTGTTTATCATGTCATGAGGTGGTATTATGCCATGGGACATGCGATAACTGGCCTAAGGGTGTCAGAATCGACATTTGCGCACAGGGCGTGGCTCGGCCACTGGTAGCTGAGGCAGCTTATTTATCACTGAGCTCGGTTAAGCTGGCCGGAGTCAGTGAGTATTCCACTGGGGGCAACCTAAGTGAGCCGAAGACAGTGGGTTAAATAGAGGGTGAGACCTAAGGGCGCCGAACCTGAATATTACTTGATGGATGTGATAAACTGTTGATTATGAATGTGAATATTGCGTTATGGATATGATTTGCTGATTGTCTGGATGACAAGTTGTTAAATTGTTGAGTGTTATCACTGACTTAATAAATGTTATGAATTGCTGAATTCCTGGTTATGCATTGTGGAATATTTTATTATTGATGTTGATCTTGCCATGATATCATGCTTTCTTGCTGGGCCTCGGCTCACGGGTGCTACGTGGTGCAGGTAAAGGCGAGGGTATGCTGAATCAACCATGAGTTGGAGAGCTCTAAGGGCGAGGTGTACATTGTCAGCTGCTCGGCCGCCACGGTCAGGGAATTGTACAGGAACGGAAACCTAAAATGTGTATTTTGCCATTAGAGTGACTTGAGTTATTTATAACTTTTGAGATTTGCTGTAACTGAGTCATTTAAATCCTGTTTTAAGTTTCCATGTATTAAACTGTCATTTTTAATGAAAATAGCCTGTTTGTGACCAAAATCTTTTATTCCTAATCCGTTGATGACGTTGGATTCACATTTTGCCTAAATGACTTGATTAACAAGTCTTGCACTATTTAAAACACACAGTGTAACGGTCTTGGTTATCCAGGGCGTTACACTACGGCACGACCAGGACATCGAGTTGATGAGTGTGGAGGATCGAGCACCAAAGAAGGCTCGAATAGAGGAGGAATTAATAACCTTCTCTGAAGATGATGCCCAGTACGTACGATTCCCACACTCCGATCTGTTGGTCGTTGACGTTCAAATTTCCAACATGATGGTTAAGAGGGTGTTGGTTGACACAGGAAGCTCAGTCAACATCCTATACAAGTCCTCACTGGAAAGAATGAAACTGTCCATCAAAGACTTGGAGCCATGCAACCAAACCATCTATGGTTTTTCTGGCGAAGGGCTCGCCCCAACTGGGTCGATTAGGCTTCTAGTTACAGCAGGTACTCCACCTGTTAACAGGACATTACTCACTACTTTCATAGTAGTTGATTGTCCTTCGGCATATAATGCTATAATTGGGAGGCCAATTTTGGTCGACCAATGAGCTGTTACCTCGATATGGCACCTGGCCATGAAATTCCCAACCGACGCAGGGATAGGATGCGTGTTGGGAAATCAGCGGGAAGCGAGGGAGTGCTACAACGCCTCGATAACTAAGGCAAAGAAAAGTATATCGAGGGAAATTACCGGGAAAGAGTTGCAAATGGCGGCTGATGTACAAGCCCAATCAGGTGATGATGTCACCAAATAGGGCGTTGCCCAAAGTGAGGACAGAGATTTAGATCCACACTTTGGGGATTTTGATGAAGAGATAGGACCCATCGAGGACCTTGAAGAGGTCCGACTCGATGAAGAAAATCCGACCAGGGTTGTGAAAGTCGGTAAAAACTTAGAGACAACAACAAAACAAGCACTTGTAGAATTTTTGAAGGAAAACCAGGAAGTCTTTGCCTGGTCACACAAAGATATGATCGGAATAGACCCTACAGTCATTAGCCATGTCCTTAACATAGACAAAAGTTTTCCACCAGTACAACAGAAAAGGAGGCTGCTCGACAAAGATAGATCAAAGGCCCTAAAAGAAGAAGTCGAGAAGCTGAAGGAGAATGGATTCATTAGGGTAGCATTTTATCCATCATGGGTCTCTAATCCTGTACTAGTTCCCAAGCCGAATGGCAAATGGCGAACATGCGTGGATTTCACAGACCTTAATAAAGCTTGCCCTAAAGATTGTGTCCCACTCCCTAGAATCGACCAACTAGTCGATGCCACTGCAGGGCATGAGATTCTCTCATTCATGGATGCATACTCCGAGTATAATCAGATTAGTATGCATCCTCTTGATGAGGATCACACTAGCTTTTGGACTGACACAGGGCTTTACTGTTACAAAGTAATGCCCTTCGGTTTGAAAAACGCTGGTGCAACTTACCAGCGAATGGTTAACCACATGTTTAAGGAGCTGATCGACACAAACATGGAGGTATATGTCGACGACATGCTGGTTAAGTCAAAGAAGGCAGAAGGGCATATAGGGGGCTTGCAAGAATGCTTCAATGTCTTAAACAAGTATCAAATGAAGCTGAACCCCCTCAAGTGCTCCTTCAGTGTAGGATCAGGGAAGTTCTTGGGATTCATAGTAAACTCTAGAGGAATTGAGGCCAATCCCGAGAAGATCAAAGCCCTAGTTGATATGAAATCTCTAGCAAAGATCAAGGATGTTCAAAGCTTGACTGGTAGAATTGCTGCTCTCAGTAGATTTATTTCCAAATCGACGGACAAATGCGTCCCATTTTTTAATCTACTCAGAGGCAACAAGAAATTTGAATGGACAGAGGAGTGCGAGCATGCTTTTCAAGCATTAAAGACGCACATGTCACAACCACCGATCCTATCAAAGCTGGTTGATAAAGAAACTTTGTTCATCTACCTGGCGATCACAGAATACGCTGCCAGTGCTATCTTAGTAAGAGAAGAAGAAGAAGGCGTGCAGAAGGTTATTTATTATGTAAGTAAGAGGCTAATTGGAGTGGAGTTGCGATATCCACCCATTGAAAAATTAGCCTATTGCTTAATCTTAGCCTCCAGAAAGTTGCGGCCCTACTTTCAAGCTCACCCAATCACGATTTTGACCGACCAACCTCTACGACAAGTTCTGTAGAAGCCAGAAGCTGCAGGCAGATTATTGAAATGGGCGGTCGAACTTGGGCAGTTTGATATCTCTTACTTGCCATGAGCAGCGATAAAAGGGCAAGCCCTGGCTGACTTCATCGCAGAGTTCGCTGGGCTTCCAAATAGAAAGCAGCTAGAAGCACCTGAAGAACCTGAGCCTCAAAGCCAAACTCCCTCATGGAAGTTGTTCACGGACGGCTCCTCTAATGAACATCACGTAGGAGTAGGAGTGAGTTTGATAACACCTGAAGGGCATCGATTTCACTGCGTAATCAGGTTTGACTTCACTGCTTCTAACAACGAGGTCGAGTATGAAGCACTGCTCCCTGGGTTACGATTGGCCAGGGACATGAACATAAAGGCACTTGACATCTACAGTGACTCTCAGCTGGTAGTAAATCAGATCATGGGGGAATACCACGCCTGAGGTTTAAAAATGGTTGCTTACTTAAACAAAATGAAGGATCTATTAGCGCAGGTTGACAAGTACATCCTTCAGCAAGTACCTCATGACCAGAATTCAAACGCTGATGCTTTGGCCAAACTATCAAGTGTGAAGGATGCTGATACTCTGAACAAGTGCCAGTTGAACGGCTATCGGTGCCAAGCATCCAAGCAGAGGAGACTACTTTGGTGATCCAGGCGGCAGATACATGGATGCCACCATACATAAAGTACCTTATGCAGGGCGTCTTACCGGCGGACAGAAGGACCCTTCAACGGCAGACTGCTAAGTATATCCTAGTCGATGGAATTTTGTACCGAAGGGGATACTCAATGCCACTCCTCAGATGTATTTCGAAAGAGAAGGCCAAAGAATTGATGAAAGAAGTCCACGAAGGCTTTTGTGGAGACCATGCTGGGGGGCAGAGCTTATCGAAGAAGATCCTAAGGCAAGGATACTTTTGGCCAACAATGAATGAAGACTCGATGAAATTTGTGCGGAGGTGCGACAAGTGCCAGAGGTTCTCCAAAATTCCACGAGCAGCCCCTAATGAGCTAAAACAGATGCAAAGTCCATGGCCGTTCGCAGTCTGGGGTATAGATTTAATCAGATCTCTGCCCACAAGCAAGGGCGGCGTCAAGTACGCTGTGGTTGATGTTGATTACTTCACTAAATGGGCCAAAACTGAGCCACTCGCAACCATAACGACCAAGAAAGTGCTGGATTTTGTGGTCAAAAACATCGTATGTCGCTGTGGATTGCCATGGAATATTGTCTCAGACAACGACACCCAGTTTGATAGTGATTTGTTCACCGGTTTTTGCGAACGACATGGAATTATTAAGAGCTTTTCTTTAGTCGCTCATCCTCAAGCAAATGGACAAGTCGAAGCAGTCAATAAAATGCTAAAGGATACTATGAAGAAAAGACTTGAAGAAGCTAAGGGGGCATGGCCGAAGCAATTGCCTGAGGTACTTTGGTCGTACAGAACTTCCCATCGAACAGCAGCTGGCCATACTCCATTTTCCTTGGCTTATGGATATGAGGCTGTTGACCACAATTTTGGCCAACGACGAATAGACGTCAAAACTACAGTAAGCCTTGAATAGAAAGTAAATAACACACGTAATTTTTATAGTGGTTCAGCCCCAATTTGTTGGTAATAGCCTAATCCACTTGGAGTTGTGATATATTTAGCCTACACTTAAGATCAGATGAACTTGAGCCAACTGAGTTTCTTAAGTGTAGGTAGAAAAATACAGAGCTTCTCTCTCTAGAGAATACAAGCTTTATCTCTCTAAGCTCTAAGAAAATGCCCCAAGAATGCCCCAACAATTCCAAAGTCTCAAAACTAGAGAGTTTTCTCAATCTAAAAAGATCAGATCCCTTTAAATGATGCCATGATCCATTTATTTATAGGCTTATGGATCGTACATCAAATATATCCCTTTGACTGGGTCCTTGGTTCTTCCAATATACTTTAATTAGTAAAATATAAATAAATTTAAATTACAATAATATAGCTATTATTCCAGGATATCTGAGAGATTCCCGCAGCAGTTGAGAATGATTCGGGTTGATGCTGTTGCTGAGGCATTACTGAAGAGTCACTAGATGGTAACTTCTGAGATTCTAATCCGTGGACCAACCAAATCCATCCCTGAAGTGACTCATCGACCAAGACAACTCACCGGTCAACATAGGCAAGCACCTCTCGTCAGCATAGGCAAAACACACCTCTAGCACACCTCTGGTCAGTATAGGCAAAGCACTCTTGTAGCACACCTCTGG
The DNA here is from genome assembly GCF_963169125.1 of Humulus lupulus. NCBI lineage: Eukaryota > Viridiplantae > Streptophyta > Magnoliopsida > Rosales > Cannabaceae > Humulus > Humulus lupulus. The sequence continues at coordinate 210,798,508 of NC_084802.1, forward strand.
TCTAGCAAAACACTTTACTGGTCTAGCAAAACAAATGACTGGTCAGCCAAAATACTCCACTGGTCGGCTAGAACATTTTACTGGTCAGTCAAAAATCTTTACCGGTCGGACAAAAATTCTACTTGGTTGGTCAAATCACTTCCAAACCAGATAAATAATTTTCATGACTAGTAATATCACAACTCCGAAGATTAATCTCTGACCTTTCCCTCCTTGGCTAATACATTTATTGATTATTAATGTGTCATTTACTGACCATGCATTTCCACTTGTCATCTTCTGATTGCCACGTCATCGAACTGAAATTTTGGGGATAACAGAGGCTATGCTGCCTGTTGAATTAGATCCGCCATCGCATCGCAAAATAACGTACGATTACGGCTCTAATAGCCAACTATTGATGGAATCTCTTGATTTGGTCGATGAAAGGCGAGAGCAAGCCGAACTCAGAGTAGCTGCTTACCAGCAAAAAGTCGCTCAATATTTCAATTCTAAAGTACACGAAAGGAAATTCAATGTCGGAGATCTAGTACTTCGAAGGGTTTTCCTTAACACCCGCGACCAGGCTGCTGGAGTACTCGGACCTAATTGGGAAGGACCATACTAGATTGAAGAAGTCCTCCATCCAGGCACCTATAAACTTGTTCGCTTAAATGGAGATCTCATTCCTCGCTACTGGAATGGAGAAGACCTGCACAAGTACTATCAATAAACAATTCTTTTTTAAAGAATTGGCTTGTATTAATTTTACTTTTTACAAGTTATGAAAAAGGTTTGGTCATTTTACCTGACTAATCGCTTATAAGTGTAAGATCTTGTTGATCACTCATATAGATATGCTTTGTCCATTTATTACGAGAAATATAAGGGACTATGCGCAAGCAGTCATTCTTGCCAATTATTGTATTTATTACAAATATTTTATCATTATGTGTGTTGTTTTGCTGTATTATCGTTTTAAATTCTTTGCTCCAAGCAGTAATGTTCGAACAGGTTTTGGTCAAGGCAAGTGACCAAGGACCTAAAGCTCCTCAATCACTTGGGGGGCATATAATGCATCTAGTAAGCAAAGCATATCGAAAGGTATGTAAACACATGAGAAAAATAAGTGAAAGCATGCTAGGGTACTTAGAGTATTTTTCAAAATTTTGTATTTTGTTAAATCAAACCAAAGTACCATGCTAAGTTCGGTCATGCAAACAAATGTTATGATAAAATGCAAATATTATAATATCAAAAGGAATTCCTTTATACCGCGAGCAGTAGATGCTCGAATGTAATTGTTTGTTAAAAGTAAAAGTTGCCCATGCAGCAATAAACATTAAAAATTAAAAAAGTAAAAGTAATTTTCTTTACACCACGACCCGTAGGTTGTGTGTTCAAAAGATAACAAGAAAAATAAAAAAGACTACGAGGTTGAAGGATCTTGAGGAGCGTTCTGGTCGATAGTAGCGCTAGCTTCATCATCCGCGTCGTCAATCCCCGTTGCCAGGAAAATCTCTGGGGAAGCAGGAACTTTAGCTCTTTCTTCTTCCTCCAGGCAAATGGTGCATTGGGACATTAGAGTTTGTCTCAAGCGCTCAGACAGATAGCTGAAGTCGGCCTTTTGATTGTGCTTCCAAAATTCATAGAAGCAAAGGTGGGTGGCTTCCTTGTACTTCTCCAAGTTCTTGGCATTAGTTTCTTCAAGCTCCTTAACGCGCCTTTCCAGCTCCTCCGTCTCCTTCCTGCTCGCAATCAGATCGAGCTCAAGCTGTTTGGATTCTTTGTAGTTAATTTTGGCACTCTCCCTGAATTTTTCTTTATTTCATTGGATTTGTTCAGGGTGACTCGACTTTCCAACATCTCCTCGGTCAGCGTGGCTTTTTGCTCGAGCAGTTCATCATTTTGCTTGGTCAGCTCTGCGTTTTTCTCGAGCAGCTCGTCGTTCTGCTTGACCAGTTCAGTATTTTTCTCGAGCAGGTCAGCATTCTTTCCCTCAAGCGCCTTCATTGCCTCGGCGAGCCTGGTGTCAAAGTTTTTGGTCTGGGAGACCATTGCACCCGCACGGCGCCAGCCAGCAGTCATGGTCAGCAATCCCTACGACCAGATGAAAGGAATAAGGTGATGACAGAAAATTAAGAGTAAATTACTCAGCAACAGAAAGCAACTTACACTGACTATCTCATTCAGCCCTCGATTTATTATTTGGTCGGTTTCCATGGAGATGGTACCGTCGATGGCCTCTTGACTACGTTTGTGTTTTGAGAGTTTGTATATTCTCTCCCTGGCCGAACTGACCACGATGCTGGCCAGAGTGTCTTTGGGTTGAGTGCGGTGTGGCTGGTCGGAAGGCGCTGGAGGAGTGGAGTGCTGATCGACCGGTGGAGTTGAGGCCGGCTGGTCGAGTGGAGAAGGAGGTGGCCTGGTTTCCTTCGAAGGAATAGCTGCTGAAGGACCCTCAGTCCGAGCCTTCTTTGAAGTAGTTTTTCTGCTCTCCCTGCGAACCTCTTGCTGTCTTTCTTCCTGCCTGAGGAAGTAGCAGCGGCCTTGTAATGCTCGAATACGTCTTCAGACGACATATCTGCATAAAAGGAAACAATACGGGCAGTGAGACAAAATGTATAGATGGAACTATAAAAGAAAGCAAGAAAATTATAAGTAAAGTACCCGTGCTACAACTGCTGGTCGCTACATTACTTACTGAACTACTGCTACCTTCACTTACTGCCTGGAAGTTGCCGTCCTCGTCAAATAAGTGACAGGGAATTGGCAAACTATCTAAGAATGAGAAAACAGAATTGTTCTCATATGAGGAATCGTCGATGGGAGCAGAGGGTTCGGTGGCTTTCTTTTTTCCCTTTCCTAGTGGGGCAGGGGGAGCAGCAGCTCACGGGGTGCTGGAGTGCTCCCTGATTGTCACTTCAGTCGTCCTCCTCCTTTGAGGTTGTGACACGTCTGGGTGCTGCTCGGGAATCTCCTCACCGGTGGCACTCCCCGCTGTTGACTCCCTCATATCCTAGTGAGGTGCCAAAAGTCCGACTAGCCTCAGGTTAGCCTCTATGACCAGCTGTTTGACGCTCTTCTCTACGTCAGTCATGCTGGCCAAGAGCGATGATCGGACTTCCATGTCTGGAGTGGGAGTCGGTCGCAGCCACGGACCTGAAATGCACTAAATCTCTAAGGGGAACGCATGAATAATTAAAGGAAAATAAATGACATGGGGAGCAAAAATATTACCTCCTTGGGTGAAGGCCAGGTTGTTGGCGACCATGTCAGTAGTAAGAAAGTACTCTAGGTGGTACTTCCCCACATTGGATATGAAAGTGGTATCACTCAGGAAAGTGCGGGTCGTTTCCTAGTGGTAGAAGTGGAAGAACCCCGTGTTTTTTTTATTGGGGTTGGATTTTAGGTCGAACAGATAGTTGACCTCGTGTGGCGTGGGGACCGGCCACTTCTTATGGCTATAAATAATATAGAGTGCAGAGAGCATTCTATACCCATTTGGGGTTATTTGGAAAGGAGCAACCCCAGAATAGTTGGCCACTCCTTGGAAGAAAGGATGGAGAGGCAGGATCTCTCCTGCCTCGATGCGGTACCTCGACCAGGCGCTGAAGGCGCCTCCAGGCATATTTTCCCATTGGTCTCTAGTAGGTTGGACTAGGGTCACCCTAGGAAGCCCATACTTCTTAATGTAATTGGCAATCATCCTAATCGTTACTTGGCTAGGAGGGGTAACGTACCATTCGACATCTGGTTGAATGACATTTCGGAGTTGGGCTTGAGTTTGGATTTCTGGGTCGGGGGTATTTTCTTCTCGACCATTGGTCGAAGGAATTTCAGCCCGAGGAGCAGGCTGATTTGAAGGAGAAGCGGATGGTTTCTTTTTCTGGGCTTTGGACTTTACTCGGCCCATATTTTGAAGTGGGGACGATGGAATGCTTAGGGTGGCACGAGAAAAAGGGATCTCTGGTATCAACAACAACGGTTGCTCCTCGTCCTCAAGAAATTGGGCCAGAAAGTCATTGTCGATAGGCCTCTCACCTCCCCATGGATCTTGCATGAAAATTTTTGAACAGAAAAGGAGGAGATGAGAATCTAAGGCCTAAAACCTTGTGTTTAAAAGTTGGAATAACGCTGCTCGTGTATAAAAGTTAAGCTTTTATACGACCAGTAGCATTCTGATAAAAAAACATTGTATTTCAAGCGAACAGTTTGGAAAATAGATTAAAAAGCAGAAGTGAAAAGTTTTTTAGGAAAAACTTTTCAACTCTGAAAGGGCAGAAAAAACCAGTTTTTCAACTAGCTTAAAAATCAATTTTTTACTTCGATTTTACGCCCTAAATCTATAACCCTGACTACCAAACTAATTCTTAACCCCAGCAAAGTATCTCTCCCCTACTATATCAAAAATCAATCAATATGCCCATTTACCCCAAAACAGTTTCAGTCAAGAACATTCAAGAGCTCAGATACGAAACAGATCAAAAAAAGGTTTTGCATGGCATCTCAAATGACTGAAAGGTTCGAAAAACTTACTTGGATGAAAGTTAGAGTACAAACACGAATGTTTTGAACGTCTGAGCGAAAGTTCCTTAGATCAGCGATGGAAGCTTCTGGGTTGTTTGGCTCTGTTCTTCAGAGTTCTTGAAGAAGAGAAGATAAGTGAAGAGTAAAAAGTCAAAAATGAGCTTGGGGGATTATTTATATTGATCGTGGCACTGTAAAAGAGGTAATCATGGAATTACTTTTTTCAAAGCATGGGGAAACACAATAGTCCAGACAAATTTTTGGGAAACCGAAAAGACTTGATTGGACATGATTAGTTACCTTTTTCGAGAAGGCATGGGCGGCTCTAACAGATTTGGTGGGGTATGCGAAGGGTCAGTTTCCTAAGTTTATTTTATGCTGATCGCAGTAAAATAAACTTGGGGGGCAAATGTTTACCCAAAAACTGACTGCAGATGATGTGGCAAGAATTTCTCACATGTGGTTGACACGTGGCAGAGTCGAAATGAAGAGGTGTTGTTTGCTTATTGACCAGCTCCCTGTTGCTTCGTCAAACCTCACGATTAGATGCGACTAGACTGGTCGTATGCTTCGGTTTATTTCCTTAAAAGATTGTAATTTTATAATAACTACGTTGATTATTTCCTCTTTATTGCCTTGATACGCGGATATTAAGGATAATTAAGGCCCATTGGCCCATGTAACCCCCATTGAGCCTATAAATATGCATGAGAGAGCTCAAGGAAGGGATTTTTGACTTTTGAACCTTTTTTAGGAATACTGAGAGAAAGTGCGTATAGTGCAATTATCCTCCAAACAGTTGTAATTCTCCTAAGGCTTGTGAAACTCAAGAACCCTAGTTCTTTGATCACGACATTGGGATTCAATATCAATAATAGCACTAAGTGGACGTAGGTCATTACCATTTATTGGGGTCGAACCACTATAAATCATCTGTGTCATTTCTTTACCATTGGATTCCATTCTTGATTTGTATCTCATTTCTTGTCGTATTTCTGACTCCGTGTCATTGGCCAAATCGAGGGTCAACAGAGCACACATCTAGTTTCATCGTGGAACCATCAGGAAAATTCTAAATTTGCATAAAATTGACTTTACTTGCATAAAGTCTAAATTTGCATCGAGAAAAGCCTAAACCATCGAGAAAATATTTTAATGAAAAAATTGACTTTGCTCGATGAAGTTCGATGGTTGCTCGATGCGATTCTTGCAAGATGTGTAATTTTTCATTCGTATGTCCATTTGGGGTGATTTTATTTTCAAATTTGGGTAATTTTTTGAGATCTACATGTTTGAGATGTGTATATACACATTTGAGAAGTCTAAAACTTGAAAATATACTAAAACATGTCTTAAACGTGAGTTATGTTTTGAATTTTTATATTTTTTTTCAAGCTTTACACTTCCCAAATGTGTATATACACATCTCAAACGTGTCGATCTCGAAAAAAATACTCAAAATAAAAAAAAAATCACCCAAATTGACATTCGAGTGAAAAATTACGCCTATTGCAGGAATCGTATCGATCAACTATCGAGCAACCATAAAGCAAAGTCAATTTATACATGAAAATCTTGATTTTGAAGGCCCCATCGAGCAAAGTCGATTTTCTGATATAAAAAATGCAAAAAAAAAAAAAAAAAAATCATGCTCAGATCTATTCGAAATACAATAATTAGTGTTTGAAGTGATACTTGTTATGAGTTTAAGTTCTAAATCATTCAAAACTATCATGGGCCTTTTTTGTGTAGCTTCTATGGAGAAGTTAAGAGAAAGAGAGATGAGAAACGGAGAGACAAAGAGATAGGAAAAACTAAGAAAGAGAGGGTGAGGGTGTGTGGTGATGGTGGTGTTGTGGCTACCATTTTTAGAGAAGATCGAGATTGAGAGTAAGGGAGAGAGAGAAGAGAGTATAGGAAGAGTTGGGTGCAATAATAATGAGATGAGTATTTTTGGAAACAATAGAAAGAATAACACTAAAATGTAATGTGAATACACCATGTAATTTTTTTTAATTAGAAGCCCTTATAATGCATAGAAACTCACATTTCCCTATATAAATAGTTTAGGATGGTGTGTTGGTTATGATCAATTACTTACAGTTGATTACTGATTAATGAAACAAATATAAGTTTAAATTAAATATAAATCAATTTATAATGAATTTTAAAAAAAAAATTCTTCTGTCACACGGTAAAATTATGTAAGATATATAATTAATCTTTTAATTTACTTATTTTCATAAAAAAAGAATAAATAGGATTTTTGCCCCCAAATTATTACCATTATCAAATCGTGGCCCTTTAATTTTTCTGCCTCTTAAAATTTTTCATTGAATTATGCACATTATTGAAATATAGGGTTTTCGTTAGTTACCATCCTACATGGCTAATAGAATGTTGATTTGGTAATTTGGGCACTGATGTGGCATTATTGTAACACCCTTTTACGTCAGGTACGTCTGCCGCACATTCATAGGACAATTCCTACAAATATGTTAGGCTTCTAACAGTGAAACTATAAAACAAAGTATATAAAAATGCGGAAAATTTAATACTTTACTTTATTAACACTTGAGTATTTACAAAGTCAAATATAAACTAATCTTATACAATAACACAAGACTTTTGAAAATCTTATTCATAAAGTTCTTGCTACTGTGTCCGGAGTCCACAAGATCTCTAAGTATCAAGCCATACCTAAAAAGGGGGAAACAACAAAATAATGAGCTAACGTCGAGTAAGTAAATCTCATGCAATGCTTGAATACATACTCAATCCACTGCAACAAAAGATGCATGACGAAATATACAACCATAATCATAAATGTTGACCCACGATTTGGCCAACTGACACGGAGTCAAAATATGAATGATATGGACAAATATAAAGAAAATAATATAATGACGAAAGTAAAGAAAACACAGCAATTTATAGTGGTTCGGCCCCAGGATCTGGTAATGACCTACGTCCACTTAGAATTATATTGATATGAAATCAGAAGTGTGATCAGAGAACTTGGGTTCAATGAGTTTCAGCACTTCACTTAAAGCAATACAAGTGTTTTGGGAGAAATTCTATCTCTCTCTATCGTTTTTTTAGTTCAAAAGAAAAGTCCTCTCCCCTTGAGCTATATCTTGCTATTTATAGGCTCATAGAGGATTACAGAATATTGTTGCAGATATTATCCCCTGAATAGTGGGATATTCGGAAGATTGCATGAGATAAATTCGGGATTCACAAAGATCTTCTCACAAATGTTGCTTTGCCAGTGGGACCACCGACCAGTCTGGTCGTGGCAAAGATAGGCTTGTCATGCTTCTGGTGTGTCCCCTGGTCGATACTCTAGCAGATGCTTCCAGGTGTCAGCCACGTATCAAGAAATTATTCGCCACGTCACCAATGCTAATTTACCTGATAACATTTTTCCCCCAAAGTTTATTTACTACGAATAGTGAATAAACTTTGAACGTATGACTCTTCGGTAACCCCTCCTGACGTGTCAGGACCCTTCGTGCGTTCTTGAAAAAAAGCAAACTACTCCTGTCTAATCATGGCATTTCAGTTCCCCAGAAACACTTTTGACGGCCATCACGTTTCCCCATACTTCGAAAAGGGAAAATTAATGATCACGCCTTTTGAATATCAGAGACAAACTTATATAAGATCACCAGAGCCATTTCTTTCCTTTTCACGCACGCCACTACTCTGCCGAAAACCCTAAAAACCAGAGCTTTACCTTCTCCGGCGAACGTTTTCTTGTGCTTTCAAGACTCAAACGGTGGGCTTCTTGACTCTCGAAGCTCTTACTTCCACCTTCACGACCATTTTCACTGGTAAGTTTCTTGAAACCTCATGCTTCTAATTTCTCGCGGTGCATGCTTTTGAATAGTGTACTGTTTGAGTCTCTTGGCTTCTAGTTTTTTAAGCGCCCATAGATAGAATATTTTTGTAGGCAGAGTAGGCTTATGAGTTGGTTTAAAACCCAAGATCAGTGCTTTTTGGGACGTAAAATCGAAGTAGCAATTTGATTTTTAAGCCAGTTGAAAATAATTTTTCTTGCCCTAAGGGGAGTCGAAAAAGCTTTTCAGGAAAACCCTTCACTTTCACCCTTTGATCCGCTTTTTAAACTGTTTGCACAGAAAGACTTAGTTTCTTGCTAGAATGCTGTTGTATAAAGGCTTAGCTTTTATACTCGACCAGCGTTATTCTAAAAGCCTTCTAGACTCTTCTGACCTCACCTCCCCATTCTTCTGTTTGCAGATTTTAATGCCAGATTTGTGGGGAGGTGAGAGACCCATCGACGACGACCTTCTCGCCCAGCTGCTCGAGGGAGAAGAACAACCAACCGATCGCATTCACCAGATACCTTTCTCACGAGCCTCTTCCAGACCACATCCTTCTCCTCCAATGGCCCGTTCAAAGTCTCATGGCAAGAAAAGGCCCGACTCTGAGAGTAACCCTACTTCTCCTGCCCAGCCTGGCTCGCAGACGGGGGCTCCCTCGACCAGTGGCCGAGAGAAATTTGTTCCTGACCCTAATATCCAAACTAGGGCTCGTCCTCGTCATAGGAATCTGCCTGATGTCGAGTGGTACACTCCCCCGGCCAGTTCGATGACCCCTCGGATGGTCGCCAATTGCTTCAGAAAATTCCCCCTTACGGGGGTAACCATTACATGTCCTACTGCGGACCAGAGGGCTAACCGTCCAGGAGGAGCGCATAGCACCTGGTCCCGGTATCACATTGAAGCGGGGGCTTATCTCCCTCTTCTTCCTTTCTTTGTAGGGGTGGCCAATTATTTCGGCGTCGCCCCCTTCCAAATAACCCCCAACGGATATAGAATGTTGGCTGCACTCTATGTCCTGTACAAACTTAACAAGTGGCCAGAACCTTCACCTCATGAGGTCAACTACCTCTTCGACCTCAAGTCCAATCCTCAGCACAACGGGACGGGCTTTTTTCACTTTTGTCACCAGGAAACCGGCTGGTCGTTCCTGAGTGGTACTACTCATGTCTCGAATGTGGGGCATTATAATAAGGAGTACTTCTTTACTCCGAACATAGCCAGTAACAACTTGGCCTTCGCGAGAGGAGGTAAGAGCTTGCCTTTCGCTGGTCGATACTTTTCCCCAGAGTATATTCTTTTATTTTTTTCTCAATTTTGACCTGTTTTTCAGGCCCCTGGCTACATCCGACTCCAACACCAGACATGGTGTTGAGGTCCAATGCTCTGGCCAGGATGTCTGACGCAGCGAAAAGCGTCAAGGCCCTGATCATTGAAAAGAATTTGAGGTCGTCTGGCCTCCTGGCTCCTCGCCATGAAAATAGAGGGTCTGTGGTGGACGAAGCCACTGCCGAGGGGGTTCCCGAGCAGCAACCTCCTGTGCCTTCTCCCAGGAGGAGGCCAACAGGAGTTTCGATCAGGGAACCCACGGGTAGCCCTTCTGCCAGAAGGCCTTCTGCTCCCCAAGGCAAGGGGAAAGAAAAGGCCACAGAGCCTGTTGTTGACTTGGGAGAGTCCTCTGATGACAATGGTAACTTTATTTCGCTTTTAAATGGTTTGCCAATTCCCTGTCATATGTTTGACGGGGACGGTAACTTTACATATGCTCCAAATCTAGGGCCAGACTTCTTCATGCCAGAAAATGAGTATATGATTAATAGAGTCAATAGTGTAGCGACCAGTAGTTGTAGCTCGGGTATTCACTTTATTATCTTCTTTCTGTTGTATTACTTACTTTCACCTTTATCTTTCCTTATTAGCCCCTTGCGTTTACCTTCATGCAGATATGTCGACTCCCAACATCTTCGACATGTACCAGGCCGAGGAAGAAGAAGAAGTCCCCCAACTCTCTCGGAGATCGAGAAAGAGGGCTGGTGAATCCAGTCGGGGCCCTTCGGCCAAAAAGAGTCGACCAGATGACCCTCCTCAGGGCACACCAACTGGGCGAAATCCTGCGCCAACTGGGCGAACTCCTACTCCTCCTCCTGCTCCTTCCGAACAGCAAAATACTCCTGTTCGGCTCAATCCTCCAGCTGCGCCTGCTAGGGAGCATCTTTCTCGTGAAGAGGCCCATGGGGTTAGGCTCGTGAGCCGTGCCATCAGATCTGCCAAGGATCGTCTTGACCGCATAGGCAAAGGCGAGCAAATTGGGACCGCCATGCTCCAAGCTGAAGAGTTACCGGTCGACCAGATCCTGAACAGGGCTCTGAACGAGATCTCCAGCGTAAGTGTTTCTTTATTCTTCAAGTCTTGTAGTTTTTAAACCTTGTGATAAGTCCTAACTCCTTTTTCTTTGTGCACAGGCCTTGATTTCTGCCACTACTGCTCGTACCCGAGCTCAGGTTCTTGTCGAGCAGGTCGAGGCAAAAGCTATCGAGAAATATCAGGTGAAGGCAGCCGAGGAACTTTCGGCTGCTGAGGCCAGGCATGCTACGGAGTTGGAAGCGATGGTCCGAGAGAGGGATGCAGCGGTGACCAAACTGTCCGCGGCCGAAGCTGCAAAAGATGCAGTGGTTAAGCTGAGGGAAGAGTACCGGTCGTACAAAAAAACTCATCTCCGCGAAATCAAGCATCTGGAGGGAGTAGTCAAGACTAAGGATGATACTATTGCCACTCTTGAGGGCAAGGTGCAGCAGTTGGAGCTTGACAACTCCAAGAATCTGGAAAAGTACAAAAGGACCACACTCCGATGCTTCTATAACTTCTGGAAACACAATCAGAGTGCTGACTTTAGCTACCTTTCAGAAGAAGTCAGAGCTGCGGAGTTGGCCCGGTGTGCTGCTCAACTGGCTGAAGAGGAGGCAAGAGCTGCGACTCCTGCAACCCCAAGCGTCGTTGGTTTGGAAGAAGAAACCATCGAGGAAGTGACTGACCAGGATGCTGCCCAAGATCCTCCTGCCCCCCAGGCCTCTTAACTTTTATTAATTATTTTTCTTTCTTTTTGAACATGCGACCCACGGGTCATGATGTAAAGACACTAGTTTCTTTTTAAACTTTGCTGCACGGGCAGTAAATCTTTTTTATTTGAACAGTTACATCCAAGCAGCAATGCTTGCAGTGTAAAAGCTTAACTCTTGGTGCTATAATATTTTTATTTATTATAACATTTGTCCGTATGACCGAACTTAGCATAGTACTTTGCCATGATTTATCAAACACAAATTTTGAAAAATACACTAAGTACTGTAGCATGCTTTCACTCATTTTGTTCATGTGTTTACATACCTTGAGAGTATGCTTTGCTATCGATGTGCCTTATATGCCCCCCAAGTGATCGAGGAGCTTTAGGTCCTTGGTCACTTGCCTTGACTATGGCCTGTTCGAACATTCCTGTTCGTGCGGAAAAAATGATACTTGTGATACAGCAAAACAACACACGTAATGAACAAATACTTGCAAATGTAAATTCACAACAGGTTGGCAAGAATGACTGGCTGAGCACAGTCCCTTATAATCTCGTATTAAAAATGGACTAACATGTCTTTACGAGTGATTCTGAAACAGAATCTTACATATACGAGCAGTTAACCATACATCGTGGCTAACCCTCGTTGCAAAACTTGTAAAAATTAATAGAAAAATCTAAACAAGCCAGTCCTTTAAGAAGGGCTGTTTATTGATAATACTTGCGCAGGTGTTCTCCATTCCAATAGCGCGGAACGAGATCTCCGTTTAAGCGTGCAAGTTTGTAGGTGCCTGGGTGAAGGACTTCTTCAATCTGGTAAGGTCCTTCCCAGTTAGGTCCGAGCACGCCAGCAGTGGGGTCGCGAGTATTTAAGAAAACTCGTCGTAGCACCAGATCTCCGACGTTGAATTTTCTTTCTTTAACTTTGGAGTTAAAGTACCGGGCGACTTTTTGCTGGTAAGCAGCAACTCGGAGTTGAGATTTTTCTCTTATCTCATCGATCGAGTCTAAGGACTCCATCATCAACTGGCTGTTCATGTCCTGGTCGTAAGTCAAACGCCGATGTGAGGGGGGATCTAGCTCGACAGGCAACATTGCCTCATATCCGTAGGCTAGAGAAAATGGGGTATGCCCCGTCGTTGTTCGATGAGATGTTCTATACGACCAGAGGACTTCAGGTAGCTGTTCCGGCCACGCTCCCTTAGCTTCTTCAAGCCTTTTCTTCAGGGTGTCCTTGAGGGTTTTGTTTACAGCTTCGACTTGCCCATTCGCTTGGGGGTGCGCGACTGAAGAAAAACTCTTAATAACTCCATGCCTCTCGCAGAAATCGGTGAACAGGTCGCTGTCAAATTGGGTCCCGTTGTCTGACACTATCTTTCTGGGCAAACCATACCGGCATACAATGTTCTTGATGACAAAGTCGAGAACTTTCTTGGTCGTGATAGTTGCGAGTGGTTCAGCTTCTACCCATTTCGTGAAGTAATCGACTGCTACAACTGCGTACTTTACTCCTCCTTTTCCTGTTGGAAGTGACCCAATCAAGTCTATTCCCCATATTGCGAAAGGCCACGGGCTCTGCATCTGTTTTAGCTCGTTTGGTGCTGCTCGTGGGATTTTGGAGAACCTTTGACATTTATCACATTTTCGTACGTACTCCATTGAATCCTCGTTCATTGTTGGCCAGAAATAGCCCTGTCTAAGAACTTTTTTCGCCAAGCTCTGCCCCCCAGCGTGATCTCCGCAGAAGCCTTCATGCACCTCTTTCATGAGTTCCTTAGCTTTCTCTGATGTAATGCACCTGAGCAGTGGCATTGAATATCCTCTTCGGTACATAACACCGTCGAGTAGTATGTCTCTAGCAGCCCGCCTTTGCAGAGTTCTGGCCTTGTTTCTATCTGCTGGCAATGTCCCATTTGTCAGATACTCCAGGTAAGGGGCCATCCATGTATCTTCTGCACAAATTTCCATGTTGGCTTTGACCACATCTATGCTTGGTTTACTTAATCTCTCTACTGGGACTATGTTCAAGGTGTCAGCATCTTTAGCACTTGCAAGTTTGGCCAAGGCGTCTGCATTCGAATTTTGGTCTCGCGGAATCTGCTGAAGGGTGTACTTTGTAAACTGGGCTAGCAAATCTTTCGTTTTGTTAAGGTAGGCCATCATCTTTAATCCTCGCGCTTGATATTCTCCCAGGACCTAATTCACGACCAGCTGAGAGTCGCTGTAAACATCGAGCGCTTTTATACTCATATCCCTGGCCATTCTCAGCCTAGCGAGGAGTGCTTCGTATTCTGCTTCATTGTTTGACGCTGCGAAGTCAAACCTGATTGCGCAGTGAAATCGATGCCCTTCGGGCGTTATCAATATCACTCCTGCTCCTGCGTGGGATTCACTGGATGATCCATCCGTGAATAGCTTCCACGAAGGAGTCTCGTCTTGAGGCATGGGCGTGTCAGGTTGTTTGCACAGCTCACTGTTGGGGAGTTCGGTGAACTCCGCAATAAAATCGGCCAAGGCTTGCCCTTTTATTGCTGCTCGTGGTGAATAAGTTACATCAAACTGTCCTAATTCGACCGCCCATTTTAACAGTCGTCCAGCCGCCTCAGGTTTTTGGAGGACTTGCCGAAGGGGCTGGTCGGTCAGAACTGTGATAGGATGGGCTTGGAAGTATGGACGCAATTTTCTGGAGGCTAGAATCAGGCAGTATGCTAATCTTTCGATCGGTGGATATTTCAATTCTGCACCGATGAGCCTTTTGCTGACGTAATAAACAGCTTTCTGTACGCCTTCTTCCTCCCGTATTAGTACCGCACTAGCAGCAACTTCGGTAACCGCCATATAAATATACAAAGTCTCTCCTTCGATTGGTTTTGATAGGATGGGAGGTTGCGACATATGAGTCTTTAAGGTCTGGAATGCTTGCTCGCAGTCTTCCGTCCATTCAAACTTCTTATTTCCCCTGAGTAGATTGAAGAATGGAACGCACTTGTCAGTTGATTTTGAGATGAATCTACTCAGGGCAGCGATCCTTCCGGTCAGGCTTTGTACATCCTTGATTTTCTTCGGCGACTTCATGTCGATCAGGGCTTTTATCTTGTCGGGGTTGGCCTCGATTCCTCTTGAATTTACTATAAACCCCAAAAACTTCCCTGATCCGACTCCAAAGGAACATTTGAGGGGGTTTAATTTCATCTGATACTTGTTCAGCACGTCAAAGCATTTATGCAAATCCCTCACATGTCCTTCTGCCCTTTTGGACTTTACGAGCATGTCATCCACATATACCTCCATGCTTATCCCAATTAGCTCTTTGAACATGTGGTTGACCAATCGTTGGTAAGTCGCACCTGCGTTTTTCAGTCCGAAGGGCATTACTCTGTAACAATACAAGCCCGTATCGGTCCGAAAGCTGGTGTGATCCTCGTCAGGGGGGTGCATGCTGATTTGGTTGTAACCCGAATACGCATCCATGAACGAGAGGATCTCATGTCCTGCAGTTGCATCGACTAGCTGGTCGATCCTCGGGAGTGGGAAGCAGTCTTTTGGGCAGGCTTTATTGAGGTCTGTAAAATCCACACAGGTCCGCCACTTGCCGTTTGGCTTGGGGACCAGCACCGGATTTGAGACCCACGACGGATAAAACGCTACCCTAATGAACCCATTTTCTTTAAGTCTTTCGACTTCTTCTTTTAAGGCCTTTGATCTATCTTTATCGAGCAGCCTTCTTTTCTGTTGCACCGGTGGAAAGGCTTTGTTTATGTTCAGGACATGGCTGATTACTGCAGGGTCTATCCCAACCATGTCTTTATGCGACCAGGCGAAAACTTCCTGGTTCTCTTGTAAGAATCTTACCAGTGCCTGCTTTGTGGTAGGTTCTAAATTCTTCCCAACCCTTACGACTCTGGTTGGGTCTCTTTCATCGAGTTGGACCTCTTCCAGGTCCTCGATGGGTCCTATAATTTCTTCAAAATCCCCAAAGCGAGGATCCAAATCTATATCCTCACTTTGGGCAACACCCTATTTGGTGACTTTACCACCTGATTGGGTTTGACTGTCTTCTGTCATCTGCAATCGTTCTGGGGTAGCGCTCCTCGACGCTCCACTTTTTGCCTTTGTGATTGAGGCGTTGTAGCACTCCCTGGCTTCCCTTTGGTTTCCCAAAACGCATCCTACCCCTGCGTCTGTTGGGAACTTCATGGCTAGATGCCACATGGAGATGATGGCCCTCAGCTCAACCAGTATGGGTCTTCCAATAACGGCGTTATACGCTGAAGGACAATCGACCACTACAAAAGTGGCGAGTAGTGTCCTTGAGGTAGGCGTTGTACCCGTTGTTACTGGGAGTTTGATCATTCCGGCTGGTGCGAGTCCTTCTCCATAGAAGCCGTATATGGTTTGATTGCAGGGCTCCAAGTCCTTTACGGACAATTTCATGCGTTCCAGCGTTGATTTATACAGGATGTTCACTGAACTTCCTGTATCGACCAGTACTCTTTTTACCATCATATTGGCCATCTGGATATCCACGACCAGCGGATCGGAATGTGGGAACCGGACGTGCTGGGCATCGTCCTCAGAGAAGGTTATCCCGTACTCCTCTGAGCGAGCCTTTTTCGGCGCGCGGTCCTCCACAGTCATCATCTCGATGTCCTGGTCGTGGCGTAGAGTTCGAGCATATCGTTCTCTGGCCTTTCCGCTATTTCCCACGAGGTGCGGGCCTCCACAGATGGTTAAGAGCGTTCCGGCTACGGGGGCAGGCTGTAATGGTGGCGAGCGCTGGCGTGTGGACGTCTGCTCGTTGCCACCTAGAGCTTCTCGTTGGGAAGTTCCCGAGGCCCGTACGTACCTTCTCAAGTGTCCTTGTCTTATAAGGAACTCGATTTCGTCTTTTAACTGGTTGCATTCATTAGTGTCATGTCCGTAGTCGTTATGGTAACGACAGAACTTGGTGGTGTCTCTTTTCAAAATGTCTTTTCGAATGGGCCCAGGTTTCTTGTAAGGCACACTAGAGCTTGTGGCCTGGTAAACCTCTCCCCGAGACTCGATGAGGGCAGTGTAGTTAGTGAACCTAGGCTCATAACGATTACCCTTGGCGCGTTTATTGTCGGAGGTGGAAGGCTCGTTATATGGCCGTTTCCCACCATTTTTGCCATTACCGTTGCCGTTTTTATGGCCTTTGTCGTTGCCATCAGGTTTGGACCCATTGGCGGCTTTGGAAGGTTCGGCGGCCTTTTTACCCTTGTTCGAGGGTTTCCCATCGTCAGCAATGGCTTCCTCGAGCTTTATGTAACGATCGGCTCGATCCAAGAACTCTTGGGTCGTTTTAACTCCTTCATTTCGGAGACTCTTCCAGAGGGGAGAGCAACGCTTTACCCCTGCGGTAATGGCCATCATCTTGCCTTCGTCCCCTACTGTTTTTGCTCCAGCCGCCGCCCTCATAAATCGTTGGACGTAGTCCTTCACTGACTCTCCGTCCTGCTGGCGGATCTCGACCAGTTGGTTTGCTTCGGTTGGGTGGACACGACCCGCGTAGAACTCCCTTACGAACATTTCCCAGGAAACTATGCTTGCAGGTGGGAACTTAAAAAATCACTCCTGCGCGGCTTCAGAAAGTGTTGCAGGAAAGATCCTGCACCGAGCGTCTTCGGACACTTTCTGAATGTCCATCTGGATTTCAAACTTATTCACATGCGAGACGGGATCCCCGTATCCATCAAAGTTCAGGAGTGTAGGCATCTTGAACTTGCTGGGAGTCTCTGCGTTGGCTATCCTTTAGACAAAAGGAGTGCCCTTTCTTCTATCGTGGTCGATGTAAGAGGTTCTTCCCCCGACCAGCTGTTGTACAGCCTGATTCAGTGCGTCTATCTGAGCTTGCAATGCAGTAGGAATAGCTGTGGTCTCTGCTGCTGGGGGGATGTTCTCACCATGCTTCTCTCGACGATCATTGAGTATGTCTCTTAGGTCTTCCTCCCTTCTCCGTTGCTCGCTACCTCCGAGTCGGTTGAAGACATTATTTTGCCTGGGTTGCCCCCCAGCATCTTGCCTATTTGGTTGGTCACCTTGAGGTATTTGGCTCCTGCTTTTACCTCTATTTTCGCTCCTCCCATCAGCATTGCCCTTGCCTGAGTCAGCCTCGTTGTATCCGTGGCCATCTTTGAACCTTGATTGGCTGTGGTAAGATTGGTTGCTCCCTCTATTCCCGTCTCTGGCAGAAACGCCCCGAGCGTTAGAGGGTGGCCTGCGCTGGTCGCGATTTCCCCGTGCATTATCATGCCGTGGGGGTCCACGGACCGCAGAGCCTAACTCCGAGTCCCTCTTGTTACCAGGAGGGTAGTGATCCCTGTTCGCTTGGTGTGGCCCATCATTCTCACGGCGTCTAGGACTACGAGGCTGTCGTTCGGCCCTATTCCGCCTTTGCTGCGGGGGATTACCTCGAGCAGCTTGGGATGGTGGATTTGCCTCGGGGTCCAGTGGGATGTCGTCATGGGGCATCTGAGGCTGCTCGGGCCTTTGCGGACTTGAAGGATGGATTGGCGGGCTAGGATTGGGACCCTCCTGAGGTGGCCCATTCTCAGGTTGGTTAGGCTGCGAGGCAGGTGCGGCCCGATTTCTTGCCAATAGCAAGGCTGCTTCGAGGGCTGTCATGGCCTCAGTCTGGCGGCGATCCACCTCTGCTTGTCTCTCGCTCAACTCCGCCCGCTGACGATCAAGTTCCTGCTGCTGCCTTGCCATGGCTTCTGCGGCAGTCTCTTGATTGGCCCTCAGACTAGCCAATTCTTCTTGCAATGCGCCCAGGGTGCTCTTCAGCGTTGCATCGTCCATTTCCTCCTCTTCAAAATCTAGTTGCGGCTCATCTTCCGCCATGCTTGCAGGTGGAGGAGGAGGTGGTGGATTTGACGGTGCAGCGGCGGCAGTTTGGCCAGCTTTCCTTCCTGCTTTCGCCATCGGTTTTCTTAACGGCAATGAATTGTCCTCTCAATGAAAGCACCAGAATGTTGACCCACGATTTGGCCAACTGACACGGAGTCAAAATATGAATGATATGGACAAATATAAAGAAAATAATATAATGACGAAAGTAAAGAAAACACAGCAATTTATAGTGGTTCTGCCCCAGGATCTGGTAATGACCTACGCCCACTTAGAATTATATTGATATGAAATCAGAAGTGTGATCAGAGAACTTGGGTTCAATGAGTTTCAGCACTTTACTTAAAGCAATACAAGTGTTTTGGGAGAAATTCTATCTCTCTCTATCATTTTTTTAGTTCAAAAGAAAAGTCCTCTCCCCTTGAGCTATATCTTGCTATTTATAGGCTCATAGAGGATTACAGAATATTGTTGCAGATATTATCCCCTGAATAGTGGGATATTCGGAAGATTGCATGAGATAAATTCGGGATTCACAAAGATCTTCTCACAAATGTTGCTTTGCCAGTGGGACCACTGACCAGTCTGGTCGTGGCAAAGATAGGCTTGTCATGCTTCTGGTGTGTCCCCTGGTTGATACTCTAGCAGATGCTTCCAGGTGTCAGCCACGTATCAAGAAATTATTCGCCACGTCACCAATGCTAATTTACCTGATAACAATAAATATAAGAGGACGACCATAAAGTCCACAGTTCGTTACTAGTTTAAAGAACTGTGAGCACAAGAGTCTCACAAATGTATCCCATGAAGTGATGGTTCCAGGCTCTAGTTTAAAGAACCATTGTTGAGAAAAGTCAGCTAGGGTAGCAGAAAAAATCCTGCAATAGACATCATCTCTTACTCCTTGAAGACCCGTTTGTATTTCGAAGTTATTTACGTGTGACATGGGATCTTCCTTTCCAGTGTACATCTTCCAAGTTGGCATCATGAACTTAGGAGGGATGGTAAGTGCATTGATTCGGTCAAAGAAAGGAGAGCCTTTCCTTATCTCTAAGTCGATATTAGTTAATTTTGAGGCAGTCAACTCCCGAACCATATGAGTGAGGGCATTAAGTTGTGCTTGAATAGCTGAAGCAGCTATTGGCACAATTGCTGGTGCGACGACTGGGAGTGCTACAACTTCTCCTTGCGGTATTGTTGGGATTACTGGTGCAATGGGTCCCATATCATTAAACCCATTGCCTTCCCGAAGCTGGTAAAGGACATCTCGCAAGTCGCATCCTCTGTTTCCCAGTCTATCGAAACAGTGCCTCCTCTAGGTTACCCCCCAACATTTTGTCTATTTTCTCGAGGAGGACCAAGAGGTGGTCTTACAGGACAATTTGTTGGCTCTGGTTGCCTTGGTGGGACAAACGGTCCTTCAGGCTGCATGTTTTCCCTAGCAGGGATATCTTAAGGCCCACGTGGACTTATGGAACAAATTGTCCTCTTGGATGCCCATTATTACGACGATCATCATAATATTGATTGTCATGGGGTTGGTAGTATCGACTATCCCCTTCATTTTCATCATAGCCATCCCTGTTGGTTGTTTGATAGCTACTATTGGCTTCTTGATCGTTCCTTCATCTATTTCTTCTTGGAGGGTGACCATGATTACATCCAGCATGACAAGGTGACTGGTCTCAATTTTGACTAGCTGGTCATTTATTCCTTGGTTGTCGAAATTGCTGACCAGATTCAGGATTAGAAGGTTGTCCTCCCCTTGAGGCTGCAGGCCTTGGTTGTTCATTAATAGTTCTTCCATCCCCAAACACTTGTCTGGCACAGGCTTGTCCTTGGTCTCGGTTGGGCAGTACCTGGTCATCTTGGTGGAGTTGACGTTGTACTCCCAGTTGAGCTCCCATGTTGGAGTGATGACTTCGAGTTTGTCCAGGGGAACCACTTGGTCTTGGGACCTTGATGGTTGAGCAGGCCATGGGGCTCGACCAGGCCTTTGAACTTCAGGGTTTGCTTGCCCAATACTCTCATGTTGAGGATTTCTGGTCGAGGTCTTGCAACTTGAGTCTATAGTAAGACAAGTTCTATCAGCCTTGCTGCTTCATTATTGCGACAATCAGCCTCCTCTTGACGAGCTTCAAGGGCTTGCTGTCTTCGATCCATCGAAGACTAAAAGTCTTGTCTTTGCTTGTTTAGGGCTTCGGAAATAGCTTCTTGGGAAGTTTCCTGATTTTCATGCATGGAGACAAACTGCTCATGCATTTGTCCCACGAATTCCTTCAGTTGTTCAATATCGAGGGTTAAGGTCTTCCCCTAAGTCCACGTGGACTTTATCACGCTTGTATTTTTCTTGTGGAGGCAGGTCTCCAGGTAGGGGAACCTACTGACCAGGGTGCAGGGGGGAATTTGACTACTTGAAGGGCAATTATAGTGTCCAATGGTAGTGTTCCCCCTTTGTGGTTCTTGGCTTTGGCTTTTAGTAGTGATAGCCATTGCTTCAAATGGATTTGATAGAGTATGATTTTGGATTTCAACTCTCAATGAAAGCACCAAAATGTTGACCAACATTTTGGTCAATGACATTGAGTCAATATAAACAACAAAATAAAATTTAATTAACTGAAATCAACTAAACGACACAAAGAATTTATAGTGGTTCAACCCCAAGAGTTGGTAATGACCTACGTCCACTTGCACTTTTATTGATCAAGAAAGTCTCAGACTCAAGATCAAGAAGAACAAGATTCATCTAAGTTTTCTAAGCCTGGGAGAGAATACAATTCAAATGAGAGTTTGTGTGTAAAGTGTCAATCTAGAACTTATGATTTGAACTTAGAGATAATGACTGTGAGAGATCCCTATTTTTTAAAGTCTCTTAGTGGGCTATTTACCCTTACAAAATAATCTAGGCCCTACACGTGTAGTGTGAGATTGTTACAACCGATTACAAATTCAAATAATGTTGGAAAAATACATTCAAATACCAGTTACATAAATATCTTGGGATATTTCGTAATATCTCGCGAAATCTGGATCTTTGGGTTTAAATAAGTTGCCCTTCGAACAGGTCCATCTTCGAGCAGCTTCATGAGATGTTACCAGCTATCTTCTCTTCGAGCATAACCCTTTGGTCAGTTTTCAACCTAGGACAAAGTAGACTGCAGCTCTTCGCACTCATGAAGTCTACTCGAGAGCTATCTTATCTCGACCAGCTCTAAGAATTTGACATCGTTTATCGCCACGTGTCTTCTTCAAATGCCACATCACCATGTCCAAATTTGGGTTAAACAATGTTTAATGGTAATATTTTTCAAGTTAGTTTTAGTTTATTTTGGGTATATGTTTAGTTGTTTTGAGATATATTTTGAGTTTATTTTTTATACATTTTAAAATTTAGGTATAAGTGTTATCCCAAAACTTGGCATATATGACGTGGTACTAATCTTGAGCACGTGGCATTAAGCTTGGACACGTGGAGTAGATTGGGCAAACCCCCCGACAAGCGGATCAGTGTATATCTGCAGGGTATACAACAAGTTGCTGCTCGGCAGGACCACCAGAAAACCTGTTGGTCGGTGTGACAGACAGATAACCCCGGTTGGCTGAAAGTAGTTACATTCATCGTTAATAGTATGCAAAGAGCGCCTAACAACCCTAAAAACTTGGTCAAGGCTCCTGAAGAATAGGACAGCAACCACTTGCGAGAATGTATGGATTTTTCCTCGTCAGTTATGTTGGGAATTATGCCCTTAAAGCAATTGTAGTATACAATGGTTTTAATGAAATAAATGAATGAAT
Organism: Humulus lupulus; assembly: GCF_963169125.1. Lineage (NCBI taxonomy): Eukaryota > Viridiplantae > Streptophyta > Magnoliopsida > Rosales > Cannabaceae > Humulus > Humulus lupulus. The sequence continues at coordinate 210,820,594 of NC_084802.1, forward strand.
TGAATTATTTTATGTATGTAGCTTATGTACTATATTATTTCTAATAATATTAAGTAAATATTAGAAAATTCCCAAGTTCATCTATGTGGTCTCAATCTCATATTGGTATGAGAATACATGTGACCTAGATCCAGGTTACTAGTGTAGTATGACACTTTCGTGGAGGTACTTTACATGCTGAGAGTATGTAGAATTGGACCAGATGTGATTTAATAATACTTGTTTAAATACTGTTTCGTAGTATTATAAAACACATCAACTGATGATCATATACAAATTGATCTTAATCCTGAAGTTACTATGAACACCTATATATGTCATTTGATTCATGATTATGGTTTGTCAGAATGATCAGGCTAAGAACTATTATTTTGGGGACTCAACAATGTATATGGCTTAGGACATAGCTTAACAGATATGGAATCTATACCTTCTTATAGATTGAATGATGATTCCCTATTGGGTTGGATTTTGGAACTGAAAATGTTATTGACGTCAAAATTCATAATCAGATTATGAATTAACCTTCACTAGTAAAGTCAATGGTACACTAGGATATAATTAAAAGGGTAAAACGGTAATTTTGTTCTCACTTAATTATGAACCATCAATAGAGGATTAATTTGTATGTAATGATTATATCAATAGACACTTTATGGTTACAATAAAGTACTCAGTAAATATATGTATTTAATTCTCAAGAGTTCAGTCTCATATTTATAGTGGAATAATCATGAGATTAATAAATATGATTATTGAATCAAAGAGTTTTGATTAATAATCTTTTATTTATTGGAGCTTGAAATTATTGGTCCATAGGTCCCGGGGGCAGCTCTATCAACACTAATCAAGGTAAGAGTTGATACAATGGTTAAACAATGAATGAGCTAATCAAGAAAATATTTATTCTTCGGGATAAATGTGTAATTATGTGATAATTGAGGTTGCACAATTTATTATTGCATTTGTGCAATTTTCGAAATTGTGTGGAAATAAAGTAAATTGATTTTAATCAATTATTTTATTTAAGTGTGAATAAATAAATATGGATAGTTAAAATTGGTTTTGATTATTATATTTATTTAATTAATAATAAGATGATAATGGAAATTCAAATTTTGAATTTTGAAATTTAAGTTGTTATCCTTTCCTTAAAAAGATGATACCTTATTTGGATATCTAATTATTAATTAATTAAAATAAAAACACATGAAAAAAAATCAAAATCCCATTTTTCAAGGATAGGTCACACGAATAGGGCTTGGACTGCTCTATTCGTGTGGCACGTCAAATTTTATCAGATGTCGGCTTTTTTTATTTTTATTTTTAATTAATTGATAAAACATTTTAAAATGGGTTTTAAAATGGAATGTTAGATTTTTGTCTATTATCATTATTATTATTATTATAAAAGATGATTGATTTTATTATTATTATCATTATTATTATGGTAATAATGCAAATAGATTCTATATGATAGAAAATAGAAAGAACAGGTTTTTAGCGGAATAGAAAAAAAACTATCATTTTTTTCACAAAAGTAAAAACTTTTTCTTTCTAGCCTATAATCAAAAGTCTCATGTGTTGAGAATGCTTTTGATTCAAAAAATTAATCCTTGTTCTCTATGTGCCCACCCACATCTTGAGGTGTAGAGAACATTTTGGAAGATATAGGTGTGAATACTCTAACAAAGACAGGAATATCGAAATACATACGAAAAGATTCAATGATTCTTGATAGGATACAAGGGGTAAATTATTTGGTATTATTTTTCATATACATATTATATATATTGATTAACATATTGCATATTAAAAGATCCTCATATAAAATTGTTTATATGAAATTTTTTTGTTGTATACCATTACCGCAATTTCTGCTACGCACTAAGAACCGTTCCTAACATAGGATGTCTGAAAGGGAACCAACTGGTGGGCAGAGAATGTTATAATTCATCAGCAAAAAAGGTAGGGAAGGCAGTTTGTACTGCACAGCCTGTAGGGCCCAGTCACCAGAAATAGGATGTAGCCCAAAACGAAGGAAGGGGGGGGGGGGGGGGGGGAGGACATACCCTCGTTTTGGGGATATTGATACAGGGGTGGGTCCAGTTGAAGAATTAGAAGAAGTCTCGCTTGACCCAAAACACCCGACCAGGGTTGTCAAGGTAGGGAAAGGATTGTCCGGGAACATAAGATGTACCTTAATCCAGTTCCTATGGGACAACCAAGATATATTCGCCTGGTCCCATGATGATATGGTGGGGATCTGCCCAATCGTTATAAGCCACACTCTCAACATCGATACCGAACACTTCAAGCCCATACAACAGAAAAGGGGTTACTGGATCCAACGAGGGCAAATGCATTGAAGGAGGAGGGGGAGAAGCTTTGAAATAACAATTTCATTAGGGAAGCCTTCTACCCAGTATGGGTGTCCAATCCCATATTGGTACCAAAGCATAATAACAAGTGGAGGGTGTCCATAGATTTCACAAATTTAAATAAAGCATGCCTAAATGATTGCTTCACACTTTCGAGAATTGACCAGCTGGTGGACTTTATAGTCGACCACGAAATTTTAACCTTTATGGATGCCTACTCGGGGTACAACCAAATAAGTATGCATCCACCCAACCAGGAGCACACCAGTTTCTGCACGGATGTGAGACTATACTGCTATAGAGTGATGTTGTTCGACCTGAAAAATGCTGGAGCCACGTATCATCGGCTAGTAAACCGTATGTTTAAAGAACATATAGGAAATAACATGGAGGTTTACATGGATGATATGTTGGTGAAATCCAAAAAGGCTGGGGGCACATTGATGACTTGGAGGAATGCTTCAACATCTTGGAGTAGTATAGAATGAAATTGAACCCCCTGAAATTCTCATTTGGTGTGGGGTATGGAAAATTCTTGGGGTTTATAGTGAACTCCAAAGGAATTGAAGCAAACCCCGAGAAGATAAAGGCGTTGCTGGACGTGCCCTCACCATCCAGGATCAAGGACATGCAGTGTAACGCCCTAAACTCCAGGGACCGTTACGGTGTGTATTCTAAACAGTGCTAAACTCGCTAACTGAGTCATTTGGCCATAATCGTGTACTAAGTTTGGTTAGCGGTTTAAGAATAAATTTTTTGGTTAAGATATAACGTTTCACTAAAACGTTTACTGTATACATTGGGATCCCAAAAATATAATTTAAAGGTTTATTACAACAAAATATTTACAACCAACCGATCTAAGCGGCAAAACAAGGTTTAACCTTAGTTCCTCTTTTAACCCTCGGCCATAGCGGTCGAGCAGCCGCATATGTACACATCGTCACCTAAGCTCTCCAATTCAAGGATGGTCCAACTTTCTTTTGCCTTTACCTGCACCACATAGCACCCGTGAGCTGAAGCCCAGCAAGAAAACTCAATATGCTCATGAACAGTAATAACATGTCATCAGATCATAAAGTGCATGCCTAGCAATAACAGCCTTAATCACACATGCAAATAAGTTCACGTAATGTTGAGTATAAAACATCAACCAATGATCATAATAATCATACAGGGCTTTTAGCCCCAAATAGAAGAGTGATAGTTGTAAGAGTCACTAAGGTGGGTTCCGTTCCCATTAGCCATGTGACGATAGGGTCACATGGGCTTTACAAATAAGTGATCCTTTCACTAGCTTAAACAAGGTAGGTATTTGATGAAATAGTCGCCAACATAAACCTACTGAGTGACCATAGAGTCACTAACGTGGGATTCTGTTCCCTTAGCCATGTGACAAAATAGTCACCTACGCCTTTGGCCCTAACTCTGAGTAACTAGTCATAGACTAGTCAAGCGCTTATAATTTTCATCGAACTTAGGGTTGGTCCAACATTAATGCTCATTTGAGTCATTCAATGCCGATATCGATTAGACCTAATCTTTTATTGGCTCTGCGTTCATGACGCTTATGCCGTTTCTGGCTCTTAGGTCAGTAACATGCGACCAATGCCAATACTAGATAGTCAGGGCCACACACAAGTGAGCAATGCTATCAAGCATATATCATATGTCAAATATCCAAATACAGGGCATTCAGCATGCTTACTTAACAATTGCTAGCATAGTTAGGATCATGCATAAACACAGAGACTCAAGCTCTAATCAATCTTATATTCAATATTCATGGCATGCCCTAATCACATGTTTCTCGTGCATCACATGCATCACATTTAAACATCCAACATGCATCAAGAATAACCATGCATGTCACATATGGGGTGCAGGTTTTCTTACCTTTGGTCCAAGCACAGGTTACCAATAGATGAGTCACAAGCACGATCCTGATTCCAAGCCTCTAGTGATAACCTAGTCACAACCATAAACGGTGATCCAATGAGTTCAAGTTATAAAACCCAATCCTAGAACCAAGACCTAGCCTCTGGGACATCGATTCCCACTAAACGGGGTAGTAGGAATGATCCTGAGGCCTAAGGTTTGAGTTCCCATGCTCAAAACATCACTTCGGCCACAAATGCCCTCAAGCGTCGCGACCCCAACTCACTGAGCCGCGGCCCCCAGCCAAAATAGAGGTGCCAACATTAGGCATCAGCACCAAGCGCCGTGACCCCACTATTCAAGCGCCGCGGCCCCCAGACCCCTTCAGTAACCTTCACCTGCTTCATCGAGCTTGGGCCGCGGCGCCCAAGAACAAGGCCGCGGCCCATCCTTCAACCAGCCATTTTTCCTCGATTTCTCCATTTTAAAACGTTCCAAAAACATATCCAAACATTTCCAAACTCAAAAATCAAAGTTCCCAAACATCCCCATGATCCAAAACCCATAAAACCCAAGCTTCAATTCAATCAAAAACTCATAAAAACACAAACTCTAATTCAAGCTTAAAAACTTAAACAAAACTTAGAACTTAAAACTTGATTTACCTCCGATTGAGTTGTTCCCAACTAAATCCTCCGGGTAATAAGCTTCTAATCTTCCCTAGGATCACTATGCCTCGATCCTCGCTTGAATCCAAGTCCTAGAACTCAAGTTTCCTTTGAAAATGCGATCGGGAGACGAAAATGGAACTTAGAGGGAGAGAGAACTTATTGAACGTTCTTTTTATTTCTTAAAAGGTTACTTCAAGCTTAAGTAGCCTCAAACAAATCCTAATGCTCGGGGTCCCGAAAACGTCCCCGGGGGCAAAATAGTCAAAACCTCCAGAATTTCCCCCTGATCTTACTAACTCCCAATTTATCACCAAATATTTATTCCCATTACCCAATAACTCGGCAATGCTAAATACCCCTTGACTCACTCTGAGTCAAGAATAAATCCCATTGTGACTAATCCACTAGCTTACCTCCTAGGATCGTCTCGTGCTGAGTAACCCTAGCGTAACCAAACAATAATAAAGCACCACACACATATCACATATTTGCCAAATATGCCCGAAATGGCCAAAATATGAAAATCACCCAATTAATCAGAAATGGGTTCACATGCTTATTTAATACACCTAAACATGCATATAATCATATGATAACATAATAAATCAATTATGGCCCTCCCTGCCTATCAAGGTCCTAAACCTTATTAGGAAATTTTGGTAATTACAACTATCCCCTCCTTACAGAAATTTCATCCTCGAAATTTATCTGAACTGCCCGGAATATCAATTCCGCACAACTGATCCTAGTTTCCCAGGTCATTCCCTTGACCTCACTGTTTTTTGTAACATACCTTCACCCCAGGTGTAACTTTGTTCCTCAGAACCTTATTCTTTCTGTTCATATCTGGACTAGCTATTCCTTAGAGGATAACTTAGCCTCAAATCCTCAGATTCTCATAACTCAACTCATGAGTTTCTTTCAACCCATGTCCTCAGCATGGAAATATATAATACACTGTATACAACTGACAGTGCCAAAGATAAGGCTGATCCAAAGTAAACCTGACCAGTCCTATCCAGGACTCAAACTGTCAAAATATTCTAGGCTCAACTTGCCCTTATCTCTTCACCCCTTTCCATGGTGATACTTTAAGGAAGATGCAGTCTTCTACTTGGAACTCCATGTTCCTACTTTTCAATTCAATAACACTTTTCCATTTACTCTGAGAAGTGAGCATCCAAGCTCTAACCTCTAATAATCTCAATGGTCCCCTGAACTACCTCAGGATCCAAAATCAACATCTCACCCATCTTATTCCAATGAACGGGTGATAAACATTCTCTATCATACCTCATCTCATAAGGTACCTTTCCAATACTGGATAACCCTTTCTCTGATTTACCATCAATATGAGAATAATGAACTGTACTGAATTCCATCTATATACTTATCGCCTTCTTTAACCCTTTCAAAACCTGGAAATAATAATAGAGTCTTCATCTGATAAAATAGACCTTGAATTCCATGAAGGCGCACTACCTCTTTCACAAAGAGGTCTGAATACTGATCAATTATGTTACTTGCTCTTATTGATAGAAATGAACTCACTTGGAATACTGGTCCATAATGACCCAATGCCAACTCATACTGACCCACTAACCTGGGACATCCCACCGTGAAACCCATCGCGATGCTTTCATATTTCCATTATAAAATACTCAAAGGCTACAATGGCCTTACTGATTTCTGATACTCTGTCTTGACCTGCTAACAGGTTAAGAACTTTGCCACATATTACATTATGTCCCTCTCCATCCCAAGCCATCAATATAAGGCTTTCAAACTCTGGTACATTTTCCATGATGCTTGGATGAAGAGAATAAGAGAGTAGCATGAGATTCATCTAGAATCTCCCATTTAATCCCAGTGTCCATTGAATCCCAAGTCCGATCCTTATACCATAATAAATTCATATCTGACATTGTATAACCCTTAGCTAATCCAGTTAAGACTTTCCACTCAATCTTTCCTATCTGTGGTCCACTCAATCATCTTTCCTTTTGATCTTCTCTGAGATAGTAATCTCAAGCATAAAACTGGCCACTTGGCCCACCAGAAACTTTACTCTAGTTCTGGTCAGATCCTTTAACCAACATATTGCATAAGCAATCACTTCTCCCTGTTACTGAGATGTCATAACCACATACTAACTGATTCTGATCTACAAGAAGTCTCAGAACCCTTTTCCAAGGTACATGTAATATCCTTACCACCCAAGGAAACTCCTTCCCCTAAGGCGTTCCTTGACCTTGGCAAATCTCCACAGAGAATACACCACAATACCATCGTCCAAGACAATCACAAATCCCATTCAAATAATCCTTTGAATGCTCTGTCCGTCTAATTCATCAAGACACTCAACATTAATCAAACTCTCCAATCATAACTCAGCACTCCCAGTGCCCTTATCTAATATAAAAACAATCTTATGCATTCCCTTCTCTCTGATCTCTAGCTGGTAATAACCAGATCAAAGATCCACCTTGGAGAATACCATCATACTTAATAGCTGAACCTTAAGTTCTCACAATTGTGCTGAAGTCGTTCAAAACAGTGCCCTAGACCTAATTCCATCCCTGGCACCAATCTAATCACCATTCTATCTCTTTACATAAAGGGAACCCTGGCAAGTCCCCTGGAAGCACATCCAGAAACTCACAAACTAGCCCATTCTATCCTAATCCTACTGGCACAACCTAAGTGGTATCCACCACACTAGCTAAGGGTTTTATGCATCTCCCTACGATAAAACCCCATCTCTCAATACAGATGTCATAAGCATACAGAATCCATGCACATTGCCAACTGTCACAAGACTTTCCACTCTCAAGCCCAAGAGTTACTATCATTTCCTTACAATTTAGCATTGCCCCACACTTGACTAACCAATCCAAATCCAGGATCATCTCAAAATGAATCATAACCAACCTCATCATATCAACTGATGAGTCCCTTTTACCTTAATCCAACTCATCTCTTAAATCACCAGTACAATATTACTTTCCCATCATAACATAACCATGTAATATGCATAATAACTCCATGTTTCTCTATATGCAACACGCAAAGAACAACATGGCACTAAAACCAATCAGCATAACTCAAAAATCAGAACTAGAAAACTGACCTGCCGCCCCTGAGGAACTAGTCTCAGTCTCAAATTCTGAATGCATCGGAACGAACCCTCGAGCTGTCCATCCCCTTTTGCTCATCCTCTCTTAGCCTTGGGAAATCCTTCTTGATATGCCCAACCATGTCACATAAGAAACATGCCTTTGCTCGGCATTCTTCCAGATGACGCTTCTTGCATCGAGCACATACTGGATAAGTCTTCCAGCTCTCCTTCTTACTTGCTCCAATAAATGGAGGTACCACTACCTGAGCTCCGTGCTCTCTGGCACTCTTCTTCTCATTTCTTATGCTCTCAATAGCAAGAGCCTTCTCTACCACCTGAGCATAGGTAAAGATTTCATGCACTGGGGCAACTCTAATGCCCTGAGCTATTTTGGAATTCAATCCCTGAACAAACCTTTCCTTCTGAGCTACATCTGTGGGTACCATGTCAAAAGAGAACTTGGCCAACCTATCAAATCTATTAACATACTCGGTTACTGTTGCATTTCCCTGAACGAGATTCAGAAACTCATTCACCTTAGCAGTCTTGGCTGCATCACAGTAATACATTTCATTGAACAGCTGCCTAAATTCTTTCCAGTCCATCACAGCTGTGTCTCGTGTCTGGGATACTACTTCCCACCACGTCTGGGCATCATCCCGCAATACATATGTAGCACATATCACCCTATCATGACCTACCAGCCCCATATTGTCCAAAGAAGAAAATAGGATTCAACATCCAGTCTACTATGTCAGTAAAAGACTGGTCGAAGCCGAGCACTAGTATACTCTAATTGAAAAATTAACTTACTGCCTGCTCTTATCTTCTAGAAAACTTCGCCCATACTTCCAAGCTCATACCATAAAGGTTCTTACCGACCAACCATTGCGTCAAGTCCTGCAAAAGTCGGACACCTTTGGCCAGTTACTCAAATGGTCTATAGAGCTCGGGTAATATGAAATCACATACCAACCCCAAACAACAATTAAAGGCCAGGCTCTCACAGATTTTGTAGCTGAATGTACTGGGTTGCCAAGGACAAATGAGGAAATGGCTGAGAAGCCATCAGAGTCTAGACCGCCACCTGGTATAGGTGCTGAGTAGAACACCAAGCATCCAGAATCTAGCCCTATTCATTCCGAAAAAGAACCCCAAGTCTGGAAGCTACACGTCGATGGCTCTTCTACCGACCAGCTGTCTGGGGCTGGTATTTCCCTCATCACAACTGAAGGGAAACACATCCATTGTGCACCCCATTTTCGGTTTAATGCATCTAATAATGAAGCAGAGTTTTAGGCATTAATCGCGGGGCTAAAGTTAGCAAAAAAAGTGAAGGTTGAATTCTTGGAAATATACAGTGATTTGCAACTTGTTGTCAATCAAGTCCTCGGTGAGTACATTCCTCGGGGAGAAAAAATGATGGCCTATCTTCGTAAGATCAAAGACCTGCTCGCTCAACTCAAGAAATATACCATCCAACATATACCAAGAGAACAAAATGCCACAGCAGATGCACTGGCCAGCAGTGTGGTGGTGGACAAGGCCAACCTGGCCTATTGAATACCTGGTCGAACCTAGTATCAACCTGCCAAAACCAGTTCTTCTGATAGACGACACTTCATCCTGGATGACCCCAATTGCAGCTTATCTGAAACACGGATTCCTGCCCGACAGTCACACTGAATCCAGAAAACTAATGAGGAAAGCTACTCGGTACCTAATCCTGGACGAGGTTATGTACAAAAGGGGGTTTTCCATGTCGTTGCTCAGGTGTGTCAACCGAACAAAATCAAGATGACTGCTGGAGGAGGTATACGAGGGTTTCTATGGGAACCATGCAGGGGAAAATTTTTATCTAAGAAAATTCTGAGGCAAGGCTACTTCTGACCAACTATGAATAAGGACTCCATGTCATATGTTAAAAAGTGCGACAAGTGTAAGAGGTTTGCCAAAATCCCTCAGGCAACCCCAAACCAACTTACTTAGATGCAAAGTTCGTGGCCCTTTTCCATTTGGGGAATTGACCTTATCGGTCGGTTGCCAAAAGGAAAAGAGGAAGTACATTATGCAGTAGTAGCAGTGGATTATTTCACCAAGTGTGTAACGCCCTGCTAATTAGGGTTTGTCACCAAGTATATTTAAAACCAGTGTTGGACTTGCTAAACAAGTCATTTGGACTAATCGTGTGATTAAGTCACTAAAGGTTTAGGTATTAAAACTTTTGGTCAACTCATAAGCATTTTCATTAAATTAAAAGCATGTTCTTTACACGGGATCCCAAAAACATCAGTTTAAAAACTGGTTACAACATTCAAGTTACATAATAAGCCGACCTAGGCGGCAAAAGTTGGGTTTAACCCTAGTTCCCTTGAGCGTCTCGGCCGTGGTGGTCGAGCGGACTGCATATGTACATGTCATTGCTATCGCCCTCCGACTCATGGATGGTTAAGCTTCTCCTTACCTTTACCTGCACCACAAAGCACCTGTGAGCCAAAAGACTCAGCAAGAAAACATATTAAACAGTTCACAGAGTAATATATCTTTCAAACAGTAATAACTGAATCTGGTGCAGTTATTATACAAATCAGCAACCATAGGGTCACGCAAGTGCGTGTCGCACTTCCTTTCAATTTGTTGGCATCCAAGCCAGTCAAGTGCATGTTGCACTCCCAGGGTGGCCCAGCCATGGTGACCTGCACTCCACGTGCACAATGCCAATCTCAGCTTATAAACTGAGTCCTTTAAGTCCTTGACTTATAAGTCAAGTCTCACATGCCCCCAACTTGTAAGTCGAAGCTTTAGGACCCTCGACTTATAAGACGAGTCTTTCAAAGTCCAATATGCCCTCGACTAATAAGTCGATCCCCATTTAACATCCTAATAACCCTCTGGTTTATAAACCGAGCTTCCCAGTCACAATAGACAATCACATATCTCATATAGCATACATATCAACAATTACAATGCATTATAATACATTCAAACAACAGTCATAGGTATAATCATAATTATGCGCATTCCAATGTACTTAATCAGATATTCATAAACATAATTATAATCATGTTCATTAACAGGGCCAAAGCCTTAATCATGTTTATATTTGACCATTGAACTATGCCCTAATCACACACTCACATACTGGGTGCAGTTTTCTTACCTTTGATCTGAATGCAAGTTACTGGCGACGCCCTTTGAGTACGATCCCTGATTCGAGCCCTTAGCGTAGACCTAGTCACAACCATAATAAGGAATTCCATCAACAACAGGAGAATAAAAGCTTCCAGACCAAATCCTAGCCTCCGGGACGTCAAATTCCACTCAACAAGGAAGTAGAATTGATCCCGAGCCCAAAAGGTTAAGTTCCCGACCTAAAAATCCCACCAGGGCCACATTTCCCCTTAAGGGTCGCGGCCCTATGGACCCATGTCGCGGCCCGCCTTTAATTAGAGGTTCGGCCTCCTCTGCCTCCAGACACGCGCCGCGGCCCTTCCCCTGTGGTGCCGCGGCCCGCCCCTTGCCTCTTAGCCAACCTGGCTCCCATTTTCCTTAGAGGGTCGTTGCTCACCAAGAACAAAGCCGCGGCCCAGCCCCTCGAACCTAGAATTTATGGGTTTTTCTTTAGCCAAACCCAACCAGAAACTACCTAATTATGCCCCAAATCTTCCAACTCAATTTCCATAATTAACACAACCCTTTCCAGCAACAAGACCCAACTAATTACCAGATTAAAACTCATCAATAATCTCAAAACTCATCCTCCCAACTATCAAGCATGCAAAACACCATAGTTCTCAATAAACCAATAGAACTAACATAAGAATTTCAATTCAAAACCCTTACCTCAACTGTATGCCTCAAGTTTTAATCTGCTCCCAACAATTCCCTGGTTTCAAGCCTCTCTTCCAAGCCAATTCTCTTTCAATTTGATTCAGCCCACCAAAGCTCCAAGAGGTAGAGAATAAAACGTGATAGAAAAGGAGTGAGCTGCTGAGATTCTTCTTTCCTTAAGTTTCCTAAGTCATCTAAGAGGTTCCCAACCAACCAAGTCCTAAATTTGGATGGAAATGACCAAATTGTCCCTTTTCCCTTAGCCTATTCATCATATCCTCCCAAGGGCAATTTTGTCCTTTGTCTCATACCCGCTATCCACAATTTACGTCCTTTAATTCCCGTTACTTCCAATATTCCCATATGATTATCAAATAATTTCCCATTACCCACTAACTCCCGGTAATGTACTAAATTACTAAAATACCCCCAAGCTCACCCCGAGCCGAGTATAAAACCCCGTTGTGACTTTTCCGCTAACTTGCTCATCAGGATCGCCTCACGTCGAGTAACCCAAATATATCCACATAATAATGTGGTCTCAATCACACAAACACATATTTGCATTTATACCCTGAACTGGTCAAATTACTAAAATACCCTTCTTATAAGAAACGGACCCACATACACATATTTAATATTTCTAACATGCAAGCATAATTATATTATAATATAATTCACATAATAACTCAATTATTGCCTCCCGGCCCCCTAATCCAGGCACTAAGCCACATTAGGAAATTTGGGATGTTACAAAGTGGGCGGAGGCCGAGCCACTGGCAACCATCACTTCCAAAAAAGTATTGGACTTCATGGTGAAAAATATAATTTGTAGGTTTGGTCTACCCCAGAAAATAGTGTCTGACAATGGCACGCAGTTTGATAGCCATTTATTTACTGATTTCTGTGCTAGACACGACATCACGAAAAACTTCTTAGCAGTCTCGCACCCACAAGCAAACAAGCAGGTAGAAGCAGTTAGCAAGACTCTCAAAGACACTCTGAAGAAGCATCTAGAAGAGGCTAAGCAAAACTGGCCAGAGAAACTACCTGAGGTACTCTAGTCATACAGGACTACCGAGCGAACAGCTACTAGTGATACCCCTTTTGCACTCACAGATGGTTATGAAGCAATGTTTCCATTTGAGGTAACTCCCCCATCTCACCAACGTGTTGCATACGAACAAGAACATAACCACCAGCTGCTAGCCTAATCCTTGGACCAAATTGAAGAAAGACGCAAAAATTCCAACATACACCTGGCTACGCGTCAGCAAAAATTTGCCCGATACTTCAATTCTAGAGTTAAGGAATGAAAGTTTGACGTGGGAGATCTAGTCCTGTGAAGAATATTCCCATAAACTTAAGATGCCTTAGCAAGAGTACTTTGGCCAAGCTGGGAAGACCCTTACCAGGTCATGGAGATAGTACTGCCCGACACGTACAAGCTAGCACAATATGACCTAGATCTCCAGTTAGTATCTGTCCCCCTTTACTAGAATGGGGAATGCCTAAGGAAGTATTACCAATAAAGATTACTTTTAAGTGATCGTTGGCTGGCTAGTACAGGCACGGATTGCCCCCACCACCGACCAGCCAAAATTAGCTTTATTAATTATGCACAAGCACGATTTGCCCATTTATTGTAATAATTAATATTTATGAATGTAAGCTACAGTGTAGCTACACAGCTTGTATGGTTCACTTTTAATCAATTAGACACGATTTTTGTCCATTTTTTCAAGCCTTACTTTTCAATGATTATTTTGCTAACTAGTGATTTGTTTCACGAATTGTCAGTAGTGTATGAAACCTTCGCAGGCTTTGGCAAACCCAAGTAGTCCCAGGTAGGCTATTACGAACAACTCTGGTCAATTACTAAGTGACCAAGAGAATAACCCGCAAGTTATGAATCCTGTTCGGTCACTTGGGGGGCACCATAGTCATACATGGACAAACAAAGGAAAAAGTGTGTAGTTAAAAGGACTTGGAAATGCTAATCTTTATTAATGTTAAAGTGCTTGCTTGTCGTTCGGTATATACCAGGCAACAAAAAGAGCCATAAAACAATTTCTGTAGATAGGGTTGAACAGTTTTTGGTTACAAATCCGATTTACAGAGCCGCACAACTCCAAAAATAGTATACTCCGAGTAGTAAGAAAAAATAAGGTACGAGCAGATATACAGTCAAAACGAGAAGCATTTCATAGAAAAGTGTTAAGATTGCTCGAGATCAAAGGTTGCTCGGCTCAACCATTTTTTCTTTACCAAAGTAAAAGATTGCTCAAGATTAAAGGTTGTTCGGCTCAGCCATTTTTTGTCTTTGCAAAAATAAAAGAAAAGTTAGAAATATTGAGTGCTTCAATGGTCTTGAGGCTGGGCGGCAGGCAATTCTTGAGGCTGGTTGGCATGGAAAAAGGTGTCAGCTGAAGCATTTGGACCGAAGGGTAGGGCAGAATCCTCGGGACTAGGAGTGTTATCTTGTTCGGCGATAGAGAAAGCTAGGTCCTGAACAACTGGAATCTGTTCGGTAGACACAGTCAGAGCCTTGGCTTGTTCTTGCTTAGTACAATACTGCATAATTTCATCAAAAGCCTCTTCCAGATAGTTGTAGTTGACCCCCTTATTGCGCACCCAGAAGTTGTAGAAAGTGCTCATGCGAAAAGCCTCGTAGGCCACGACATCAACAACCCTTCTAGCTTTCTCTTCATCAAGGGCCTTTGCTAGTTCATCCCTCTATTCTTGGACGGCTCTCCCCTCAGCAACATTTTTCATGGAAATATCCTTAAGCTCCTCCACCCTCCTCTCCATTTGATTGACGTCCAAGTTCCTTTATTCAGCAGTAGCTTGGAGACCCTCATTATCCTTGGTAACCTGCTCAGAAGTCTGCTGCAGCTCCTGGACCTCCTCGATCAGTTAGGAAACTTGGGCCTTTAAGGAAGCATTCTCCTCAGAGTCCTTCAGCAAGTTGGTCACTTGCTTGTTCACCACCTTGACCCAATGGTGAGCGTAGCTAAGTGCCAAGATGCCCTTCAATACTAAAAGAAGGAAATTAGAGGAATTAACGAAGGTAATAATAAAAAATAACAATACCAGGCAGATGGAGCACTTACCCTGACAACATCCTGGAGACCATTGTTGTTGATGTTCTCCAGAGATCTCGTGCCCAAGGTAGCCAATAAGTTACCCTAGGAGGCAAACACCCTTTTTACTCGCCCCTGGTGGATTGTCAAGGCCTTCTTCAAATAATCGTTAACCTCTTCGATAAGGTCCTCAACAATGCATTCTTGGACTCTGCTCGGGGTGGTGGGCTTTGGTGCAGTGGTAGTATGGATAACCTCCTCGGCCTGGAGTCCTTTGCTCTTGCCAGATTTGCACAACAGAGTCTGCGCCTTTTTCAGAGAAGGAATCTTCTCAACCTGCTCGGTATACCTTCGGCAGGAGAGTCAATTTTCTGGTGCTTGGCTGAGAGAGCCTCACTGCTTAGACTTCTGGGTGAATTTCTTAAAAAAGACAGACGACATATCTGTAAAATAAAAGCAAAGAATTAGTAAAGGGGCTGAGTAGGGTCATAACAAGCAAAAAGTCATAATTAAGCAAAAGTAAAAACAAGTTGTGAAAAGAGAGTTAAATCACCCTCTTCGGCTCCCCCCGAGCAGTCGGCTGCCCCAAGCGGAATATCCCCATCACTGTCTCATGAGTTTGAATCTATATTTCAGCTTGCTTGCCCTTTCCAGGAGGGGGGCAGCGACAATTTTGGGAGCGCCATGCTCGACAAGCTCCCTGAAAATGACTGTAGCCAAACTCCTTGTTTGGTGGGCTACACAGGGCCTTGACATGGGAATTGACAGTCTGGTTTGCTTTTTACTGGGTGGTGGTGAACTAGGAGACTTAGTGCTGGGCAGGGGCTTCCTAGGCGACTGCCTGGTAGGGGTGACACCCTTAACCTTTGTCTTGGGATTAGGGTAGAGCCTGACAGTTGCAAGTTTTTATGCGGTGGTCAGGGCCACCAAGTCTTTGCAGCCAGGGTGCATGGCAGCTAGTTCTCTGGCTCGTTTCTCCATCTCCCTGGTGGGGCCGGCCAGCTGAAGGTACCATTACGTCGAAATGAAAAGTGATTGGCGGCAATGTCTGCTATAACGAAGTATTGGCTGGCATACTCCCCAATCTTGGAGATACCTTAAGTATTGGCTAAATAAATGTTAGAGTCTTTATGTCTAAAGTATTATTACTCCGAACGGCCTTGTCGGGGGCTGGATTTGAAATCAAAAAGGTAATTTACTTCATGCGCAAATGACACCGGCCAATTTAAGGACTTGTATAAAACATAGAGGGCTGAGAGGAACCTGATGCCCTTAGGACTGATCTGGGTGGGGCAAAGCCCAAAATAATCTGCCACACTTCGAAAGTATGGCAGGAGTGGAAGGGTGGCACCAATAGTAATGTGAAACTTGCTCCAGGCATAGAATTGGGCATCGGGGTGCTTGACAGTCTGTGAGGCAGTAGGTTTGAGGATTGAAACATCTTCGAGCTTGAAATGTTCTTTGATGTTTTTTGCAGTTGTTTGTTAGAGATGGTGCTGGCCGGAGTTACATATTGGGGCCTCCTCGGTCTCTAATGAGGGGTTGAGAATGGCCTTGGTGTAGATCTCCGTGGCATAGTTTGTTTCGGTATCCCCTTCCTGCTCTGAGGTGCTCGGTTCTTCCTCAGGGGCCAGGGCCTCCTGTACATCCCCGGAAG
This sequence comes from Humulus lupulus, assembly GCF_963169125.1. NCBI lineage: Eukaryota > Viridiplantae > Streptophyta > Magnoliopsida > Rosales > Cannabaceae > Humulus > Humulus lupulus. The sequence goes on from NC_084802.1 coordinate 210,837,213, forward strand.
TGGCACGACGTGCAACATGGGGATCTTCCTCATCCGCACCACGGGTAGCTTGTTTAATACGTGCCATTGTTGTTCCCAAGTGATGAGTTTCAAACTGGTTTGGTGATCACCTTCCCCAACAATCTGCACGTACAATGAAAATGGGAAAGATGAGGTGAGAGCATTGAACAGTGTTGGTCAGTATAGACAATTTGGGTCGTGCTGACCACACCAAGATAATAAACGGTACAGTGTACCGACCAGCAAACAGATCGAATCAAAAGTGTAAAAAAAAAAACTGAGGCAACGCAGGGTTTTTGGAAATCTTTTTCCAAGATCTGTTCTTAGTGTTCTTCACGAACACTGAACGTAAATCAACAAAAATGGGACATTAAAACTTAGTTTTTTATGAAGTCTGAGGTTAAAATAGGCTACCCATGTCAAGAAGCTACTCAAAATAGTCATCTATTTATATATTCAAGCAACATACATTCAAGAAACCTAGGGATCCCACAGCCACAACGAAAAAAAATACAATGAAAGAGGAATCATTCTTCATACAAGGCCAAAACATAAAAGTAAAAGTTAAGAAACTTACTTGTTGCCGACTTGCTGGACGTGCTCGGAGGGGAGGGACGTTTTCAATAGGTTTCTAGGCATAGGTGAGGGCAAGAAGTTTCGGAGCTTGGTTCAACTTGGAGCGTCTGATGCATTTAAAGAATGAAGAGGGTAAAGTAAAAAAAAAAAAAAAAGGAATGGAAACTTTTACTTATGAGCAAAGAAATGCATCCTCTCTCCTGCCAAACATTAATGGAATCGTCCATTCAGCAGTCCCTTCGGCTGCTATAGGCATGTCTCCCCAGACACGTCAGCATACCTGTACTCACGTCCCTCCAATTACATCTCCTCAGCTGCCTCCCACGTCAGCCCACTCTTCGGTAACTTCACAATAGTTTATATAGCTATTGAAGAATGTCATTATGGCACTTTATGGTTTCAAAAAGAGGCGGGAAGAGTGAAAAGTCATTTCTTGGAAACTTGAAGAAATAAAAATGTTATTAACTATACCAGATGCTATGCCACATAGCAAGGAGAATATACCCTTGACCAGGCTGGACGGTATGGTCTCCAGAAGAAAGTTTTCATGCTACTTAGCATCATTGCAAACTTGGGGGGCAAATGTTATCCCAAAACTTGGCATATTTGACGTGGCACTAATCTTGAGCACGTGGCATTAAGCTTGGACATGTGGAGTAGAATGGGTAGTCCCCCGACAGGCGGATCGATGTATGTCTGCAGGGTATACAACAAGTTGCTGCTCGGTAGGACCACAAAAAAACCTGCTTGTCGGTGTGATAAACAGATAACCCTAGTCGGCTGAAAGCAGTTACACTCACCATTAACAGTCCGCAAAGAGAGCCTAACAACCCTAAATACTTGGTCAAGGCTCCTGAAGAATGGGACAACAACCACTTACGAGAATGTAGGGATTTTTCCCCGTCAGTTATGCTCAAGCGCAACCCTCGGATGAGAAGGACAATATAAATACAAACTCTCCACTACAATGGAAGGGGTTCACGAAAAATAGTCTACCGACCAACACCAGAAACATACCGAGCAATTTGGCTTGGTACTTAGCAACGATTCTACCATTCTGTATTGCCTTTTACACCTAAAAATTTACCTGTATTCACTGGTTATCTTGTGTAAACCTTTAAGATCAATACAAATATAAGAGGAAGTATGTCATTACCATTGGGGCCGAACTTCTATAATTCTGGTGCTCTTTGCATTTATTGCTCCTATTTATTAGGTTTTTGGCTTATTTATGGTTTATTGATTGTCTAATTGAAAGCTCTCTAATTACTTAATTTAACTCCGCGTTAGTTGACCAAAAAGCTAGTCAACAATAAGTTTTTCAAGGTTGTTTTTGTTGTTGTTGTTTTAGTTTATTTTGGGTTGATGCAATGAGTTGATGTCTAATTGATTTGTAATTGCCTTTTTAACATTGTATTGTTGTAGGGTTGTTGTATAGTTACTTTTTAAACATTGTTTGATGTAGGGTTGATGTCTAATTGAAATCATATTTTGGTAATTATGAAACATTAAAATTTTATTTTTGAAAACTTGAGTTAGTAAAATTGAAAAAAAAAAAAAAATTAGGGATCGTAAAATATAAAAAATGTGTATTTATGAAAAAACCCATAAAATTTATTTCGGACTTATGATAGTTTTATGGTATTTGAACCACTACATAGTTTATGAAGATTGAGTTAGTGTATTACTAATGTAAGTGTTTGATTATGCCATACCAAAAAATTATTAGCTATTCCTTACATCTCAACATTCATGTTTTTATTCATAGTATTTTTATAACTAATAATGTTTAATTTTTTTTACCACAAGGTTTTGAGGGCCACATTTTTGGCACAAAATTGCACTCAGATGTATTGTTTATTATATTAAATTGTCCCATATTGGAAACCACATAGACAAGGAAAGATGAAATTGGTATAAATTGAACGATTAATAACAGTAATAAGATAAGATGTTATAAGTTTAACAAATTAGATTTTATAATGTGTGTGTTGTTTTGACACATAATAGGATTTATATTAATTATGTAAATTTAATAAATAAGTTTAGAAATTAATCAAATTATATTTAAATCAATACTATCTTAATTAGTTTTTGAATTTATGCATTTTCATTAAAAAAAAATTAATAACATAATATCTATTCTGCAATTTGAAATAAACAAAATAATTGAATTTTTAATTAAAAAGAAAAAAATAAAATTAATTTGGAATTTAAATATTGTAGTATCAAATAACTTACTAAATTTTTAACAATAATGAAATGTGTATCAAAATTATACATGAAAATATTACACCAATTCATATGCCACTCATTTCTAAAAGAGTGAGTTTCATCTTAAATGAACGTGATTGATTATAAGAAATTGTTACGTCAGTTGTTATAATGTTTTTGTGTATAATTTTGGTGTATATATCATTATTCAATTTTTAAATTTAAGAAGATTTTTGTTGCATAAATACGTAAGTTTTTTGAGAATTTTTTTATATAAAAAAATATAATTAATTATGTCAAAATATTTTGCTGTCTTTACATATTGGTCAAGGTCATAATTTTTTTAAAAAGTAAATAAATTGACTTAAAATATAAAAATAATTAATTAGAAAAACTATTAAAAAAACAATTTATTGAAAAAAATTAGGTTTATTTATTAATAAACCTATATTAAAACAAAATTTATTACATTCCTCCCCAAACCTAAACTCTATTTATTTCTAGATTTTTCATACTAATTTTGACACATGTATCAAAGATTTTTCTATGCACAATAAAATTTGTTTTTCTGTTCATTTTTAATTAATTAATTGTCTATTTTAAAATTATTTTGTTGTACGTATTTTTTAGTACATCCAAAAATAACAATTGGATTCGTAAGTGAGCAAGTTCACTCTTCAAGCACGAACTCACAATCTCAAAAAAAAAAAATATATATATATATATTAATTCTCATATATTTTGTTAATTAATAAATTATATATTCCAAGTTCTTAATCAATTCCACCAACTTAAGAAATTAAAAGATATTTATTTAAATTAATTTAATTTCTAATAGGACAAAATGTTATTTTTCCTCCTAAATATAATATTTGTAGACTTTTGTTTTTTGAATTTTTTTGCTAGGTAAAAATGCTCTCCGATTTATTTTGCCTATTCTGTCCAAAATAATTACAATTTGCTGACATAGTAGTTAAAAAAATATTCAAAAATAATTTTTTATTAATTATTTGATTATAATTAAAAAAATGAATAAAAATCATTTTAAAAAATAAAAATTAATAAAAACTAATTTTTAAATTATGAAATTATATAAAATCCTATAAATAAAAAATCAATAAACATAATTTTTTTAATCCAAATATAATTTAAAAAAAACTAAAATCAATATTTTACAATAAATTAAATTAAAACTCGACTAAACTTATATTTCAAACGTAGATAATCAAATACTTTTAGAAAATAATTAAGCAAAAATTAAAGATTTTACTTTAGTTTAATTCAAAGTATATTTTATTATTATTATGAATAAACGAAATGTGTAAAAGTCTACAAATAATATAGTTGAAGAAATATTTTTAACAAATAAAAATATTTAGGAGACAAAAGTATACAAGTCCAGTAGTTTGGAGAAAAAAAAAAGTATTTTGTACTTTATAAGTATCATGAGAAATTTTTAGCTCATTCGTGTAAGGATTCATGTTCTATAAATAGAAGCCAATTAGAGACGTAATTCACCTTTTATGCACCGAACCACTTCAGTTTTATTTTTATTTATTTATTTTTTTTTTTCATATCTTCACTCAAATATTCATTTTATATATATATATGATCCACCAACGAGAAGGACACACGGTTTTTTCCTTCTTTTTTGTTGTTGTTGTTGTAAATAGTATAAAGTAGGAAGGGTTTTTATGTAAATTAGATAATCTTAGGTTTATAAATGAAAATTCTTTAAAATTCGTACCTAAACCAAACCCATAAAAAAAAATGAGAGAGGTATGAACTAGTAGGAAGAAGTAGGAGAGAGAAAGAAAGAAGAGGAAAGGAGAAGAGAGGAGTCTAAGTCTACTCCTTCATCTTCTTATAATTTTCGATCATATATTTATATTTATTTATTATTATTATTATTATTATTAGAAAGAAAACCCTAAGAGAGAGAGGAATGTCGGCTGAAAACCCCGGCGACGGCGACGGCGGCGAAGGTCCTCATTTGAAGCCAGGTAATGCTCTTCCCTGGGCTAAAATCGTTCAAGGTGAGTCCGAATCCATCCAAGCGGCTCACCGATCTTCGTCTTTGGCGAGCTCGTCTGTAGCGGAGGAGACGGTATCTTTTTTTCCTGAGTCTTCTTCCTCACCGCCTTTGATGACGAATGATCCTCTCCTTTTTGGAATCTCCAATGGGGATAGCAGCATTGCAGTGAAGCAAAAGAAGCAGGCTTGGAATAAGGTTTCAAACGGCGGCGCTGATGTCTCCCCTGTAATGACTGAGGGTCCCTGGCCTACCTTACCCAAGCCTTCGCATACATCGAAGTCGTCAACTGATTCAGGGAACTCACCTTCTAAGCCTGTCACTGGTGGATCGATCTCCAATTCCCAGGTTTGGCTCCTATGTTTCTATTTTGGGAAGAATATTTGCAAAGATTCGATTCGATAAACAATAAACAATGACTTTGATTTAGAAATTTGTGCGTTTTGATTTGAAAAACCATTTAGATTTAGAAATAGAAATCAGATTAGTTATTATGCATGTTCTTATTGTTTGTTCGATGATAGGTACCGGCTAAAATGCAGTTTCAAACTTCATCCAGAAGACAGGATACCCCCAATCCGAATATGGCTCATGCGCCGTTTCGGCAAAGATCTATGAAACGTGGCGGCGGCGGAGGTGGCGTTGGGGGTGGCCCCACAATTAGCCACTATTCGCATCATCCTCCGCCGCCGCAACCACCTCTGTTGTACCCTTTCTACTCGGGATCGGGTTTCCCCTCTCCGAGTGTAGTGCCTGACCAGTCTGCAAGAGAGCCTTTCCTCAACAACAGACCAGCAGGAGGGTTTGTTTCTCAATCACTTCCTGGTAATCGGAATTTTGGCCGGAGAGGAAATTTTGGATCCCACCCTGACTATGATGGTTCGTTCCAGAATCACTATGGCGGCAGGCGTGATCAGGGTCGCGGAAACTTTGCAAATGCAAGGAATCCACACATGCAGCAGCCACATAGAGCCCCAAATATGGGGCCTCCGCTGTTCCCACCCAGAGGCCCTCCTTTTATCGGTCTCCCCATACCATTGCCTGCTGGTGAGCATGTTTTTTTTTTTTTTGGACAAAAGTTCAGTTCTTGTTCAGAATTATGAGTTTAAACATAACAGTAGTTACGGTTTTAATGCTTTCCAGAGTACTTTTGTTTTCCCATGCAACCTCAACCTCCGCCTCCGTCTAATATGTTCATTCCTGTTGCGGATATGTTGTCCAATCAGATTATTGAACAAGTTAATTACTATTTCAGGTACTTGTTTTGTTCACTTGTTATATATAGAAAGTTCATAATTTTTTTTCTTTCTCAACTTGACTGCTAATTTATCGATGTTGCAGCGACGCTAACTTAGTCAAAGACCAATTTTTAAGGTCAAACATGGATGATCAGGGCTGGGTTAAAATTTCCCTGATCGCTAACTTTCCCAAGGTAAGTTCTTTATAGTTGCGACTAGAGTAAGCAATTACATTTTCAAGTTCTTTATTTTATGACATGCATTATCACACCATTGGTTGAAGTGAATTGAATAACACGCTTGTTTGTGACTTTTTTTTCCTACTCTACCCACCCTATCAATTATGCTAGTCCATGACACATAATTGTATTTTAGATGTGAATATTTATTGTGTCTGATTGCGATTGAGCTTTTTGGGATACAGTTCACAAGTATTGTTGATTATGGAGCGGAGAGATGGTTTCTGAATTTCTGTAGGAAGCTGTGCTTCTCTATTTGGTTTGTTGATGCCATAATTCTTCTTTTATGTTGCAGTTTTTGTTTAGTTATTATTTTTGGTCCTCTTTCAGTAATAAATGTTAGCTATTCTTTTGTTTTGTTTATTTCTCCAAGAAGCTGAAGGATTTCCAATTATGATTTATTTTTTAATTATTAAAAATTCTTTACATAACTATTACAAACATATATTCATGGTTGCTGGTACAAGATATCACTTGCCTAAAATAGAATGACCCACTTGACCACTTGAGTAAAAGAAGATAAAGAGCTCTAATCCTTTCAAACTTTGAAAAAAAGAATCACTATATTGAATGTGGTGTGACTGTCCTTGTTGATAAGTGGTAGTGGTGAAAAGAAAGGTGTCAGTACTTATTTATATGTTGTGTGGTTGGGAGAATGGAATTATTAATAATTTAAAAAATGAAAAATGAAACTTGAGAATTTTGAGTTATTAAGAGGCCTGATGATGTTGTAGTTTAGGTGTTTGAAGTAGCCAAATCGATCTTATGTCTTTGTCTTTCTATCTGAAGTTTCATTGTATTGCTTGTGTTTGCCTATGGTGCAAGCAAACATAATTATACTGTTATTTTTTTCTCCATATCATATAAAATTCTCTTCGGTGTTGCAGATGAAAAGATTTAAGAATATGCAGTTAATACTCAACTCCCTACAAGCTTCTTCTGTTGTGGAAGTGCAGGTCTATTTCCTCTTAACCTAATTTGCTTTGCAAAACTAATCAGAATTGGTGATCATTTTCTTTTTAGTCTTGGTTTGGTCCAACACAACACTATTGAAATTGTTGCAGGATGACAAGGTGAGAAGGCGTAATGATTGGATGAAATGGTCACCTTTACCGCCGGCGGCTTCGGGTCAAGTTTCCACTGAGTCAGGCTCACTATCCCCTGCTTCTAATTCCAGTTCACTGGCTGCTTCGTTTCAAAATGTTAGTCTGGGGGAAGCAAGAGCAACCACCGTTGCAGGTGAAGCGGATCCCAATACCAAATAAATTTTATTAATAGAGACGAGTGAGGTCCTGGAATGTACAATTTTGAGGGTTTTTAGTTTGTATAGGTTTTTTTTTAAATAATTATTATATCCGGAAGATGTACTTAACATTTGAACTTAGCAATTTTTTTTTCCTTTCAACTTTTCATTTTGCATTGAACTTTCATATTAGAAGTTTTACAATTACATTTAAAAAATAAAATAAAAAATGATTTCTAAATTAATTATAGTGCACAGATTTTTTTGTTAAGAATTGTGCGTCTTTCTGAAGTATGTTTTGCTCAAAATTGTGTTCGAGTCTTTGTCTGTCCTCTTCCTTTCAGCTCGTTTTCCTTTTTAATAACACTATACTTAAGGCACTGTTCTATTAAATTTCATGTAGCTATTAGAGCCTCTAATCTGATTCTAATACCTCGACATTTTACATTGCACTTTATTTTTTTTCTCTATATCATTTATATATATATATTATATTTTTAATATATTTTACTCATTTCAAATATTTTTTTATATTTACTAATAGTCACATGTAATATTTAATAATTAAATATGTTTAACTAGCAAATAGTGTTTAGCTGCATGTAGCTAAGCTAATAAAGTATCTGATGGAGTATCATTTTAATTTTATTTTGATGTATTTTAGCTAATTAGCTATTTTGGTTAAATTAGGGTTTATGTATTGTTAATAGCTGAAAAAAAAGTTAATCCAAATTGAATTTTCTTTTTAATTTTGTCTAAAATTAGTTTTTATTATGTTTTAAAATTAATATATGTTCGAAAAAAAATTATGAGATGAACTAAGGTGCACGTTTCTTTCTTTTTAAATAGTGTGTATATATATGCTAGAAAATATAATGGTCTCACAGTCTATCTTTTGTAATAATTAAAATATATATTCTTAATTTTTTTTAGAAGATTGTATGGTAGAGATATGTTTTTAGCCTACCTGTACAATATGCTCTTTACAGCACACATGAAGGCGCCTTGAGTGTAGTTTTTTTTCGATGATAGTAGTGTTTATTGTATAGTGAACTTTTTGCAAGTTTTTGAGAAATTTTGAATAGTAAGGGTTATTTTGACCGATTACCAGTTTGGATCCTTTATTTTTAGATATCATGTTTTGTCATAATGTTAAAAATATGAATAGATAGATCGATTATTTGAACATTGTATTTTGGGCAATTACCTGTTTTGACTTTTTATTTTTAAAAATTAACATTTGGATGGTTAAAAATTATTTATATAAACTTATATATAATTTATATTTTTTCTGTAAGGGTTCATACCATTTTGAACTTTGTATTTTAGCAGATTACCCATTTCGACAATTTATTTTTAAAAATTAACTTGTGAATGTTGTGTTTTGTCATTGTTAAAAATATGAATATATAAATAGATTATTTGAATCACATACATTTTAGATAAGTAAATTGTATCATAATTAAATAGCATGAAAATAGTTCATTAGCAAAAACTAGATATATGTTAAATTGATAATAGTACTAATAATTGCAAAATAATTATTAATAAGAAACAATGCACACTATTTTCACTATGGAAAAAAATGATTATAAGTGAGAGAGTTTTCTCTTCAGAATTAGAATTCAAGTCTCCTTTACAAACGAACTTCAACTATATTTATAGTGAAGCATATAAGTAAGCAGGGTAATTTGTGAGATAAGATTATAAATATCTTATTTAATTTTTTTTTTCTCTTTATGTTTTTTTAATTTAAAAAAAATATTAAATATTTTAGTTTTTTTCTTTAATTATTAACTAATAATCATAAATTTGATTTTTTTTTTAAAACAAATAGAAAGAGTGCTTTGAAACAATTTTAGAGTGTCACATCATCTCCTTAAGACTCTGCTTTATATAAATATATATTAGTGATTGTTTTTAATCACTACTTATAGGTATTTTTGGTACATAAATAAGTTACAACTTTAATTTTTTTTATATGATGGTGTATAATGTAATTACAGGAGACTTCCCACAAATTTTCAAATAAATTTTGAATAATTTATGATGCCGAAATCAAGATTCAAACAGGTTGTTGCACGCATGCTTGTTTCAATATTTATACGCACGTGCAATAGACTATTTAAATCATAACTTCGGCATCCTAAATTATTTTGAATTTCTTGAAAATTTGTGAGACATCTCCTGTAATTACATTATACACCGTCATGTAAATAAACTAAAATTACAACTTATTCATTCTGAAAATGCTAAAAATATCTATTGGCACTACCCAAAAAAATCTCCTATATAAATTCCCAAAGGATATATTTTTAATTCTGATTTAATTAATGGTCGGGCTGCGAATGTAAATAGATGAGTGTTGCACAAAAATATCGGACTGAACCAATGAACCCAGAAAACCAGGCCGATATAGATGGTTGAAAAGGGAAAATGGACCAAAGCCTAATTTAACAATGCTAGAGACACGATGACTCCTCGTGGGTCGGCTGCGAGTTCAGGAACAAGTGGGCCAACGACACTCGCCTTTGTATAAGATATTTAATTTTTAAGACTTGGGTTTTTTGATATATTTTTAACTAATTTTTTTTTTAGATGATAACTACATATGCCATGCTGAATATATAGGATAACTATATATATATATATATATATATATATATATAGTTATTCTATAGGATCTTCACTTTAGATCCTATTGGTGGAACTTTCAGTGTTTCTCGATCCGTGAACAGTTTTCGGCACGAATTTTTTTATGACTGTGTGTATTGTAGCTATTTAGAGCATCTTGCAAATTTTCAGAAAATTCCAAATAGTTTATCGTACCGAAAACTAGGTTCAAACATATTGATTTCCACGCGCATAAAAAAAATTAGTCACGCGTGCAACATGTTTAAACTTAGTTTTCGGTACTGTAAATTATTCGGAATTTTCTGAAAATTTGCAAGATGCTCTAAATAGCTACAATATATACGGTCATAAAAAAAAATCGCGCTGAAAACTATTTACGGGTCTAGAACATTGAGAGCCCCACCGATAGGACTAAAAGTGAAGCCCTATAGGAGAATTCCCCTATATATATATATTTTATATATATGTATTGTATGCTGAATATAAAATAACAAAAATTCTTGATTTTAGAGGTTTTTATTTTTTTCCGTTATCTTTAACGGAATATTATTATATTTAATAAAATATTCGTATATTTAATAAAAGATTGTAAACATAACTTAAAATTAAATAAAAAAATATGATATTTTTGAGATATTTAAAAATAATAAAACCATACATTTTTAACTTAAATAAAATTTAATTAAACTTAACAAAATACATAATTAAACACACATACGTTTAATAGTGTGTTTTTATTTATATATATATATTTATTTTATATAAAAAGTGTGTAGATAACGTAAATTATTAGTTTTAGCGATTTTTTATTTTTTTCCGTTAACTTTAACAGAATATTCTTATAATTAATAGAATATTCTTATAATTAATGGTAGATTGTAAACATGATTTAAACTTAAATAAAATAAAATAAATAAATAATTAAACAAATTAAAATATGATATTTTAAAGATATTTTGCAATGATAATTATTTAAAAATAATAAAACGTTTTATAACTTAAATAAAATTTAATTAAACTTAAACTTTATGTATTAGAATAATATCATATTAAATATATAATATAGTCCACTATCAACTAGCGACAAACTTAAATTTAAAATCCACGTATAATATTAATATTATATTAATGTCTTGTTGTCATTGCCAAATTAAAAAACTAGACAAATATAAACTTAAACAAAAATAAGATATTTTATAATAATTTAAATAATTAAATTATATTTATTCAAAAATAATAATGACATACATATCATTTTTTTTTATCTTATAAATTTGTGTGATAATTTATTTTTTATCAAATGATTGAAGCTCTTTTTCTTTATTAAATTCACAAAGGACATTGCGAGATACATCAATAAAAAAAGTTTATACATGTATACTACTGTCTAGACTATGATTTTTTCTATTCTTATTTTATTTCTATTATTAATTTCTTTTTGAATATTATTGTAATTTATATGTATATATATGTCATGTAGCCATGTAAATATATTTATGTCAATATTGTGTGTAGATGTCATATATATATATAGACATTATTGATATAAATATTTATATATACTATAAAACTATAATTCATTCTATTATATATATTTATTTAAAAAAAATAGTGAACCTGTTTTTATTAAAATTAAAAACAATGTTTACAATTATAAAACTAAGCAAACGTGTATTGAACGTTGCTTCTACCTAGTATATATAAAAGTCAGTGGACTGAAAATTCTTAAATTTACAGAATAAGAAAATGATCGTATAATTGTTATTTGATTTTTGGCAAAATAATAATAATAAAATAAATAAATTCTTATTGGATGTACGTATATAATATAAAAAAAAAATGATATGTTTATTTAAAAATTATTGTTAAAAAAATATGATATGGTATTAAAATTTAAATATATAAAAGTAATTGGTGGTTGTTTTTGAAAATAAATTTTTAAAATTGATCAAATAAACACCTTAGTTTTTTTAATAATTTATTTATTTTATTTTTGGTTCCTTTCTTTCTTAATATATACATATGTAAGAATTTCTTGTTAATATTTATAACATATGAGCATTATAACATTATCAATTCTGAAATCAATAACAATAAACCATGCTCATGTAATCTGCAAGATCAAACTTTATTTAGAGTATTGAGTTGAACATATAGAGATAAAACATACCTGACATTGAGCCTCCAATGTTCATCTTTGAATCTCTCACGATCTACACAAAGATGATTAGAAAATAGCAATACAAGAGAGAACTTATGGATAACAACCCTTACCAAAATCACATGCTTATATTCACCAAAAAACATATATGTTCTATATATATGTCCTGTATACCTTCTTACCCTAAGGGGTATATTGGGCCTATTGGGCTTATATTATTAGATATGGTGCACTATGGTTTAATGGGCCAACACATAGTCTTTAGGGTGCTACCATGTGCCTCAAATGCAATTAGATTAATATTAACCATCCCATTATGGTCTTTAACTATTCGTAGGCACTCTAGAAAATGATTGTGATAATGGAATTATGTTTGTAATTATATTAGTCCATATAAAATTCTAACATTCTCCCACTTGGACAATATAATCAAACCACCATAATATTGTCTAACACATATATGGCAATCAAATAAATCATACATAATATTATACCGATAGGATACAAATATTACATATGACTTGGCCCTGTAGACATTTAAATATCATAACAACCATTAACTATCAAACCAAACATGCATGAGGTACGATAGATTGAGACTATGCGCATTCATCTCCTTTTGTACCTGTCACTTCGATGAACAATAGTATATACATATATAAACATATATACGTAATAGCAACAAGAAGAAGTGGCTTCAATTATCATTATGCATGTTCAGAACAAAACACAAGCTATAAGCAATCCATACAAAATACTAGCATGTTCAATACATAAATAACAAAACTCCCACTGAGCTCAACAAGCTAGGCTCCTGACAATCCCATTCGGGCAACGTGTTCTAAAAACACACATACAGGTAAGCCTTTCGTTAGTGGGTCTGCTAACATGCTAGTGGTAGGCGTGTACTCAATAGAAATGAGGGACTCAACAACTTTCTCTTTAACAAAATAGTACTTTATATCAATATGCTTTGAGCGAAAAGTACTCCTAGTGTTCTTAGAGAAAGCTACTGCTGCGGAGTTGTCACAATACAATTTCAGCGGCCTCGAAATAGAGTCTACAACACTCAATGCTGAAATGAAATTCCGCAGCCATGTTGCTTGACAAGTAGCCTCATAACACGCCATATACTCTGCCTCCATCGTAGAAAAAGCTGCGAGTGTCTGCTTGACACTTTTCCATGAAACAGCTCCTCCAGCCATCATATAAATGTAGCTTGAAGTGGACCTTTTATCATCCACGTATCCTGCATAATCGGCGTCACTGAACCCAACTATATCAAGAGTGTCAGCTCGCCGATAAGTCAACATATGATCCTTTGTACCCTGAAGATACCTCATGACTTTCTTAGCCGCTTTCCAATGGCTAAGACCAGGATCACTCAAGTATCTACCCAACACGCCGACAACAAAATCAATATCAGGGCATGTGCATACTTGGGCATACATCAAGCTACCAACCAGTGACGCATAAGGAACGACTTTCATTTCATCTCTTTCTTTATCATTTTGTGGACATTGAGCTTTTGAGAATTTGTCACCCTTCACTATTGGTGCCTTCCCAGGAGAACATGCATGCATATTGGATCTTTTCAAGATCCGATCAATGTAAGTCTTCTGAGACAAACGAAGAATACCATTAGCCCTATCTCGAAGAATCTGAATCCCAAGCACATAGGAAGCCTCACCAAGATCCTTCATATCAAAATGGCTAAACAAAAGTTGTTTTGTCTCAGACAACAGATCAGAATTATTAGATGCAAGCAGGATGTCGTCAACATACAATACTAGAAAAATAAAGCTGCTCCCACTGACCTTCATGTATATACATTGATCTACTACATTCTCCTTGAAGCCATTTGCAGTGACAATCATATCGAACTTGAGATACCACTGCCTTGATGCTTGTTTAAGCCCATAGATAGACTTTTTGAGCTTGCAAACCATGTGTTCTTTGCCAGACTTCTCAAAACCAATAGGTTGAGTCATGTAAACATCTTCAAATAAATCTCCATTCAAGAAGGCAGTCCTCACATCCATTTGATTGAGTTCTAGATCAAAATGAGCAACTATAACCATAATGATTCGCAACGAATCTTTGGTGGAAACAGGTGAAAAGGTTTCTTTGAAATCAATACATTCTCTCTGGCTATAGCCTTTAGCCACAAGCCTAGCCTTATACCTTACCACTTGCCCATTCGAGTCACGTTTGATCTTATACACCCATTTGCATCCAATGGGTCTGCAACCTTTGGGTAATTCAACCAACTCCCAAACTTCATTTTGTGACATAGAATTCAACTCATCTTTCATTGCATCCATCCACAATACAGATTGAGGACTATTCATAGCTTCTTGATAGGTAACTGGCTCAAAAGTGTCTCCCACATCAAACTCATGTTCCTGTAAATAGACAAGGTAGTCATTAGGAATAGCAGACCTACGGGTTCTCTGTGATCTTCTCACCATAGCTTCATCATCCCCAATATCAAGATTTTCACCTTGTTCTTGATTTTGAGGTTCATCATGAGTTTCTACCGGAATCTGTTCAATCACAGGGTCATCAATAGGAGCGGAAGTGACAGGTTCAGGGACAAAAATGCGTTCTTCCCTGAAAACAATTTCTCTTGACCCTTGACTTGAACCAAATTCATCATCAAAATAGACAGTCCTATCTAATTCTATAACTCTGGTGGTGTGAGATGGGCAATAAAATCTAGAACCCCTTGATCCAATGGTGTAGCCTACAAAATAGCCACTAATGGTCTTCGGATCAAGTTTCTTAGACTGTGGATTGTAGGGCCTCACTTCTGCTTTGCAACCCCAAACATGAAAATGACGCAAGCTTGGTTTCTTACTTGACCATAGCTCATAAGGCGTCTTTGGGACAGACTTGCTGGGCCCTTGATTCAAGATATAAGCTGCAGTCTTTAATGCCTCACCCCATAAAAACTCTGGCAAACTAGAATGAATCAACATACATCCCACAATGTCAAGAAGAGTGCGATTTCTCCTTTCATAACATGTATTTAATAGCAATTCCATTCTGTTGGGGTGTTCCTGGCATTGTATATCTTGCATCAATGCCACATTCCTGTAAGCACCTAGCGAAAAGCCCGGGGTTCCTTCCACTTTCATCATAACGTCCATAATACTCTCCACGTCTATCAGAATTAACTGCCTTGATCTTCTTCTCCTTTTGAAGCTCAACTTTCGTCTTAAAATCTTAAACGCATCTAAAGATTCAGATTTTTCACGAATAAGCTCTACATGGCCATAACGGGAAAAATCATCAATAAAGGTGATGAAGTATTTATAACCACCTATGGCAGGTGGAACAAAAGGTCCACATATATCAGTGTGAATCAACTCCAACAGTCCTGTGCACCTGTCTATTTTACTCTTTCTAACCTTGGCAGTTAATTTTCCTTTAATGCAATCAACGCAAGCAGTGAAATCTGAAAAATCCAGACCTTGAAGTACCCCATCTTTGATCAACCTTTCCATTCTGTCTCTAGAGATATGACCTAAACGTTTGTACCACAATATAGAAGATTTCAAATCTAATCATGCACGTTTAGAGCCAACAACAGTATTAAGACAAGAAGTAGAAGAAACAGAAGCAACATCATGCAAATCGAGTTTATATAAATTTCCACATAAAGTTCCATTTCCAACCAAAAGAGAGTCACGATACAAAGTGAGTTTTCCAGTCCCAAAAAGAAGACTATAACCTAGCCTATCCAAAATAGATACAGAAATCAAATTCCTCCTAAAAGAGGGTATGTAAGCAACATCCTGTAACTCCAAAAAATGTCCTGTATTCAACTGTAATCTAACTGTCCCCAAAAATTCAACTTGGACTTTTGTATCGTCTCCCATGTATACATTCTGCTCCAGACTACTCGGTCTTCTTCGACTTGTCACTGCCTTTCTTCTCTAGGCGAGCTTTGATCTTTCGACAATCAGCTTTCTTGTGCCCAAAATTCTGGCAAAAGTTGTACTTACCTTTGAAAAACTCATTCTTATGACCATTAGAGAATGAGCCTGAATGTCCATTCACCTTAGGACTAAGAGTCCTTTTCTTGAGAGATTTTTGGTTACTAGAGTTATTGGAAGTGAACTTTCTCTTGTGGGGATTGTTCGGATTGTTAGGATTTGTCACCATAGAGATGCTTCTTGCCATACCTTTTCTCATGTCCTCCTCTTCCTTGGCAAGAATAGCAGACATTTCCCCAACAGTCCATTGCTCTTTCTGAGCATTATAGCTTGATCTGATCGCATCAAACTGAGATGGAATGGTCTCCATCACCAACCACACCATGTAATCCTCACAAAGGTCCATACCCATGGCCTTAAGTTTGTGATAATAGCTCATGAGCTTGTCAATATGAGCCCTGATGTCACTTGAATCATCATAAATGGTGTGATGGAGCATGTTCAAGTGTTCATTCTTCTCATTCTTTGAGAATTTTTGGTACTTTTCCTTAATGGAAGCAAGAAAATCCTTCACATTTTCGGACTTAGGAATACTATCACGAATGGATTCATCCATGTGATATCTCATGAGCATCAAGCAACAACGATTGGAGTGTTCCCAATCCTCATAGGATTTCTTGTCCTTTTCAGTGGCATCGTCAGCAGGTTTAGGTGGTTCATCCATTCTCAAGGCCAAGTCCACTCTCATAAGAGTTAAGTTCATCATGAGAGATTCAACCCACTACTTGTGGTTGGTTCCATTCAATGTCAACATGGCAGAGGTTCTCGGAATGCTTACAGCTAAATGAGAAACAAGAGCAATAACTATTAAATACATGTTATGATAAACCATGTCATTTGTGCTCTTTTCTCATCAATATATGATCGCAAAATAACAAATGATCATTATGTATGCTAGAGTTCTTAGACAAACACACAAAATAGAACTCATACACAGGTAAGAACAATCTATTAAACATTATAATCAAATACATTAATTTACTATCGAAAGGATAGATAAATTGTGATTCATAATGTTTAATAAATTTTCTTCACCATATTAAGCATCCTTACCAAGCAATTATTATCGATAGGATAATTAATTACTTATATAGATCTTAATGTAATTTTGGAGGAAAAACATAAAATTTAAATAAATAATTATTTAAATGTTCCTCTTTACTAAACAATATACATGCTTATTCTTACGACAGGCAAGAAAATAAACAATAATTGTTGACAATATATAATAAGATTTATGCCACAAAAGATTAAATATAAATACATTTATGAAACCAAATTCATGAATTAATCTTGTGCATAAACATATACAAATAGTAGGATATGAGAATATGAGTGAAATGGTAAAAAATTGGCCAAAAAATGACCCCTCACGCGCCCCCACGCGCCCAAAAAAAGCTTCTGTTTTTTTTTTTTTTTTTTTAAATAAGCCCATACGATATGTAGTTTTTGGAAAAACGACATGTAGTTTTTTGGGAAAACGACATGTAGTTTTTTTTTGGAAAATGACATGTAGTTTTTAAAAAACGACATGTCGTTTTATAGCAAAAACGACGCATATTTCCCCCCTTAAACGACAAGTCGTTTTTTCCTGACAGAGGCAAAACGACGTGTCGTTTTTCGTCGTCCATGACCTCTGAAAATTGGGCATCCGGGTCGCGTTCGACCCGGTTCGACCCGCGGGTCCGACCCGACTGCAACTACCTTCTCCGACCACCATTTTGGCCACTGTAACATGGGTTTTCTTCCTCTCAATGTCGTCAACCACCTTAGCATATCCATTCTCCTCATTTCCCAACAAAAAAGGTCAAAACAACATGAAAACCAAAAATAGGTTTCCACCATTGTTGAGCTCTATGAAAAGCTCGGTTTTCACAACAAAAAAACATGAAATTTTTGCCCAAAAAAATAGCTAAAACCCAATACTCATTATCAAACCCGATTCCCCATTAACATAGCATGATTTCGAAATTTCTTGTGAAAAAATCAGATTTTGAAAAGATTGGGTATATATCAAAATTTCAAACCCTAAAATCAAGTGAATCTGGCTCTGATGCCAATTGTTAATATTTCTAACATATGAGCATTATAACATTATCAATTCTGAAATCAATAACAATAAACCATGCTCATGTAATCTGCAAGATCAAGCTTTATTTAGAGTATTGAATTGAACATATAGAGATAAAACATACCTGATATTGAGCCTCCAATGTTCATCCTTGAATCTCTCACGATCTACACAAAGATGATTAGAAAATAGCAATACAAGAGAGAACTTATGGAGAGCAACCCTTACCAAAACCACATGCTTATATTCACCCAACAACATATATGTTCTATATATATGTCTCGTATGCCTTCTTACCCTAATGGGTATATTTGGCCTATTGGGCTTATATTATTAGATATGGTGCACTATGGTTTAATGGGCCAACCTATAGTCTTTAGGGTGCTACCATGTGCCTCAAATGCAATTAGATTAATATTAATCATCCCATTATGGTCTTTAACTATTCGTAGGCACTCTAGAAAATGATTGTGATAATGGAATTATGTTTGTAATTATATTAGTCCATATAAAATTCTAACATTTCTCTCTTATAGATTCAGTTTGTAGTTTCTGGCTTTATATGACATAATGATGAGTCCAGTAAGGCGACGAACATGGCTCTGAATGATTTTTATATATTTTTTTTCTTTTATCTTTGTGTATAAGTATGTATCTTCTTTACAGCCCTTAGTTTATGAATTGAATTCAGTTGATTTAATCGCTTATTATTAATCTTAATCTAATGATTATATTTCTTTGTTAATCATTATGGAGTTTTCCAAAGTCCCCAGACCTAAGTGTGCTGTTCAGTTTAATTTTAGTGATATTGTTTTTTAATACAGGTGTGACACTGTTTTTAATACTGTTACCTAGTTAATTTTCTTTATATGATATTATATAGATATAATATAAGTTACTTGTACTCATAGGCTTCAAACTCGTATTTTATTCGGTGTTTTTTTTGGGTTCTTTTCATAAAGACATTCATAGATCTAAATAATTATTTTTAATGTTATGTGCTAAAGCCTTTTATGCATTGGACTAATATCTTCACGTTGAAATATTGCATGCCAAAGGATTTATGCTTCAGAATTGAGCCTAATTGTGGTTCAAGTTTATGACTTTAAGACTTTCAAATTTATATAATTATATTTTCTAAGAATATTTATTTATATGGTATATAAAATTAATTTGTTATAATTAATTGATTTAAATTCATTTAATATACCAAAGTAAATGTTTTATTTATTGATAAATATTCTAATTAATGGTAACATTATTTGTTACCTAATTTTGTTTGTTACTCGATTTTGCATATTCCAACTGATTGAGAGAATATCTCAATCTGTGGCAGAGAATCTAATGGAATATCTCACTCTATAAATATAGAGTACCGGTCCCCAAGCTCGCTGTTCATTTTGTCTTTCAGTAACTCAATTTAAAAGAGTTAATGAGAGTTTGAAATTTCGTATACTCGTTCTAATTTCTCTTCTTTTCTTTTGTAGATCTAAAGCTTATAGATCGAGATTGTCAATAGCAATGGCTGGAGGTACACATATTCAATCATCTAAATTTTATGCAACTAGATTAATTTTTAATTTAACATTTGGTATCAAGAGCCACACTTACCTCTGCCTTGATTTATATTGTCTGCCATGAATTATATATATACATGTATGTTTAATTTTTTTTGTGGGTGTACATATATATATTTATACATTGATGAATGGTCAAATATTTTAGTTTACTAATTCAATTTTGTTTCTCAATTTTAGTTACATTAGAAATCTTTTGTTAAGTGTTTCTAATGATTTGTTATTTGAGAAACTAGTTTAAAAACAATGGAAGCAGATTTTTTGGAATCTTATACGTTCATAACCGAACGTTAATAAATTCTTTTATTTTTTGGCTTTATAATTCAAAACCATTTTTCAAAGTAAATACCATTAGAAGCTTTTTAGCTTTTGTTTTCTAATGTGTTTGTTGAATAAAAGGTGAGTTTTGAAACCATTGATAGCTTTAAAACCTCATAACCCGATAATGGCCAAAATTAATTTTTGATATTATTGATTGATTTTTAGTTGTTGTTTAATCAATCTAATGCCATGAATCTATGCATCTCGGTTCAATTTGGGCAAAAATAACTCGAAAATCGACATCAGAATGGTGTTTTTATGAGGGTTGTGAAGCGAGTCGCCTGACCCGCGTGCAGGAAATCGGGTCAAAATGACCTGGCTGGAGGTTGAAGACAGGGAAAATGACATGTCATTTTCTCCCTGCAGCGCCAAAACGACCCGTCGTTTGACGGGTCATACGACAACAATAAGGGGATTTAGACAATTCATTTTTTTTGCCAATTTAATTAAAGCATATAATTGGTAATATACATGTTATTTGGAAATTATTATGTGCAAATATTTGATTATGGTGTATTTATTGTATGATATATTTATTTTATTCATGCCATATTAAACAATTGTGCTATTTTAAGAATGTAATTACACTTTTGTTTTACAATTAAGTTTGTGTAATTATTTTATTAATTCACCAAATTAATAAATGATTTTATTGTCTTATTTAGCATTGAATTTTCTGCCATTAAGTGTATATATGAAATGATTGTCTTTATTTTCCCAAATATAAGTAATTATCCTAATTTATATGATTATTTTGCTATTATTCATGCAAAATTTATTATTAGTATAATTATATTTAATTTTATATGTTTGACTTTATAATTTTAAATACGTTTTATAGTTCATAATTGTGCTAGATTTATTTAGATTATATTCAAACATTAAGATAAGTTGAATAATATTTAGCACATTGATATTCATAAAATATTCACATTAATATTCATAAAATATTTAGGGTGAATAAAATTATGAGTAATACATAAAAAATTTTGTGGTTGACATAAGAACGCATGAAACTGAGACAAATGCTCAATCTGGAACGATTTTTAATGATCTTTGGACGACCACACTAGGAGCACTACTCTCTGTGATTGTCTATTATGTTATAACGAAATTGTTTTAGGTCTTCATAGAGCCTAAAACATATCTAGCGAACCATATAATTTTAAATAATTAGGGAGTAGTCACAACATCTTTAATTATATAAAATTATATATTAATCTGAAATGATCACATAATGAACATAAATTGTGATTTATTATATAAATATAATAATTTTTATTATATTTATATAATTGATTAGGATAATATATTAAATTAATTTTCTTAATTTACCATAGGAGCTATGATAATTAATTTAATAGTTTTATCATAAATTTTAATTTAGATAGACATATCAAACCTTAATTTATCCCAAATAATTTGTTTGAATAATCTATCATTATGTACATTCAATTTTATTAAATTAAAAATTTAGCCTACTGGCAATTTTTGTTTAATAAAATTTCATCATTCAGCATGTTATACATTGGTAAAATCATCCTCATCTAGTTTCGCTGAAATCCTTACCGAAATTCCTGAGCTTAGGGGTGATAATTTCAAAATCTGGAGGGAACGAGTTGTTCTTCATTTAGGCAGCGCCGACATGGACTATGCAATAAGGAAGGACGAACTTGCTGCCATCACTGCGACTAGCAATGCTGCTGAGATCACACTATATGAAAAATGGGAGCGATCTAATCAAATCAGCATCATGTTCATCATGTCCAAGATCCCTATGGGAATACGTGGATCGGTGGAGCAACCTGAGAAAGTCATTGACTTGATCAAACTGATCGATGGGCAGTTCGACACTTCAGACAAACCACTTTACAACAACCTCATCCACCAGTTCTCATCAACAATGGTCACTAGTACAAAGGAGTTAGAGAACATATCTCAAAGATGAGAGACATTTCTGCTCAACTGAAGAAGCTCGATGTAGTCATTCCTGAAACCTTCCTAGTTCACTACATCCTTAACAACCTTCCACCTTAATACGAGCCTTTCAAAATTTCTTACAACACACATAAGGACAAATGGAGTATCAATGAACTGATAACCATGTGTGCTCATGAAGAAGTAAGGCTCCTACAGGAACAAGGTGAAAGTGCTCACATGGCCACCTAAGGAAAGAAACGCAAACCATCCAAGAAGGACAAGGGGAAAAATAAAGTGCCTCCCCAAGGCAAAATAAAGAAGGCTTCTGTCAAATATTTTTTTTTTCAAAAGAAAGGGACATGCGAAAAAGGAACGCGCCAAGTTTAAGAAATGGATGGACGACAAAGGTAATCCAATTTCATTCATATGTTATGAATCTAATATGGATAATGTTAATATTAACACATGGTGGATTGATTCTGGATCAACAATTCACATTTCAAATTCCTTGCAGAATTTACAAAACCTACGGAAACCAGTGGGAAGTGAGCAAAACATCTTATCCGGAAACAAGATGGGTTCACATTTGGAGGCTATTGGAACGTGCCATTTAGTTTTAAGTAGCGGTTTTATTTTAAAATTTAGAAAAGACCTTTTATGTACCAAGTTTCTCTAGAAACTTGATTTCAGTTTCAAGACTTGTACCTTTTGGATTTTCCTTTACATTTTTAGAAAAATCTTATTTTGTCTGATGGTCTTCACTGGCTTAATTTACAAAACAATACCGCTTATAATACTGTGCATGTTCACGCTGGCAACAAACGATGTGTTATGAATGAGAATTCCTCTACATTATGGCACTGAAGATTGGGGCATATCTCCATTGATAGAATTAAAAGATTAGTCAAAGATGAGGTACTCAATACCTTAGATCTTACTGATTTTGATACTTCTGTGGATTGCATTAAGGGAAAGCATACCTCCAAGTCTAAGAAAAGTGGTGTCCGTAGGAGTTCTGAACTATTAGAAATCATACATACTGATATATGTAGTCTAGACATGGACTCTTATGGTCAGAAATACTTCATCTCCTTCATAGATGATTACTCACGCTACATGCATATCTACTTACTTCATATAAAAAAAAGTGAAGCATTAGATGTCTTTAAGATATTTAAAGTTGAAGTAGAGAAACAATGTGACAATCAAATTAAGATAGTGAGATCAGATAGAGGTGGAGAATATTATGGTAGATACACTGAAGATGGACAAACACCTAGCCCTTTTGCAAAGTTTCTTCAAGAAAATGGGATTGTTGCCCAATATACCATGGCTGGTACATCCGAGCAAAATGGTGTTGCAGAAAGGAGAAACCAGACATTGATGGACATGGTGCGAAGTATGCTTAGCAGCAACCCTAATCTTCCTAAATCCTTGTGGACAAAAGCTCTAAAGACATCCATGTACATATTAATCCGAGTTCCTACCAAGGCAATCTCAAAAACTTCTTTTGAATTATGGAAATGTTGGAAACCGAGTTTGCAACATGTACGCATTTGGGGATGCCCATCTGAAGTTAGGATATACAATCCACAAGAGAAGAAACTGGACCTAAGGACCATAAGTGGACACTTTATGGGATACGCTGAAAGGTCTAAAGGTTACAAGTTTTATTGTCCATCTCATAGCACTAAGATTGTGGAATCAAGGAATGAAAAATTTCTCGAAAATGCATTGATTAGTGGGAGTGATCAATCCAATGACTTAGGTTCTGAGAAAGATCCTTCAGAACCCTCCACCTCAAGAGCAAGATTGATTGTGGTTGATAACACCCCTGAATTCCAAATGGATGTTGAACCACCACAACCAATTGTTGAAGATCCACAAGTCAATGATGACGTTCAAATGGATAAAGTTGTTCAGGAGTTGCCTATAATTGTTGAACAACAAGCTGAACCACCCGCTCCCTAAGAGCTTGCTGGTGTAGCCTTAAGAAGATCCACTAGGACAAAAAAATCGGTGATACCTAGTGACTACGTTGTGTATTTGCAAGAATCTGACTACAATATTGGAGCATAAAATGATCCATAAACACTTTCACAAGCTATGAAGAGCATAGAATCGAAACTGTGGTACAATGCCATGAATGAAGAAATGAATTCTATGAAGAGCAATGGAGTCTGGGATCTTGTTGAGTTGCCTAATGAGGCGAGGGCTATTGGGTGTAAATGGGTCTTCAAAACAAAGAAATACTCATTAGGCAACATTGAGAGACACAAAATGAGACTTGTTGCCAAGGGATTCACTCAAAAAGAAGGAATTGAATACACGGAGACCTTTTCTCGGGTTTCTAAGAAAGATTCCCTCAAAGTTATCCTAACATTAGTTGCTCATTTCGATTTAGAGCTGCACCAGATGGATGTGAAAACTGCTTTCCTTAATGGTGACCTAGAGGAGGAGGTATACATGAAACAACTAGAAGGATTCTCCTCTAGTGATGGTGAGCATTTGGTGTGCAAGCTTAAGAAGTCTATTTATGGTTTAAAACAAGCGTCCCGCCAATGGTATTTAAAATTCCATGATGTCATCTCTTCTTTTGGATTTGAAGAGAATGTTATGGATCAATGTATATACCAGAAGGTCAGTGGGAGTAAGATTTGTTTTCTTGTTATATATGTTGTAACACCCTGGTTACTCAAAGACCGTTATTGTGAACTTTAAACAGTGCTCAACTCGTTAAACAAGTCATTAGGCTATAAACGTCCATCTAGGTGTTATTAATAGGCCAGGGTGAAAAATTCTATTAAAAGGAATGGAGATATTTTATTTAAAATATTAAACTGTACATGGGCCCATAAAAGCGTTTATAAGTTATTTACAATCCAAAATGGTCACTACAGTGTAAAAATAACAACCTGCCGACCTAAGCGGCAAAAATAGGGTTAACCCCTAGTTCCTCTGGGAAACACCTTGGCTGTGGTGGTCAAGCGGCTGCATATGTACACATCTCCACCTAAGCTCTCCACTCAAGGCTGGGTGAGCATTTCTTTTCCTTTATCTGCACCACATAGCACCCGTGAGCCAAGGCTCAGCAAGAAAACTCAATAAATGCATGTATACAATATCAAATGATGATTATGATAATCATACTGGGCTTATAGCCCTAAATGGATGAGTGAATATCACTTCAAGATTTTAGTAACCATGTTGCAGCTTGCAGCCCTAATAAGATAATATCGAGATTTTAATAATCATGCTGTGGCGTGTAGCCCTAATCAGATGAGTGAATGATGAGTAAGTCATTAACTTAAACCAGATGAGTGAGTATGGAGTCACAAACTTGAATCAGATGAGGGAATGATGTGTGAGTCACTAACTTGGGCTCCGCACCCTTAGCCATGTGACGATGCAGTCACCTGGGCCTTCTGGCCCTGGCTCTAATTAACTAACCATTAGAATATGCAAGCGCTTTTGTGTTCATCGAACTTAAGGTCGGTCAAGCATTTCATGCTTATGATGATAATGCTTATCTCGATTAGATCTAATCTTTTTGACTTACGTTAAACACGCTAATACCATTCTTGACTCATAAGCAAATGCCATACGACTAGTGCTTAGTACCACTGTCGAACTTGACTAATAAGTCACAGCTAATGCCCCAAAATCCCTAATGAGGTTTAATGGTCAGATTAGTAGGCCGGGAGGGTCATAATTGATTTATTATGCCATTAAATGATTATATTCATGTTTATGTGAATTATATTATTATATGATTATAAATGCATGCATCTGGGTCCACATTTTATTACAAGGGAATTTTGGTGATTTGGCCCATTGAGGGCATAATTGTATATTTGTATGCATGTTGGTGAAATATTGAATGAGGCCACATTATAATGTGGATTTGTTCGAGCTATTCGACATGAGATGATCTTTAAGTGCAAGTTAGCGGTTTGGTCATAACGGGGTTGATTTCGGGGCTCGGGGTCAGTCTCGGGGTAATTTGGTGATTAGAACATTAACATGAATTAAAGGGTAATGGGATATGACCTATTAGAATTTAAGAATATTGGGAATAACGAGAATTGAAGAGCGTTAATTATAATTAACGAGATTGGCGAGAAAGGACAGTTTTGCCCTTGGTGGTTGTTAAGGGTTTTATTTAAGCTTGGGGGTATTTTGGTCTTTTGACCTTAAGATATACATAAACCATTATAAAGCTGTAGATACTTGCAAAAACAGAGTGTCTTCTTCTTCTTCTCCTGTTCATCTTTTCTCTTTGAATTTTTTAGCTTCATTTGAGGAATCAAGCTAGGGAGTTAAGCTTTGATGGTCTAGGGTTGTGTTCCACCATAGAAGAGGGTTCCATACTGAGCTTGAGGTAAGTTTCTAGCCATTGAAACTCAGGTTTATGCTCTGTTTTCCTTTTGGTTTTAAGTTGGGATTTTGAGTTGGATAGTGAGAATAGATGGAAGTTTTTGGCAAAGGTTGCTTGGGTTATGATGCCTAGGACTTGTAAAGTGGATATTTGGGTTCATATGGGAGTCTGAATGAGGTTTGGAAGCATGTTTTGATGGTTGGAAATGGAGAAGTCGAAGGAGGGAAAGACTAGAGCTGAGCCTGGTCCTAGCGCTACAGCGCTAGCTAGGGCAATTCAATTCTGCTTGTAGCGCCTAGGCGCTAGGGGGGCAGCGCTACCCTATTTTTCTTGGTTCCTATTTTGGGCATTTTTTTAGGGTTTTTGGCTTGGGGTTTCAATTCCTAAGGCTCGGGATCGAATATACTAACAGTTTGGGTACGATTCGAGGTCCCGGGGGTAAGGTTTAGACCAAGAACCTTTTATTGCTCATTTTCATTAATGGAAGTTGTATTTGGTTATGACTAGGTGATCGCTAGGGGATCAAATGATTGATTGCTCTCAATGGTCGTTCTTTTATTATTTCTCGCTCAAACCAGAGGTAAGAAAACTGCACCCTATATGTGACATGCATGATTATTAATGAGACATGTTGAGTGTATTATATGTGGACTTTGTTGCAGATTAAATGCTTATCAATCTTGCTTATCTGTGAATGGAACTGACCTATGAGTGAGGAATCAGCAATGGTGTTCGTATTGACTATGAAGCTGTGACTCATTAGTCAAGTTCGGCAGTAGTACTGAGCACTGGTTGTATGGTATTGACTTATGAGTCAAGAAATGTATTAGTGTGTTTAACGCAAGCCAAAAAGATTAGATCTAATCGACATAAGCATTATCATCATAAGCATGGAATGCTTGACCGACCTGAAGTTCGATGAACACAAAAGTGCTTGTCTAGTCTAATGGCTAGTTACTTAGAGCCAGGGCCAGAAGGCCCAGGTGACTGCATCGTCACATGGCTAAGGGTGCGGAGCCCAAGATAGCGACTCACACATAAGTCATTCATCTAATTCGAGTTTGTGACTCCATAGTCACTCATCTGGTTTAAGTTAGTGACTTACTCATCAGATTAGGGCTACACGCCCCAGCATGATTAATAGAATCTCGATATTGCCTGATTAGGGCTACAAGCCCCAGGATGGTTACTAGAATCTTGAAGTGATATTCACTCATCTGTTTAGGGCTATAAATCCAGTATGATTATCATAATCATCATTTGAAATTGTATACATGCAGTAATTAGTTTTCATGCTGAGCCTTGGCTCACGGGTGCTATGTGGTGCAGGTAAAGGGAAATAAAAGCTCACCCAGCCTTGAGTGGAGAGCTTAGGTGGCAATGTGTACGTATGCAGCCGCTTGACCACCACGGCCAAGGTGTTTCTCAGAGGAACTAGGGGTTAACCCTATTTTGCCGCTTAGGTCGGTGGGTTGTAATTTTTACACTGTAATGACCATTTTGAATTGTAAATTACTTGTAAACATTTTTATGGGCCCATGTACAGTTTTATGTTTTAAATAAAATATATCATTTCCTTTTGATTGAGTTTTACACCTTAGCCTATTAATGACACCTAGATGCACGTTTATAACCAAACGACTCGATCAGCGAGTTAAGCACGGTTCAAAGTTCACAGTAACGGTCTTGGAGTAACCAGGGCATTACAAATATTGACACCATTGCCAATTCCTGACTCATAGGTCAGTTCCATTCACAGATAAGAAAGATTGCTAAGCATTTAATATGCAATCAAAGTCCACATATAATACACTCAACATGCCTCATTAATAACCATGCATGTCACATATGGGGTGCAGTTTTCTTACCTTTGGTTTGAGCGAGAATTAATAAAAGAACGACCCTTGCGAATGATCAATCCTCTGATTCCTTAGCGGTCACCTAGTCATAACCAAATATAACTGCCATCAATGAAAATCAACAATAAAAGGTTCTTGACATAAACCTCACTCCTGGGACCTTGAATTGTACCAAAAAGATTATTAGATTCGATCTCGAGCCTTAGGATTTGAAACCGTGAGCCAAAAACCCTAAAAAATGCTCAAAATAGGAACCAGGAAAAACAGGGTAGCGCTGTAGCGCTACAAGCACGGAAGCTTTGCCTTGGCTAGCGCTGTAGCGCCCTCCCTTGGGCGCTGTAGCGCTAGAAGCAGGCTGAGCTGCCCTGGTTTTTTCCTCCTTCGAATTTTCCATTTCCAACCTTAAAAACCTGATTCCAAACTCCATTGAAACTCCTAAAAGAACCCAAATATCCACTCTACAAGTCCTAGGCATCATAACCCACTCAACCTTTGCCAAAAAACTCCCATCAATTCTCAACTATCAACCTTAAAAATCCAGCTAAAAATCAAATGAAAACAGGGCAAGAACTAAAGTTTCTATGGTGAAAAAATAACCTCAAGCTCAGTATGGAACCCTTTTCAATGGTGGAACACAACCCTAGACCATCAAAGCTTAAGTCCCTAGCTTGATTCCTCAATCTCAGCTTCAAAATTTCAACCTAGAAGAACTAGAGGAAATGATCATGGGAGTGGAAGGAGAGTCTGTGTTTTGGCTATCTAATTTATTCTACAACCAGCCTAATTCAAATATATCCTAAGGTCAAATGACCAAAATATCCCCCATGCTTAATTATTTCCTTAACAGCCACCAAGGGAAAAAGTGTCATTTCTCCTCTAATCTCGTTAATCATAATTAACGTCCTCCAATTCCGTTATTCCCTATATTCTCAAATAATTAATAAATCATATCCCATTACCCTTTAATTCCCAGTAATGTACTAATCATACCGAGACTCACCCCGAGCCCCAAAATTAACCCCGTTATGACCAAACCGCTAACTTGTATTCAAAGATCGTCTCATGCCGAATAGCTCGAACAAATCCACATTATAATGTGGCCTCATCATAATTCACCAACATGCATGAAAATATACAAATATGCCCTCAACGGGCCAAATTACCAAAATGCCCTTATAATGAAATGTGGACCCACATGCATGCATTTATCATCATATAATAATGTTATGCACATAATCATGCATATAATAATTTAATGGCATAATAAATCAATTATGGCCCTCCCAACCTTCTAATCCAACCATTAAACCTCATTAGGGATTTTGGGGCATTACAACTATCCCCTCCTTACAAAAATTTCATCATCAAAATTTACCTAAACTGCTCGGGATACTGATTCTGCATATATGAATCCAGCTCCCAGGTCACTTCATCGACCTTACTGTTCCTCCATAATACCTTAACCAAAGATACTGTTTTATTCCTGAGGACCTTGTCCTTTCTGTCTAGTATCTGGATTGGTTGTTCCTCATAGGAGAGATCTGCCTCAAGCTCCAGATCTTCGTAACTCAAAACATGAGTCACATCAGATACATACATCCGAAGAGCTGAGATATAAAATACGTTATGCACGGCTGACAATGTCGGTGGTAAGGCCAACCTGTAGGCCACCTGACCAATCCTCTCCAGGATCTCAAATAAACCTACAAATCTAGGGATCAACTTACCCTTCTTTCCAAACATTCTCACCCCTTTCCATTTCGAGACTCTAAGGAAGACATAATCTCCCACTTGGAACTCCATTTTTCTGCGTTTGGGATCTGCATAAATTTTATGTCTACTCTGAGATGCGAGCATCCGAGCTCTAATATTCTCAATAGCCTCATTGGTCCTCTGAACTACCTCAGGACCCAAGTATCTCCTTTCACCTGTCTCATCCCAATGAATGGGAGATCTGCATTTCCTACCATTCAACATCTCATAAGGTGCCACCCCAATGGTAGACTGATGACTGTTGCTATAGCAAAATTCTATCAAAGTTAGATACTTACTCCAGGACCCACCAAAGTCCATCACACATGCTTGCAGCATGTCCTCTAATATCTGGATCGTCCTCTCAGATTGTCCATCTATTTGAGGATGATAAGCAGTACTGAACTTCAACTGTGTTCCCATGGGCTTCTGTAAACTCCCCCAAAAATTGGAAGTGAAAGTGGGGTCTCGATCTGACACGATCGACCTCGGTCTTCCATGGAGGCGCACGATCTCTCTCACATAGAGATCTGCGTATTAGTCAACTGTATAAGTAGTCCTCACTAGTAGAAAATGAGCTGAATTGGGATAGCGATCCACTATAACCCATACTGAATCATGTTGACCAACAGTCCTGGGTAACCCACCATGAAATCCAACGTGATGTCTTCCCATTTCCACTCTGGGATTTCTAGAGGCTGCAATAACCCTGCTGGCCTCTGATGCTCAGCCTTGACCTGTTGACATGTCAAGCACTTAGCCACATATTCCACTACATCCCTCTTCATCCTAGGCCACCAATACAATGATCTCACATCCTAATACATCTTCGTGGTGCTTGGATGCAAAGAGTAAGGAGTAGTATGAGATTCATCCAGAATCTCTCGCCTCATAGCAGTGTCTAACGGAACACATATCCGACCCTTGTATCTCAACAAGCCCATCTCTAACACTGTGTAATATTTGGACACTCCAGATAAAACATATTCTCTAATCTTGGTCAGCTGTGGATCACCCAACTGACCCTCCTTGATTCTCTCTAACAGCGTAGACTGTAGCGTAATATTGGCCAACTGACCCTCCAGTAACTCTATCCCAGCACTGGTCATATCCTCTGCTAACTCTCTGGATATCAGCCTCGCACCGTAAATCTATCTCGGACCCTTCCGGCGTAAAGCATCAGCTACCACGTTTTCCTTTCCTAGGTGATACAAGATCTCACATCATAATCTTTTACTAACTCCAGCCAACGCCTTTGTCTCATATTCAAGTTGTAACGCCCTACTACCTTAGAGCCGTTACTAAGTGAGTTTAAAACAGAAATCGTGCTTTTGACTGACTCTACGTGGTTTCTAAAACCAAAAGTGTGTATAAACCAGAGTTTAAGGCTGTACTCTTTGAAAATGTTTAGTTTCATTGA
Source organism: Humulus lupulus (assembly GCF_963169125.1). NCBI lineage: Eukaryota > Viridiplantae > Streptophyta > Magnoliopsida > Rosales > Cannabaceae > Humulus > Humulus lupulus. The sequence goes on from NC_084802.1 coordinate 210,868,849, forward strand.
AAACGTTAAATGTCAAACATCTGGGATCCCAAAATAAGGTTTACAAAATATTTACAACTCAAAAATAGATTTACACCAGGTTAACTATCAAAAGAATGAGTTAATACATCCATATACAAAATGCCCCCAACCAAAGCAGTCGGGCAGGCTGAACATGTACGCGCCGCCCCCACGCTCTCCATACTCATGGCTGGTTGACTGAATCCTTGCTTTTACCTGCCACACAAAGCACCCGTGAGCCGAAGCCCAGCAAGAAAACCCAAATAGTACATAACATATGCAATTAATATAGCTGACATAATCCATTGATAAATAGGAAAACCATCAGACTAAACAAGCACGGCCATGCCGCCCCAGAGGCCTTACCAAAGCCTAGGGTCTCGGTCCTCACCGTAAGGATAACTCATGTATCCCTTGGGTCCCACCCTGGCTATAAGCATCCCATGTGCTGAGCGTTACTTCCGGCCCCAAGGCCGTACCCGGCCTTCGCCGCTCTCGGCCTTAGCCGTTCATTCCATTAAAATCGCACGTATAATACATTTTGAAATAACCATTCAAACATATAATAGTTCATCTAAGATTACACATTTACACATAATACAATCTAGGGCCATGCCCTGCAATCACACTGTGGGCCCATGCCCTATTCTCGGGTGTTACGGTTTTCTTACCTTTAAATTCGATGGCCTTGATCAACCTGACTCCTTGAGCACGATCCTACTCGAGCCCTAGCGCTTACCTAAGCAAAATCCATAAGTCAAATTCATTACCAAACCTCAAGTCCAAAACCTAGCCTCGGGACCAATCCCGAGCCCCCGGGAAGTCCTAGATCCCCAAAACAAAGTGGCGGAATCGAGCCCCGAACCCTAGGTCAAAATCCCTTCACAAAAGTCCAAAATTCCCCTCTGTGAACAGTGCAGCGCTACAGCGCTCTAAAGAGGGCGCTGTAGCGCTACAAGCAGAACCACCCCACCAGAACAGGGGCTAGCGCTACAGCGCCCCCTGACTAGCGCTAGTTGCAGACCAGCACTACCCAAAAATCGCTTCTTGCGATTTTCTTCAACCATTTCAACCCCAAACTTGTCCAAACCTTTTCCAAACCCAAAAACACACATAACCACACCTCACACTCATCCCAAGCATCCCAAGAACTCAATCCCAAGCTCAAGCAACCCAAAACTCAAAATCTAACACAATGAACCCAAAAACCAGAAATTCACTCAAACAACAAAGATAGGGTCTTAGAAATCATACCGTGGGTGGAATTTCGACCTTGAATTGAACCCTAGACCTCCTTAGCTTGCACCTTCACAACCTTGACCTGATTTCCCCAAAAATCCCATCCATTTAGCTCAAAAACACAGTTCAAACCAGTTATGCCCTAAAACTGAAATCTCCAAGAACTTACCTCAAAACTCAGATGTGATCTTGCTAATCCCTTGTAAATCCTCAAGTCTAGCTTAGGATCCTTGATGCTCAGCCACTGAGCTTGACTCCAAGAAAAATGAAGGAAATTGGTTGGGAGAGCCACAAACCGATCTTTGGAACAAACACCCTTCAGCTTTTCTCTCTTTTCTTTTCTCTTCTTTCTTTCTCTCTTTTTCAGCCCTAATTCCTTTTCTACTAAATCCACTAAGTATAAAGCCTCCCTTTAATTCACCTCTTACAAGCCTAAAGACCAAAATGCCCTCCCTTAATAATTCCAAACCTTTATGTCCATAAAGAGGCATTTTAGTCATATTACCCAATTCCCACTAATTCCTCAAGTGTTCCTAATAATTCCCGCTCGCTACCCAATACCTGATTAATCAACAAATATACATTCCTCATCATCAAGATTAACCTCAATCTATTTCCCAAATTCTCATTTAAACTCCCCAGGCTTAACCCAAGCCGGGTATAGATTCCCGCTTTGACTTTTCCGCTAACCCGCTCACTCTAGGATCGTCTCGAGTCACAGATCACAGATATCAACACAGTCATGCCCAGAATGGCCAGATTACAAATATGCTCAATCAGGTCTACATGCATACTAATTCACATAGTCATGCATCACAAATAATCAAATAGTCATATAACGTGCATTAAATCATAATCATGCATTAAACTCATTAAAGTCACACACAGAATCCCATTATGCCCTCCAGGCACACTACTCCAGGCCCTTAAGCCTCAATAGTGAATTTGGGGTCGTTACACAAGTCTTTCTGCGTGAAGAAGTACTTCAGGCTTTTATGGTAATTATAGATCTCACACTTCTCCCCATAAAGGTAATGCCTCCATACATTCAATGCAAAGACCACAGCCGCCAACTCGAAATCATGAGTGGGATATCTCTGTTCATATTCTTTCAGCTTACGTGAGGCATAAGCAATCAACTTCCCTGACTGCATCAGAACACAACCCAAACCCTGATGTGAGGCATCATAGTATATCAAAAAATTCTCCTGATCTGTTGGAAGACTCAGAACCAGAGCTGTAATCAACCTCTATTTATGTTCCTGGAAGCTATTCTCACACTTGTCTGACCACACAAACTTCTGATTCTTGCGTGTCAGCTCAATCAATGAAGTAGCAATCTTAGAGAATCCTTCCACGAAACATCCGTAATAACCTGCCAACCCAAGGAAACTTCTAACCTCAGAAGCATTCATTGGCCTTGGCCAATCTCTGACTGCCTTAATCTTGGCTGGATCCACTTTAATCCCCTCCTTACTGACAATGTGCCCAAGGAAAGATGCCTGAGATAACCATAACTCACACTTCTTGAACTTTGCAAATAGCCTGTGCTCCCTCAGTCTCTGTAGAGCCAATCTCAAATGTTGTTCATCCTCTGACTCTGACTGAGAATAAACCAGAATATCATAGATGAAGACGATCACAAATTGGTCCAAATAATACTTGAACACCCTGTTCATCAAATCCATAAAAGCAGTTTGGGCATTAGTCAATCCAAAATACATGACTAAGAACTCAAAATTCCCATATCTAGTGCGAAAAGCAGTCTTTGGTATGTCTCCCTCCTTGACCCTCAACTGATGATAGCCAGAACGAAGGTTTATCTTTGAGAATACCCTTTTACCTTTCAACTGATCAAACAAATCATCTATCCTTGATAGAGGATACTTGTTCTAAATTGTTAACTTGTTTAGTTCTCTGTAATCAATACACATCCTCAGAGAACCATCCTTCTTCTTCACAAACAAAACTGGTGCACCCCAAGGTGAGAAACTAGGTCTGATAAAACCCAAGTTCGACAGTTCTTGCAATTGAACTTTCAATTCTTTTAACTCTGCTGGGGCCATTCTGTAAGGTGCTCTAGACACTGGCTCTGTCCCTGGTGTAAGTTCTATCACAAATTCAATCTCTCTGTGTGGTGGCAACCCTGGTAAATCTTCTGGAAACATATCCAGAAACTCACTGGCATGACCTGAGTGGTGTCAACCACACTGGCTAAGAATCCAATGCAACCTCCTTGCAATAGATCTCTAGCCCTCAAAACAGAAATCATAGGTATACAGGGTCCATGCACAACGCCAACAAACACAAAAGGTTCCTCACCTTCAGGCTCAAAGGTGACCATCTTCCTTCTGCAATCTATGGTTGCCCCATACTTCACTAACCAATCCATACCTAGAATCATGTCAAAGTCAGTCATAACTAACTCTATCAAATCCATTGACAACTCTCTGCCCTCCACTATCACTGGCAAAGATCTGACCCATCTTCTGGATACTACTAACTCCCAGTGGGTAACAAGGTCCCGAACCCCATAGTATAATAATCACATAGTCTACACAATATATCAATAATTATACTAGAAACAAAAGAATGTGTAGCACCAGAATCAATCAAAACAGTATAAGGAGTTCCAGCACTAAGAAGCTGACCTGTAACTACTGAGGGTGAAGCCTCAGCTTCTACTTGTGTCAATGCGAACACTCGAGCTGGGGCCGAGCTATCCGCTTTTCTGGGTTCTTCCTTTCTTGCTTTAGGGCAATCTTTCTTGAAATGACCCACTGCCCCAAATAAGAAGCAACTTTTTCCCTACACTCTCCCAAATGGCCCCTCTTGCACCTAGGGCACTCAGAATAAGTCTTCTAGGCCTCACTGCCACCCTGACGACCAATTATAATACCTCGTGGTCGCCTATCAGGAACTGGAGCTGGGAAGGTGTCAAGAACCTTCCTCTTTTGATCATTGGGGCCTCCACCCCTACCTGAACCAACAAATGGTGCACCTGTCCTCCTAAACTCTCTTCTGGCTGCACTGTCCTGCCAGATCTTGTTCTCTACGCTCTCAGCTGTGAGGGCCTTCTCCACCACCTGTGCCTAAGTAGTTACTCCTGCCACAGTGGTGATACAAACATCCCGAGCTAGTCTAGGCTGTAGCCTCTGGAGAAGCCTCTCTTTTCTGGTCCCATCAGTGGGCACTAGCTCCATGGAAAACTTTGCCAATCAATCAAACTTCAGGGCATAATCAGTTACTGATAAACTCCCCTGAAGTAATCTGATAAACTCTTCAGCTTTAGTGGCCCTGATGGCATCATTGTAATACTTCTCATTGAACAGAGTCTTAAACTCTTCCCAACTCAGGGCATTGATGTTTCTAGTCTGGGATATAACCTCCCACCAAATTCGGGCATCCTCCCGAAACATGTAAGTGGTACAAGCCACACACTCATTACCAGACACCCTCATGAAGTGAAGGATTGTGGTAATCATGCTCATCCATTACTCTGCCTTTGCTAGATCTACACTACCCTAAAAAACTGGAGGTTGCTGTTTCATGAACCTTTCATTAAGAGGCTCCCTCCAGCCTCAGGCAGCTGCTCAACTTTTGGCACCGATACAGGTGGTGCCTCAGGCAAAACATTCCATGCAGGAACTTGTTGTTGTCTCAGGAGGCGAATTTCTTCTTCCTGCCTCAATACTCTGGCCTGCAAGTCATTAAACAACTGCTACCAGTTATCAGGAGCTGGCTGTGGAATCTGACTCTGGTCATTCTCTTAACCTTGTCTACTATTCTGGCCTTGATCTTCTTGGCCAGATGGTAAATCTGTCTGTCTTGGAATCATTCGTACAACTTATATTGTGCTGAAACAATCAGTGTAGCTAGTTAAGCAGTGATAACTAAACCTCTTATCGCCTCACGGTCCAAGATCAACAGATAATCACTCACATTCCATAATTATACAGATATACAAATGGATACATGATCATAGCATTTAACACATATCAATTGATAATTCACAATGAACAATACTAATAAGCATGTTCTAGCAATATCAGTACTAATAAGCACGCTCTTGCTATTGATGCAGTAGTCAAGTCCCAGCCTTATCAATGTGTTTCATGTAGACAGGTAAAGCATTTATACTTTATTTAAGCAGTTTAGTAAATAACCACATAAATAGGTACCAAACCATGAGTCAAACTTATCTTCAGTGGCAAGTGTACATGCCCAGCCAGTCTACAGGAACCCTAAACCTTGGCACGCTCTGATACCAAGTTGTAACGCCCTGGTTACTCCAAGACCGTTACTGTGAACTTTAAACAGTGCTTAACTCGCAAAACGAGTCATTAGGTTATAAACGTGCATCTAGGTGTTATTAATAGGCCAGGGTGAAAAATTCTATTAAAAGGAATGGATATATTTTATTTAAAACATTAAACTGTATATGGGCCCATAAAAGCATTTACAAGTTATTTACAATCCAAAATGGTCATCACAATGTAAAAATTACATCCCGCCGACCTAACAGGCAAAAATAGGGTTAACCCCTAGTTCTTCTGAGAAACACCTTGGCCGTGGTGGTCAAGCGGCCGCATATGTACACATCGCCACCTAAGCCCTCCCCTCAAGGCTGGGTGAGCTTTTCTTTTCCTTTACCTGAACCACATAGCACTTGTGCACCAGGGTTGAGCAAGAAGACTCATTACTGCATGTATACAATATCAAATGATGATTATGATAATCATACTGGGCTTATAGCCCTAAACGGATGAGTGAATATCACTTCAAGATTCTAGTAACCATGCTGCAGCTTACAGCCCTAATCAGATAATATCGAGATTCTAATAATCATGCTGGGGCGAGTAGCCTTAATCAGATGAGTGACTGATGAGTAAGTCACTAACTTAAACAAGATGAGTGACGATGGAGTCACAAACTTGAATCAGATGAGTGACTGATGTGTGAGTCACTAACTTGGGCTCCGCACCCTTAGCCATGTGACGATGCAGTCACCTGGGTCTTCTGGCCCTTGCTCTAAGTAACTAGCCATTAGACTAGGCAAGCGTTTTTGTGTTCATCGAACTTAAGGTCGGTCAAGCATTTCATGCTTATGATGATAGTGCTTATGTCGATTAGATCTCATCTTTTCGGCTTGCGTTAAACACGCTATTACCGTTCTTGACTCATAAGCCAATACCATACGACCAGTGCTCAGTACCACTGCCAAACTTGACTAATAAGTCACAGCTTCACAGTCAATATTGACACCGTTGTCGATTCCTGACTCATAGGTCAGGGCCATTCATAGATAAGCAAGATTTCTAAGCATTTAATATGCAATCAAAGTCCATATATATAATCCACTCAAAATTCCTCATTAATAACCATGCATGTCACATATGGGGTGAAGTTTTCTTACCTTTAGTTCGAGTGAGAATTAATAAAAGAACGACCTTTGAGAATGACCGATCCTTTGATTCCTTAGCGGTCACCTAGTCAGAACCAAATATAACTTCCATCAATGAAAATCAACAATAAAAGGTTCTTGACCTAAACCTCACTCCTGGGACCTCGAATCGTACCAAAACAATTAGTAGATTCGATCCTGAGCCTTAAGATTTGAAATCCCGAGCCAAAAACCCTAAAAAATGCTCAAAATAGAAACCAGGAAAAATAGGGTAGCGCTGCCCCCCTAGCGCCATAGCGCTACAAGCAGGGAAGCTTTGCCCTGGCTAGCGCTATGGCGCCTTCCCTTAGGCGCTGTAGCACAAGAACCAGGCTGAGCTACCTTGGTTTATCCCTCCTTCGACTTTTCCATTTCCAACCTTAAAAACCTGATTTCAAACTCCATTGAAACTCCCAAAAGAACCCAAATATCCACTCTACAAGTCCTAGGCATCATAACCCACTCAACCTTTTCCAAAAACTCCCATCAATTCTCAACTTTCAACCTTAAAAAACCAGCTGAAAATCAAATGAAAACAGGGAAAGAACTAAAGTTCCTTTGGTGAAAAACTTACCTCAAGCTCAGAATGGAACCCTCTTCAATGGTGGAACACACCCCTAGACCATCAAAGCTTAAGTCCGTAGCTTGATTCCTCAATCTCAGCTTCAAAATTTCAACATAGAAGAACTAGAGGAAATGATCATGGAAGTGGAGGGAGAGTCTGTGTTTGGCTATCTAATGTATTCTACAACCAACCTAATTCAAATATATCCTAAGGTCAAATGACCAAAATATCTCCCATGTCTAATTATTTCCTTAACAGCCACCAAGGGCAAAAGTGTCATTTCTCCTCTAATCCCGTTAATCATAATTAACGTCCTCCAATTCTCGTTATTCCCTATATTCTGAAATAATTAATAAATCAGATCTCATTACCATTTAATTCCTGGTAATGTACTAATCATTAAATTAACCCCGTTATGACCAAACCGCTAACTTGTATTCAAAGATCGTCTCATGCCGAATAGCTCGGACAAATCCACATTATAATGTGGCCTCATCAATAATTCACCAACATGCATGAAAATATACAAAAATGCCATCAACGGGCCAAATTACCAAAATGCCCTTATAATGAAAAGTGGACCCCCATGCATGCATTTATCATCATATAACAATATAATTCACATATTCATGCATATAATCATTTAATGGCATAATAAATCAATTATGGCCCTCCCGACCTTCTAATCAAACCATTAAACTTCATTAGGGATTTTGGGGCATTACATATGTGGACAATATTCTTCTTGCAACCAATGATAAGGGCATGCTACATGAGGTGAAGCAATTTCTCTCAGAGAACTTTGAGATGAAGGATATGGGTGATGCGTCCTATGTCATTGGCATTAAGATCCATTGAGATAGAATCAAGGGTATCTTAGGTCTATCTCAAGAAGCCTACATTAACAATGCTTTAGAGAGATTTCAGATGAAAGATTGTTCACCAAGTGTTGCTCCTATCGTTAAGGGTGATAAATTAAATTTGAGCCAATGTCCAAAGAATTATTTTGAAAAAGAAGAAATGAAGAACATCCCATATGCTTCTGCTGTTGGAAGCTTGATGTATGCTCAGGTGTGCATAAGACCCGACATTGCCTTTACTGTCGGAATGCTAGGAAGATTTCAGAGTAGCCCGGGGTTAGGCCACTGGAAAGTTCCAAAGAAAGTTATGAGGTACCTTCAGGGTATTAAGGATTACAAACTCATGTTCGGACGAACCGACAACCTAGAAGTTGTTGGCTACTCAGATTCAGACTTTGCTGGTTGTACTGATTCATGTAAATCAACCTATGGTTACGTGTTTATGTTTGGCGATGGAGCTATATCATGGACGAGTAACAAACAGACATTGACTGCTACTTCTACTATGAAAGCCGAGTTTGTTTCATGTTTTAAGGCTACATCGCATGGTGTATGGCTAGAGAGGTTCATTTAAGGCGTTAGAGTTGTAGATTCCATATCTAGGCCAATGAGAATGTTCTGTGACAATTCAGCTGCTGTATTCATGGCTAAGAACAACAAGAGTGGTAGTCGAAGCAAGCACATCGACATAAAGTACTTAGCCATGAGAGAACGTGTTAAAGAAAATAAAGTGGTCATTCAGCACATTTGCACTGAATTGATGATTGCTGATCCTATGACGAAAGGCTTGCCACCTCATAAATTTGTGAACATGGGACTTGGTTCCCTTATGTAAATTTATTGTACAAACTGAAGTTATTATCAATGAAACTCTTATTTTAATGTTTTCTCATATTTATGCGCATCTTAATTTTATTTGAGAAAATTTTATCTTCAAAGGACCTGAATAAACATATGGTTTATTCGTTTAAGTACATAGCCACATAAAGTACATTGTTATGTAATAAATATATTGTAATACATGGAACATAAAACTTACCATAAAAAGAGGACCTATCGTCATGATTCATGTGTTTATTATCTAATAAGGATCATCGTCAAGCTTAAGTAAAACATTAATTTAAATGCTGACCAAGTGAGAGAATGTTAGAATATTTATTTATATTGTATATAAAATCAATTTGTTACAACTAATTGATTTAAATTCATTTAATATGCCAAAGTCAATATTTTATTTATTGACAAATATTCTAATTAATGGTCAACATTATTTGTTACCCAATTTTTTTTGTTACCCGATTTCCAACTGATTAAGAGAATATCTCAATCTGTAGCAGAGACTCTGATGAAATGTCTCACTCTATAAATATAGAGTACTGGTCCCCAAGCTCGCTGCTCATTCTGTCTTGGAAGCTCATGTACTCGTTCTAATTTCTCTTATTTTCTTTTGTAGATCTAAAACTTATAGATCGAGATTGTCAATAGCAATGGTTGGAGGTACACATATTCGATCATCTAAATTTTATGTAACAATCTTTTTATTCCGCATTAGGATTGTTAAGCATCTAGATTAATTTTTAATCTAACATATTACTGAGTTATACTTGATAGAGAAATGAAATGAATGAATTGTAATCTAATTCTCATAAATGAAATAATAGGTTACAATGGTTTATATACACTGAGTAGTTAGGAATGTTAGCCACACAATCAGTTAGGGTATTAGTTGTACAAATAACTAATTACTAACAAACTAACTCTAATAGAATTTCTAACTAATTTTAACACCCCCTCAAACTTAAAGTAGATAGAATAGATACTCTAAGTTTGTCTCTTAAGAAAAGAAATTTGGCAGTAGACAAAGGTTTAGTGAAGGCAGTTTGATCGTGAGAAGGAACATGTTTCACTATCAAGTTTTTGCTTGCAACTTTGTCTCGGACAAAATACATATCAAGCTAAATGTGTTTGGTACGAGCATGCAATAGTGGATTTGCTTCCATAAGGACTGTACTCAAGTTATCACACCAAATAGTAGGGGGAAAGGCAAAGGAACTCTTAGTTCTAATAGAAGTGACTGCAGCCAAGTCAATTAAGCAGTAAGATTAGCCAAACTTTGGTACTCAGCTTCAGTGCTAGATCGAGATATCGCATGTTGCTTTTTAGAGGACCATGAAACCAGATATTTTCCAAAATAGACACAAAAACTAGAGGTGGAATGCGTATCGTCTAGATGATGCCCAATCTGCATCACAATACCAACCAAATCAAGAGTGGCGCTCAGCTGAAAGATTAAACCAGAATCCAATGTTGCCTTGATGTATCTAAGAAGTCGCCAAACAACCTTCCAATAAGAAGCTAAAGGATTTTGCATGAATTGAGATACCTTATTCAATGCAAAAGTGATTTTAGGACGAGTAATGGTGGCATATTGTAGAGCACCAACCAAGCTTCGATAAGTTGAGAGAGCTGGAATAGGATCGCTGCCATAAGATGAAAGTTTTTCATCATTACTCATAGCAGTAGGAAACTCATTAGCAAACTGCATCTTGGCTCTACACAAAAGATAAATAAGGTATTTCCTTTGAGAAAGATGCAAACCATTGACTGTTTGATCAAGCTGAATTCTAAGAAAATAATGAGCAACTCCAAGATCCTTAAGTGAAAAGGCAGCATTCAGTTGAGTAATTAACTCATTAATAACACCATGAGAACTACCAATAATGAGAATATCATCTACATAAACAAGAGTATAGGCAGTATGTTTTGGTGTGATACGAATAAAAAAAGGACTGGATTGATTTAGCACCTTGAAAACGAAAAGCAAACAAAGCCTTTTTCAAACACTCAATCCAAGCCCGAGGGGCTTGTTTCAAGCCATATAATGCCTTATGAAGCTTTCAAACCTTGAAATATGAATCCTTATCAACAAAACCCGGAGGCTGCACCATGTACACTTCCTCATGAAGAAGATCATTGAGGAATGCATTATTTATGTCAAGTTGTCTAAGCAGCCACCCTTTAGATAAAGCAATAGTGATGATAACTCTGATATTCGTCAGCTTAACCACAGGACTAAAAGTTTCTAGGAAACCAAAGTCATATTGCTGACTAAAATAAACCTTTGGCGACTTTGAAAACCCAACGACAACCAATCATTTTTCTGTTTGGTGGCAAATCTACAAGGCTCCAAGTACCATTCTTGATAAGAGCAGAATATGTAATGGCCCGACTAACTTAAAGACCTCAGACCTTTAAAACTACTAAGACACTATCTTTGGATATATATACATAGAATAATAAAACTTTATTTATAGAAAATCCAAAAGAATACGGGATCCCATTATTTATACATAAAATAAAGAAAACAAAACCTTTATTTATTATATATTCAAAATACTAAGTGCAGAAATCATAAAGCCATAATTAAAAAGACTCCAAAAATATCAACGTCATCCTCGATCAATCCCATCGATTCATTCCTTAAGTTCCTCGCCCAATACACAAGCCAAAGCCACTTCATATCCGTCCCACCTTCCATGTTCATTTACCTCCACAATCTAAATAAAAAGGAATAAGCCTAATGCCCATTAAGGAAAAAATACTAAAGCATAAAACATAAAACATAAAAAAATGGACTACAATATTAATGGCCACTAACTCATTATCGTAGTATGTGATAGAAATCGCTATAGTCCTCTTAACTACTATTTTAGAAGTAGGTTTAGACACAACTATAGTCTATGATAATGATAAAAATATAAGGATTTGCTGTCTAAGCAACTATATTTCCCAAGCGACTAAAGACATATAAAAACATACATACAAACATATAGCACATAAAATCTAACTTATGTTCCTTACCAAAACCGAAATATTGGAGACAAGTGCGGGATCAAAAACTCATAAAACCAAACAGTAAAATCATAAGTTTTCTAAAGAGAAGAAGATGAAAAGAAGATCTAAACCATCGAAATAAGGACTTATTGAAAACCTTAAGTTTAAAAAAAAATGAATTCCTAACCAAAAGCCATTAAAAGAAAAGAATAAGAAGATTAGAAATAGACTAAACCTGAGGATTAAGAGTACCTTAGATAGCTTAGAGCTTCGATCTATACCTCAACATCGAAATCACACTATAGCTTACTTCCCAAGTGTTTAGAAAAGCTTAGATTTGAAAGCTTTAACCCCAAAACCCTAGTGTTTCTCTCTAGAACGAAAATAGCAGCTTGGAGGCTCTGAAAAATGTTTGAAAGATGATGAAAATGGTTGAGTGAAGGGTCCTATTTATAGAGTTCAATGAGTGAAACTAACTCTCATTAAAATGAATAAATAAATGAATAAAAATGTGATTTTTCGCTTAACAAATGCTCAGAACTTGGTCAAAATTGTTCAAGAACAAGTGCAAGTTGTTGAGGGCTATTTCTAGCTTCGGATTCCACGGAGTTTCAAACATAGCCACTGGAGCCGATATATCACCCCCTATAGGTGATATATCACCTCCCCTATTTTCCCGAGGCTCCGTGGTTTCGTTAATGCAAAGTCGATGTATTTTCCGTATTAGCATAGGCGATATATCAGCCTTTATAGCTGCGATATATCGGCTTACGCTGATATACTAAACCATGTTTTTGCACATTTTAAGCACACTTAAAGTTGTTTAAATAACTTTGACCAAGTAATACGAGATACATGTGACAAATGTCACATTCTTAATTATTCTATCAAAACCTTAGGTTATAAATAATACTTATAGGACCAACTTCAATAATAATTAAACCTTATGATAAAATTAATATTTCTAAACTATAGGCTAAACTTATAACATTCATAACTATCTCTATGAGTTTCCAAAAATTCCCGGCTTGAACCAATATCTACGAAAACTGAAATACTATAGCGTAAGCTACTACTATCTAACTAAGTAAAATTCTGAGGCGCTACTGAATACTCCTCAGTCATAACTAACTTCCATGAAGGATTATGCAAAGCATCATTAATAGTTAATGGTTCTTTGGAAGCAATGTATACTTTGGGTTTATAAACCCCTACCTTTGACCGAGTTACCATCGTATGGGTGTTAATAGGACATGTTGAAGAAGATGTTGGTAAGTCAGGTTGTACAATCTCATTAGAATTAGAGACGCTATTTTGAGAGGAAGGATGTAAAGATAAGGTTGGAGGAAATGAAGGAAGGTCTGAAGTGATGGAAGGTTGGAGTGGAATAGATGAATGAGGAGGCGGATAAGAAGTTGAAGAAAGGAGAGATGGAGGCGAGGACTGGGTGGGTGGTGATGGTGTTGGTGTAGGTGGTATTGAATGAGACATAGTCTCAAATAGAGTATGCAGAAGTATAGAAGGGACAGGAAGAGGAATAGAAGATTTTGTTAAAGGAATATAAAAAGATTGAAAGTCTAGTTGAAGAACTAGGAGTACAAGAAGTGGAAAGAGAGCTCACCTTAGCAAATGGAAAGCCATGTTCATTAAAAATAACATTTCTAGAGAAGTAGATGCAACCTGTAGAAGCCATGCACTTGTATCCCTTGTGTTTTAAGCTATAGCCCAAGAATGTACACTCAACCGATCGAAATTCCAACTTATGAGCATTATATGGTCTAATATTTGGAAAACAAGAATAACCAAATACCTTGAGTTGAGTGTAAGCAGGAAACTTGTTGAAAAGAACCTGAAAATGAGTTAAACCTTAAAGAACAACAGAGGGTAAACGATTTATAACAAAAGCTTAGGTACAAACTACCTTATCCCAAAATGTTAGGGGCATATATGCATTAGCAAGAAGAGTAAGAGAAGTCTCAATAAGATGACGGTGTTTTCTCTCATACCATTTTGTTGGTGAGTAGTGGGACAAGATATTCAATGATGAATACCATTTTTGTAAGGAAATTAGAAAAATCTTGAAATTCACCCCTCAATCAGATTGTAAACATTTAATCTTGCAATTAAATTCATATTCCACTCATGTTTTGAAATTTATAAATGTTTGTAAGGCATCTAATTTAGCCTTTAAAAGATATACCCAAGTGTACCATGAAAATGCATCAATAAAGTGAATATAATACTTATATTCGCTAGAAGATACAACAGGTGCAGGACCCCAAAGGTCCAAATGAATCAATTGGAGAGGTTCAGTGTATTGAGTTTCAGAATTTGGAAAAGGAAACTTATGTATTTTTCTTCGACATCAAGCATTGCAGAAATTAACATGAGATTTATTGATAGATGGAAGACTACAAGAAGGAATGGCAGACTTAACAACCTTAGTAGCTGGATGCCCTAGCATGCTATGCCACAAATGAAAATCAAAATGAGGTACAATCAATGAAGTGGAGTTACAATAATAAACAATGGAATTTAAAGAAGTTACAAATGAATGCTTGGAAGCTAAGAACAGAGATTGAGAGTCTGAGACTCCACTGGAAGAATGAATAGCTTGAGAGAAACGCTTGGTGGAGGGAGGAAAAGCATAGAGGCCATTACTGAGGTGGCCTTGCATCAAAACCACCTTGGTAACCTGATATTTGACAAGGTAATAGTCCAGATAATACTAAAAAAAGGCATTATTATCTCTAGCAAATTGAGAAACACTAATAAGATTTTTTGTTATATTTACGACATGAAGAATATGGTTGAGAACAAGGAATTTGGGAGTGTAATGAGATTGAAAAATTGTCTTACCAACACTGTTTACCATGAGGCCACTACCGTCACCCACATGAAGCTTCTCGGAACTAGAGTATTCATGTTTCTGAATCAAGTTAGATTCATAACTAGTACATTGATTTATTGCTCCGGAATTGGGGTACCAAGCTGGATCATTAACCATATCAGATGTGGTTTATCAACTGGAGTAGCACCATATCCAGGAAATTCAGGATTGAAACGATTGTAACAGTTTGATGCAAAATGACTCGACCTATAGCACAAATGACATATTGGCCAACCATCTCCTGGGGAAGAAAAACCTCCACGTTTAGCACCACTGAAACTGGGAGAGCCACTAGAGCTGTTGGAAAATTGTCCACGGCCTCCCATTTCATAAGGATTCTAATAAGCACGTCCAACTCTATTATTGCTATTACATCTGCCAACATTTCAAAGTGGATCATGAAAACAAGATGAGGGAAATTGAGGAGTGAAATTGCCATGCTTTTTGAAACCTTGAGATTGGAAAAGATTGAGCATCGCAGGAGCAGAATAAAGTTCTTGATAGTTCTTTTCCAATCGAGACTCTTGAAAGAACAACAAAGACTCAATCTCAGCCACTGTGTACGGTTGAGTGTGAAAGTTGATAGAAATGATGAAGACATTACACTCATAGGGAAGGCCATTGAAAATGGCACTAATATATTATTTAGTAGTGATTGTTTGACCAATAGAATCCAATTTATCAACAAGAGTTTTAATCTTCAACAAGTATTCATTCAATGACAAAGATCTTTTTCTAATGTTCCTAAGCTTAGTTTGAAATTGATTGATCTTATCAATAGTTTGAGAAGTATAATAAGAATCAAGGATAGAACATACCTGAGCTGAGGATTTTCCACCACCAACACGAGTGAGAATTCCTTTAAACATGGAAGATAACAACCAAGAGTACAGAAGTTGATCTTGTTGTTCCCACTTGACATAATTTGAATTCACCTTATTTGCCAATCGATCAACATCAGCGAGAAATTACTCAGGAGCTTTGAAATCTGGATCAATGTAATTGTGAAGTTGATAACCACGAATCGCTGCATGTACTAGGGGACGCCATAACAGAAAATTGTTGAAATCAAGGTTTATGGAAAGATTATGAGGAAAGACAACTGGAAAGAACGACAAAGCAGAAGCACCAGTCAAAGTCGAAGAGGCATTCAGATTCGCCATTGAGAACAGAAAAAAGTGAGATATGAATTTGTAGAGAAAATAGGGCAAAATGAAGAGGAAGGATCTTGAGAATCAGAGTGGCTCTGAAACCATGATAGAGAAACGAAATGAATGAATCTTAATATGATTCTCATAAATGAAATAATCAGAGTAGTTCAGAATGTTAGCTATACAATCAATTAGAGTATTAGTTGTACAAATAACTAATTACTAACAAACTAACTCTAACATAATTTCTAACTAACCCAAATAATATTGTTATTGGTTACTGCATCTCTCCTCATCTCAGTGGACAGTGATAGGAAATGAGTGTTAAAAATTAAAATTTTCTCTTTACTTAAAATAATTTTGATTTAAATAATACTTCCAATAGTTATAAATTACAAATATCTTGCTATTTTTTCATGTTTAAAATACCCCTCCTCAGTCTTTTCAATAGGGATGAAAATTTTTCCCACGGGGACGGGGCCAGGCAAGGATTCCCCACCTAAATGGGGAACATGGTGTGAACAGTGGACATTTTCAAACCCTGAATGTTAAATGGGACGGGGACGGGGATAGCCCTCCCTGCCCCAACGGGGCACCATTTAATTTTTTAATTATTTTACATGTTTCTTTATGTGATTTTGTAGCATATTAGTAAATTTTTAAATATTTTAATTTTATTGTGGACATATTTAATACTTTGAGTGATTAAAATAGTGTTATATATATATTAATTTTAGGTAATCTACATTTGCTTATTTTATTTTTAAATAAATGGGTACCCGCAGGGATTCCTTGCCCCAATGGGGATTCCCCGCCCCACCAATGATGGGGAATATGCGAGGATGGGGGTGGGGATAGGGGTGGGGATTGGGGCAGGGGAAGCACTGTTATGATTGGTTAAATACAAAGACTAAGTGTTGTTATACAAGGTGGGTGTAAAAAACTTAGTATTTTCACATAGTGAAGACGTGAAATTTGAGTTTCAATTTTAGGCCCTTAAAAATTGTGTTTTGGAGTCCAAAGTGATACAATGGGGTATCTAAGGATGCCCAAAAATTTTGGGAGCATTTGTAGGTGTTTAATGTCATTTTTGAGAGTTTTCACATGCCTAGGTAGAATTACGTTTCCACCTACGAGGTGACACGTTGCCTAAAGCCTTAGGGCTTTGAGAAACCCAGTAGGCGATGCATCGCCTACTAGTAGGAGACACGTCGCCTGACGTGTCCGTACAAACACGTGTTTTAGATCTAAATGATGTGTTTTTGAGGCTCTAATCCTATTGGTTAGAATTAATGACTGTGCCTACTCTATAAAAGGGTTCTCATAGAGTTTTGATAGACTTGATCACTCTCTCTAACCTCTCTCTCTCTCTAGCTTTCAAGATCTCAAGTTTTTCTCCAAGAAACTCATATAGAAAGTGCTTGACTTTGGAAGTTTAAAGGTTTGTTCAATCCCGCTTCTCATTTCCTCTTAGAAAGGCCTCAAGAACCCTTTAAGGGATAGGAAATAGAGAATCAGGATAGTGATACTCCTCATGTATAGGCCTTGGTTGTGATTTGTAAAAGGAAGAAGAAGTTCAAAGTGGTGTTCTAAGCAAGGTTTTGAGGCTCCAAGAAGATTTAAGAAGTTTGGTCTACAAACTAGGGTTTGCATCATCTAACTATTATGATTGGTTAAATACAAATTTAGGTTCAAAGTGATACATGAAAGTATCTAAGGGTTCCCAAAATGTTTGGTGGCATTTAGAGCATTTTTGGGACCTTTGGAAGTGTCCAAAGTCAGAGAGGGTGGCGATACATCGCCACCCAAGAGGCGAGACATTGCCTAAAAGCTAGGGTTTCAAGAAACCTTAACAGGAGACGCCTTGCCTGCATGCAGGCGACGCATCACTTGCTGTATAACGTGAAATATCGTAAATGCTCTAAATGACGTGTTTTTCAAGTCTAATTCTATTGGTTATACATAATGATGGTGCCTACTCTATATAAGGGTCAAAAATAATGTTTTGGAGGACTTGATCACTCTCTCCAATCTCTCTTTTACCCTCTCTCTAGCTCCAAGAATCTCTAAGTTTTCTCCAAGAACTCTCCAAGAAAGTTCTTGACTTTGAGAGTTGAAGGCTTGTTCAATCTCAATCCTCATTTCCTCAAGAGAAGGCCATAAGCATCAATGCGGGCTGGGAAATAGAGTATTAGGACATCATTTTGCAATGTGTATAAGCCTTGGTTTGCTCAAGGATTGGCTCAAAGTGGTGGTCTTGCCTAAGGTTTTGAAGCTTTATCAAATTTGAAGAACACCATTGTTCTACTTGGGTTTGCATGTTCTTTCTCAATCTTTTTTAAGTATCTGTCAATCCAAATTTTGTGTAGATTCTATTTCTTGTGGTGGTGTTATCTCACTCTCCCCCAACATCCTAATACTCTATTATCAGAGGTAGCATATCATGGAAGAATCTAACTCTCTTTCAGCATTGAAATTCATTACTCAAGACTTTATTAGATTTGATAGGACTAACTTTGTTCGTTGGCAAGACAATATTACATTCTTGCTCACTACTTTGAAAGTTTTCTATGTCTTGGATAAAGACCTCAAGACCATAGAAGAGCCCAAGGAAGATGATACACATGAAGTTATCAAAGAAAGGAAGGCGTGCGAAGAAGATGAGTTGATTTGTAGGGGTCACATCCTAAATGCCCTCTCCGATAAGCTCTATGACCTCTACACCAACACCAAGACCACCAAGGAAATTTGGGAGGCCTTGGAAAAGAAGTACAAAGTGGAAGAGGAAGGTACTAAGAAGTTCCTTATTACTCAATATATGGAATTTAAATTTTATGATGATAAACCCCTTCTCCCTCAAATTCATGAGCTGCAAATTATTGTGAATAAATTGTGTACTCTTAAAATTGTATTGCTGGAACAATTTCTTGTGAGAGCCATTATAGCCAAGTTACCTTCTTCATGGAGAGGCTATAGGAAAAAGATTCTCCATAGCAATGAAGAGATTTCTTTGGAATAAATTCTCAAACACTTGAGAATTGAGGAGGAATATCGCTCTAGAGATATGGATGAAGAGAAGTCCAATGGAGAGACTTTTAAGGCCAATGTTGTGGCAAATACTCCTAACAAGGGCAAAGGAAATGGCAAGAACAAGAGCAAGGGTCAAAAACCCTTGGGGCCCAAGAAGAATGACGGAAAATTCAAAAGTTCCAAGGGGCCTTGCTTTGTGTGTGGCAAAAATGGCCACTATGCAAGAGATTGTAGGTTCAAGAAGAGCCATAACAATGAGGCAAGAGTTAACTTAGCCTAAGAGGAGCTAGTGGCAACACAAAGTGAGGTTAATGCTATTCATGGAAAGGTGATTGGCTGGTGGTATGATACTTGTGCCACCATTCATGTTACCTATGATAGAACTCTATTCAAGACCTTTGAATCTTCAAAGGAAGGGCATGAAATCCAAATGGACAATGAGAAAAGGTCCAAGGTTGAAGGAAAGGGAACCATTGACTTGTTCTTCACATCCGGCAAGAAGGTTCTACTTACCAATGTTTTGTATGTATTGAAAATGAGTATAAACATTGTGAGTGGCAATTTACTTGGCAAACTGGAAATCAAGGTTGTGATAGATTCCGACAAGCTTATTTTATCTAAAGACAATGTGTTTGTGGGAAAGAGATATGCTTGTGATGGCATGTTCAAACTTTGTACTTCAATTGGCAATGTAAACAATGAAATCTCTTCTTCTTGTTATATGCTCGACTCAAATTCAATTACTTTGTGGCATGTTAGACTTGCATATATAGGATTTAGCACAATTAAAAGGGATGTCAAATGTAGATTATTTGATTGTGATAATATTGAGCATGAAAAATGTGAATTATGTGTTAAATCTAAAATGGCAAAGAAACGTTTTCCTAGTGTTGAAAGAAACTCTAAGTTGTTAGATTTGATACATAATGATTTATGTGAACTTAATGGAATGTTGAATAAAAGAGGAAGTAGATATTTTATTATTTTCATTGATGATTGCTCTAGGTTCACATATGTATATTTTCTTAAAAATAAAGATGAAGCATTTGGTGTGTTTAAAGTGTATAAAGCAGAAGTTGAAAATCAACTTGAAAGGAAAATTAAAATACTTAGAAGTGATAGGGGTGGTGAATATTTTTCAAATGAATTTAACTTGTTTTATGATGAACATTGAATAATTCATGAATGTACAGCCCCTTATACTCCACAACAAAATGGTATAGCGGAAAGAAAAAATAGAACATTTATTGAGATGATTAATGCTATGCCATTACACTCTAAATTGAATTTTAGTTTGTGGGGTGAAGCCTTGCTATCCGCTTGTCATATTTTGAATCGTATTCCCATGAAGAAAAATAATATATCTCCATATGAGTTATGGAAAGGAAAGAAACCAAACATTGGTTATCATAAAGTGTGGGGGTGTCTTTCTTATTGCAAGAGCGCCGATCCAAAAAGGACCAAGTCAGGTTCTAGAGCTATAAGATATGCATTTATGGGTTATGCCCAAAATAACAAAGCTTGTAGATTATTGGACTTGGAGTCTAATGTAATAATTGAATCTAGAGAGGTTGAGTTCTTTGAAAACAGGTCATGTGATGACAACAAGTTAGAACCAACTGAAACTAGAGAGCCTCAAGAGGAGACTCCTACAATAATTGGTGAGCAACCACAATTGCCAAGAAGGAGCCAAAGGCTCAAAGATTTGGGATCAAGTGAGAAGTGTTCTCCAATAGAGACATTATACCTTGTTGAAGGTGATAATGAGCAAGTTACTTGGAAACATCTAATAGTACTTCAAATAGAAGATGATCCCAAAACCTTTATGGAAGCAATGTCCTCAAGAGACTCCATTTTTTGGAAGGAGGCAATTAATGATGAAGTGGAATCAATTATGTCAAACCACACTTGGGAATTGGTTGACCTTCCAAAGGGTCCAAACCAATTGGGTGCAAATGAGTATTTATAAATAAATATCATACTGATGGCACCATACAAACCTTCAAGGCTAGGCTAGTAGCCAAAGGATTCAAACAAAGAGAGGGAATAGATTACCTTGACACATACGCATCGGTAGCAAGAACTACTTCTATAAGGTTGTTATTTTCCTTATCATCTATATATAACCTTTTTGTTCACCAATTGGATGTAAAAACGACATTCCTAAAAGGGGATCTCGAGGAGGAGATCTATATGGCACAACCGGAAGGTTTTGCTCATCAAGGAAATGAACATAAAGTGTGTAGACTTGTCAAATCATTATATGGTTTAAAACAAGCTCCAAAACAATGGCATGAGAAGTTTGATAAAGTCATTGCTTCTAATGGATTTAGACACAACAACGCGGACAAGTGCTTATACTCTAAGACTTATGGTGGCTATGTCATACTTGTGTGTCTATATGTAGATGATATGTTAATTTTGAGTAATAACATGAAATGAATAATGGAAATGAAGATGTTTCTATCTGCTAACTTTAAAATTAAAGACCTTGGAGAGGTGGATACCATTCTATGTATCAAAGTTAGAAGGAATAGTGGGGGTTTTGTGTTGAGTTAAACCCATTATTTTGAGAAAGTTCTCGACAAATTGAGTCATCTCAAAATCAAAGAGGCACATACACCATTTGATTCAAACAGGAAGTTTGAAAAGAATGAAGGAAGAGCGGTGGCGCAATTGGAATATGCAAGTACAATAGGTAGCCTAATGTGCGCCGCTCTTTGCATAAGAGCAGATATTGCATATGCGGTTAGTAAAATTAGTAAGTTTACTAGTAATCCAAGTATTAAGCATTGGAAAGCTATTGAGAGAATTCTTGGTTATCTTAAGGGTACCATAGAGTATAGTCTTCACTATACAAATTATCCAAAGATACTTGAAGGATATTCTGATGCTAATTGGATATCAGGAGTTAGAGATAATCTCTCCACCACCGGCTTGGTGTTTACAATTGGAGAAGTTGCAATCTCATGGGGCTCCAAGAAGCAAACATGTATATCACACTCAACCATGGAAGCAGAGTTTATAGCTTTAGCGGCAATCGGCAAAGAGGCCGAGTGGCTTAGGAATCTCATGATGGATATTCCTTTAACCGCGGATATAGTATTAACAATTTCAATACATTGTGATAGCCAACTCGCACTTGCTAGAGCATATAATAGTGTGTACAATGAAAAGTCTAGACACATTAGTCTAAGACATGAATATGTGAGACAATTGATTCAAGGTCGAATCATATCTATCTCATATGTTAAGACAAGTGAGAAGTTATCGGATCCATTTACAAAAACTCTTGTGAGAAGGTTAGTAAGTTCTACTTCAAAAGGGATGGGATTGAAACTCCTAGAACAATAGATTCACCAATGATGGAAACCCAACTCTCAACTTGTACAAATCAAGGGAAAGAGTTCAATGGGTAAGAACAAGTCATTGATAAGTGAATAGTTTCAACACTAAAATTTATGATGAGTTCCATCCGTGATGGTTAGTGTTGGTTACTACCGAGTTATGGTTAAGCCTAGGTCTTTTAATGAAGTTCAGTTGAGTGTAACAAGCATCTATAAAGGTAGCAAAGATGTTGTAATAACTTCACCTATGTGGACTTAGAGGTGGTGTCGCCTCTCATGGGAGTTGGTGTTTCTCCCCAGTAAGTCCATGAAGAGAGGAGCACATGACCATAATTGTAATGCCCTACTACCTTAGAGTCGTTACTAAGTGAGTTTAAAATGTGCAATTAGCTCGCTAAATGAGGTTTTAATAATAAAAGTGTGATTAAATGGAAATCTAGGCTGTAATCTTTGAAAATCCCTTAATTCATTGAAAATTTCACGTGTCTTACATTTAGGATCCCAAAACTTGGTTTATAAAATATTTACAACTCAAAACAAGTTTATAAGTAGTTAATCATCAAAATTAGGGTTTATACAGCCATTTCTCAAAAATACCCCCCAACCAAAGCAGTCGGGCAGGCCAAACATGTACGCGCCGCCCCCACGCTCTCCGTACTCATGGCTGGTTGACTTTCTCTTTGCCCTTACCTGCAACACTGAGCACCCATGAGTCGAAGCCCAGCAAGAAAACTCATACAGCAAATAATATACGCATAACATATAACCATTATGTCAGATAATCCACAGA